>NC_090450.1:271628358-271987108 GCF_031143425.1 Pleurodeles waltl
GGATCCACCTTTGGTTTCTTCAAGTCTTACATTATCCTTTTCTGAAGTCCTTTTGGTGGGTTTGGTGAAAACCAGATACTTACCTTACCCTCTTTCTCAGGGAGGGGGGGGGGGGGGAGGAAGAGGGGGGTGACAGTGGCACTTACCTTATGGGGGTTCCTAGTTCCTCCCACTCCCCTCTATTGATTTCACTTCTTGAGTGGGGGCCTGACTTTCGCATTCCACTTTCTTAGTATATGGTTTGGTCCCCCGGGCCTCCAGTACTTATTATTGCTTTCACTGTTTTCTATTGCATTTTATGCTAATTCCTGACTTCTAATGTACATGTAATAGTGTGTTTACTTACATCCTGTGGGAGTATTGTCTATATCCCCTTCTGTGCCCAGGACGTAATGGTTACGTCCTGAGATGAGGCACAGTGCTCGTGAGCCCAGGACGTAACCATTACGCCCTGGTCACAGAGCCCAGAGGGAGCGCTAGCGCTCCCTCTGTGGGTTTCCCCCCCACCCTCTCCCAAGCAGGGATGGAAGGGGAAGCCCCCCACCCCCTTCTTTTTTTTTGAGGTGGGGAGCGACCCCTTAGGCAGGGGTCGATCCCCTAGGGGGCAAATTATATTTAGGCCATTTCTGCCCCCCTTGGGGACAGATTGGCCTATTTTTATGAGGCCAATCTGCCCCCAAGGGGGACAGAAACCACTAGACACCAGGGAGTTTTCCCCCCCCGCGAATTTCACGCAAGGGGAGCAACCCCTTAGGCAAGGGTCGATCCCCTAGGGGGCAAATTATATTTAGGCCATTTCTGCCCCCCTTGGGGGCAGATTGGCCTACTTTTATGAGGCCAATCTGCCCCCCAAGGGGGACTGAAACCACTAGACACCACAGAGTTTTTTTTTCTCCCCGCGAATTTCACGCAAGGGGAGCGACCCCTTAGGCAAGGGTCGTTCCCCTGGGGGGCAGATTTTAATTAGGCCGATCTGCCCCCAAGGGGGGCAGAAACCACTAGGCACCGGTTCTTTTTTTTATTTTTATTTTTACAGATGGGGAGCGACCCCTTAGGCAAATTGAATTTAGACCATTTCTGCCCCCCTTGGGGGCAAATCGGCCGATTTTAGGTCCATCTGCCCCCAAGGGGGCAGAAACAACTAGGCACTGGGGATCTTTTTTTTTTTTTTGCACCAATGTCACGCAGGGGGAGTGACTCTGTAGGCAAGGGTCTCTCCCGGGAAGGGGGGGGGGGTTGGGGTGGCACATTCATTTTAGGCCATTTCTGCCCCCCCTGGGGCCGGCTGAGCTAGAGGCCAAAATCCGCAGGTAGGCACTTTGCAAAAAAACACCTCTTTTTTGGTCAAATTTTGAAGTTTGCAAAGGATTCTGGGTAACAGAACCTGGTCAGATCCCCACAAGTCACCCCATCTTGGATTCCCCTAGTTGTCTAGTTTTAAAAAATGTACTGGTTTGCTAGGTTCACCAGGTGCCGGCTGAGCTAGAGACCAAAATCCACAGGTAGGCACTTTGTAAAAAACACCTCTGTTTTCTGTGAAAAAATTTGATGTGTCCACATTGTGTTTTGGGCCATTTCCTTTCGTGGGCGCTAGGCCTACCCATACAAGTGAGGTACCATTTTTATCAGGAGACTTGGGGGAACACAGAATAGCAAAACAAGTGTTATTGCCCCTTGTCTTTGTCTACATTTTTTCCTTCCAAATGTAAGGAAGAATGTCAAAAAGACGTCTATTTGAGAAATGCCCTGTAATTCACATGCTAGTATGTGCACCCCGGAAATCAGAGATGTGCAAATAACCACTGCTTCTCAACACCTTATCTTGTGGCCACTTTGGAAATACAAAGGTTTTCTTGATACCTATTTTTAACTTTTTATATTTCAGCAAATGAATTGCTGTATACCCGGTATAGAATAAAAACCCATTGCATAGTGCAGCTCATTTATTGGCTCTGGGTACCTAGAGTTCTTGATGAACCTACAAGCCCTATATATCCCTGCGACCAGAAGAGTCCAGCTGACGTAACGGTATGATGCTTTCAAAAATCTGACATTGCAGGAAAAAGTTACAGAGTAAAACGTGGAGAAAAATGGCTGTTTTTTTTCACCTCAATTTTAATATTTTTTTTTTCAGCTGTTATTTTCTGTAGGAAAAACTAGTAGGCTCTACACAAATGACCCCTTGCTGAATTCAGAATTTTGTGTACTTTTCAGAAATGTTTAGCTTTCTGGGATCCAGCATTGGCTTCTCACCGACTTTGGTCACTAACTGGAAGGAGGCTGAAAGCACAAAAAAATAGTAAAAATGGGGTATGTCCCAGTAAAATGTCAAAATTGTATTGAAAAATTGGGTTTTCCAATTCAAGTCTGCCTGTTCCTGAAAGCTGGGTAGATGGTGATCCTGCCACTGCAAACCCTTTGTTGGTGCCATTTTAAGGGAAAAAACCACGAGCTGCCTTCTGCAACGCTTTTTCCCCCCATTTAAAAAAAAAAAAAAAAAAAAAACATTTTCACTGTCTCTTGGCTAATTTCTTGGTCTCCTTCAGGGGAACACACAAAGTCTGGGTACCTCTAGAATCCCTAGGATGTTGGAAGAAAATGACGAATTTGGCGTGGGTAGCTTATGTGAACAAAAAGTTATGAGGGCCTAAGCGCGAACTGCCCCAAATAGCCAAAGAAAGGCTCGGCACAGGAGGGGGGAAAAGGCCTGGCAGTGAAGGGGATATATTATTTTGTTATTTGTGTTACCATAATAATATAATTAAGTACAGTTATTTTTGTAACACTGTGTGGTTCATTCATGTGTATAAGTGCTGTGAGACTACAGTGGCATTGCCTAAGCTTTGCATGTCTCAGTTACGTCTTGGCTGCTCATCCACAGCTACCTCTAGTGAGCCTGGCTTCCTAGACACTGCCTACACGTCAGTAATAGGGGATACCTGGTATAAGGTGATAACACCATAGGTGCAAACCACACACCAGGCCAGCTTCCTACAATGAGCATGAGCACGAAGGAGAGACACAAAAAGAAGTTTGCTTGTAGTGAAATGTATTGGCAATCGTGCAATTATCCAGTCTGCAAGGTGGTAACAGAACCTTCCCAAGGAGGAACAAATGTAAAGCATTTACCAATGATTAAAAAGGATTTTTGAAATGCAAGCCCATGACCGAATGAAAGTGATGGCGGTGCAGTGGGCATGGTTAAAAGCACACAACATTTACAACAGGTCACAGGGCTCAACCTAAAAAGACAGGAAAATTAACTTAAATAATTGCATAGGATCACATAATTTGGTAAAGTGCACCTGATGCACCCTTGAGAGGTAGTCTAAAAGCTAGACAGACTCAAGATGCTCCACAGAGTTTATTACAAAAGAAGCAGGCTTTATAAAACGGGGAGAGCCCAATCAGCACAATGTTTAAAATGTCCAATGATAAAATACTGGTTGAAGGCATTTGCAGAAATCGCAGCAGCAGGCCCTTGGGGCTCCCGTCCTTACACACCACATTTCATGAAACGCAGAATCCTACATGATGTAGACTTTCCAGTAGCTTGAGAGTCATAGTAGCGAAAAGTGACCACCAAAATGCAGGTTAAGACAGAAGCCTCTTCCATATAAATGTGGACAAGGAATGATGGCAGCATGGAGGAGGAAAGGGCAGTATACAAGGCCACAGAATGTCAGAATAAACTTGTTAAAATATGGGGGGGGTTGGTTATTAGAAATGGGGTCTCTAGTTGGCATTGGTTTGTACCCTGTCCAAGTAGGGACCCTCACTCTAGTCAAGGTAAGGGAGCCACACAGCTAAAATAACCCCTGTTCACCCCCTCGGCAGCTTGGCACAATCGGTCAGACTTCTCTCAGAGGCAATGTGTTAAGTATTTGTGCATACACAGTGAAAGCACTACAGGACTCCACACCCCTTTAGAAGTATAGACAATATTTATTCAAGTAAAACAAGACCAAAACAGCAAAAATCCAACATACACATGCAAAGGTATCACTTTTAAAAGATCAAATGTAACTGTAATTCCTTGAAATCAATGAAGCACTTGACTGAGGTAAAGTACCTGAGATGCGTCAAAACACAAGGTCGATGCGGGATGCAGGAGAGGTGAGGCGTTGAAAGACCCAGAGATGTGTTGGTTCCTTACTGTCACAGGGGAGGTGATACATCAGTTCCTTACCGCTAGGCAGGGGAGGTGATGTGTCGCTTCCTTACTGCCATAGAGGAGGTGATGCGTCATTTGAGGCACAAGGTGTCAGTCCCTTACTGTGGTGTTGATGTAAAAAACGTCACACAGAGACTATGCGTCTGAAGTCAAGTCGATCTCACAGTGATGAAGCAGGCACTGCGGAGTCAAGGTGGTGCTTCAAGGACTCCAGTGATGAGGTGCTCAAAACACATGCAGTGGTGGTTCTTCTGCTGCACTGTGATGGAAAACTAGGGCCTGCGTGGAAAACTGTGGCCGTCAAGTGGGGACCATGCTCTGGTGCTGGCAGCGGCGATACTTCGAATTCTTGCAGCGGTGCGTTAGTTCGGAATGAAGCAGTGAGTCAATGTATGGCTTTTTTCGTTTTAGCACCAAAAACCTCCTTAAAGGGGCCAGCCTGGAAACGGCACTACTTAGCAGGACAGGGCTCTTCAGCAAAGGAGCTCAGGTGCTGGCAGATGAAGTCTTTGTTGTCCCTGATAAAGGATGCAAGCTCACCTCAAGCCCTTGGAGAACCTTGGAAAGCGGGATGTAGAAAGCAAAGTCCAGTCCTTTCACTCTCAAGACAGAAGCAGCAAGCAGTAGGCCAGCAAAACAAAGCAACAGGCAGAGTCCCTCCTACAGCATCCAGCTCTTCCTTCAGGCAGACTTTCCTCAGTCCAGAAATGTTCTAACTTTGTGGGGTCAAAGGTCCAGTTCTTGTACTAATTTTCGTCTTTGAAGTAGGCAACCTTCAAAGAAAAGTCTTGTAGTGCACAAGACCCTGTCTTTCCTGACCTAGCCTCTGACATGCTCCAGTGGGTGGAGACTGGTCTGTGTAAGGACATGCACAACGTTATTCAGGTGAAAGTGTCATCTCCTCCCACCACTCTAGCTCAGGAAGACGCATCAGGATATGCATGGAACACCTCAGCTCCCTTTGTGTGGCTGTCTAGAGTGAATTCACAAACAGCCCAACTATCACCCTGACTCAGACGTGTATTGCACAGACAGGCAGAGGCACAGAATGGTTACGCAAGAAAATGCCGACTTTCTAAATGTAGCATTTTCAAACTTACAACTTCACCAAAAGATGCATTTTAAAATTGTGAATTCAGAGACCCCTAATCTCCACATCTGAATCTGCTCCCAATGGGAAACTGCACTTTAAAGATATTTCAAGGCAATCCCCATGTTACCCTATGAGTGAGATAGGCCTTGCAATAGTGAAAAACACGTTTCGCAGTATTTCACTATCAGGACATGTAAAACACACCAGTACATGTAGGAAGTTGGCTCTGTATGTGCTATTTCAAAGTAAGGAATAGCATGCACAGAGTCCAAGGGTTCCCCCTTAGAGGTAAAACAGTGGTAAAAATAGATAATACTAATGCTCTATTTTGTGGTAGTGTGGTCGAGCAGTAGGCTTATCCAAGGAGTAGTGTTAAGCATTTGTTGTACATACACATAGACAATAAATGAGGTACACACACTCAGAGACAAATCCAGCCAATAGGTTTTTATATAGAAAAATATCTTTTCTTAGTTTATTTTAAGAACCACAGGTTCAAATTCTACATGTAATATCTCATTCGAAAGGTATTGCAGGTAAGTACTTTAGGAACTTCAAATCATCAAAATTGCATGTATACTTTTCAAGTTATTCACAAATAGCTGTTTTAAAAGTGGACACAGTGCAATTTTCACAGTTCCTAGGGGAGGTAAGTATTTGTTAGGTTAACCAGGTAAGTAAGACACTTACAGGGCTTAGTTCTTGGTCCAAGGTAGCCCACCGTTGGGGGTTCAGAGCAACCCCAAAGTCACCACACCAGCAGCTCAGGGCCGGTCAGGTGCAGAGTTCAAAGTGGTGCCCAAAACACATAGGCTAGAATGGAGAGAAGGGGGTGCCCCGGTTCCGGTCTGCTTGCAGGTAAGTACCCGCGTCTTCGGAGGGCAGACCAGGGGGGTTTTGTAGGGCACCGGGGGGGGGACACAAGCCCACACAGAAATTTCACCCTCAGCAGCGCGGGGGCGGCCGGGTGCAGTGTAGAAACAAGCGTCGGGTTTGTAATGGAAGTCAATGGGAGATCTAGGGATCTCTTCAGCGCTGCAGGCAGGCAAGGGGGGGGGTTCCTCGGGGAAACCTCCACTTGGTCAAGGGAGAGGGACTCCTGGGGGTCACTCCTCCAGTGAAAGTCCGGTCCTTCAGGTCCTGGGGGCTGCGGGTGCAGGGTCTCTCCCAGGTGTCGGGACTTAGGATTCAAAGAGTTGCGGTCAGGGGAAGCCTCGGGATTCCCTCTGCAGGCGGCGCTGTGGGGGCTCAGGGGGGACAGGTTTTTGTACTCACAGTCTTAGAGTAGTCCTGGGGTCCCTCCTGAGGTGTTGGATCGCCACCAGCCGAGTCGGGGTCGCCGGGTGCAGTGTTGCAAGTCTCACGCTTCTTGCGGGGAGCTTGCAGGGTTCTTTAAAGCTGCTGGAAACAAAGTTGCAGCTTTTCTTGGAGCAGGTCCGCTGTCCTCGGGAGTTTCTTGTCTTTTCGAAGCAGGGGCAGTCCTCAGAGGATGTCGAGGTCGCTGGTCCCTTTGGAAGGCGTCGCTGGAGCAGGATCTTTGGAAGGCAGGAGACAGGCCGGTGAGTTTCTGGAGCCAAGGCAGTTGTCGTCTTCTGGTCTTCCTCTGCAGGGGTTTTTCAGCTAGGCAGTCCTTCTTCTTGTAGTTGCAGGAATCTAATTTTCTAGGGTTCAGGGTAGCCCTTAAATACTAAATTTAAGGGCGTGTTTAGGTCTGGGGGGTTAGTAGCCAATGGCTACTAGCCCTGAGGGTGGGTACACCCTCTTTGTGCCTCCTCCCAAGGGGAGGGGGTCACAATCCTAACCCTATTGGGGGAATCCTCCATCTGCAAGATGGAGGATTTCTAAAAGTTAGAGTCACTTCAGCTCAGGACACCTTAGGGGCTGTCCTGACTGGCCAGTGACTCCTCCTTGTTGCTTTCTTTGTTCCCTCCAGCCTTGCCGCCAAAAGTGGGGGCCGTGGCCGGAGGGGGCGGGCAACTCCACTAAGCTGGAGTGCCCTGCTGGGCTGTGACAAAGGGGTGAGCCTTTGAGGCTCACCGCCAGGTGTTACAGCTCCTGCCTGGGGGAGGTGTTAGCATCTCCACCCAGTGCAGGCTTTGTTACTGGCCTCAGAGTGACAAAGGCACTCTCCCCATGGGGCCAGCAACATGTCTCTAGTGTGGCAGGCTGCTGGAACTAGTCAGCCTACACAGACAGTCGGTTAAGTTTCAGGGGGCACCTCTAAGGTGCCCTCTGGGGTGTATTTTGCAATAAAATGTACACTGGCATCAGTGTGCATTTATTGTGCTGAGAAGTTTGATACCAAACTTCCCAGTTTTCAGTGTAGCCATTATGGTGCTGTGGAGTTCGTGTTTGACAAACTCCCAGACCATATACTCTTATGGCTACCCTGCACTTACAATGTCTAAGGTTTTGTTTAGACACTGTAGGGGTACCATGCTCATGCACTGGTACCCTCACCTATGGTATAGTGCACCCTGCCTTAGGGCTGTAAGGCCTGCTAGAGGGGTGACTGACCTATACTTGCATAGGCAGTGAGAGGCTGGCATGGCACCCTGAGGGGAGTGCCATGTCGACTTACTCGTTTTGTTCTCACTAGCACACACAAGCTGGCAAGCAGTGTGTCTGTGCTGAGTGAGAGGTCTCCAGGGTGGCATAAGACATGCTGCAGCCCTTAGAGACCTTCCTTGGCATCAGGGCCCTTGGTACTAGAAGTACCAGTTACAAGGGACTTATCTGGATGCCAGGGTCTGCCAATTGTGGATACAAAAGTACAGGTTAGGGAAAGAACACTGGTGCTGGGGCCTGGTTAGCAGGCCTCAGCACACTTTCAATTGTAAACATAGCATCAGCAAAGGCAAAAAGTCAGGGGGCAACCATGCCAAGGAGGCATTTCCTTACAGTACATGTCCTACCTTTTAAATACACTGCACCCTGCCCATGGAGCTGCCTTGGGCCTACCTTAGGGATGACTTACATGTACAAGAAGGGAAGGTTTGGGCCTGGCATGTGGGTACACTTGCCAGGTCAAAATGGCATGTTAAAACTGCACACACAGACACTGCAGTGGCGGGTCTGAGACGTTTACAGGACTACTCATGTGGGTGGATAAATCAGTGCTGCAGGCCCCCAACCCCCCACCCCTGAAAGTGGATTTAGGAAGCTCACCCCTCATGTGCATCAACAATCCGAGGGGTCTATGGTCTGCCTGAGCCTAGAAAAGAGTCCCAAACATCTAGGGTCATAGCTTCTTCAGCACCCAGACCACAGCAAAAGCTTCCCTTTCTATTGCTCTCTAAGTGTGTATCCTGTGAATTACCCTCCTACTAGTGAAGGCTACAGGTTGATCAAGGCCCACTTTGTTTGGCTGTGAAAGCACGGCTCATACACCATGCTCTAAGGCATCTGTCTGCACCACAAATTCCTTGGAGAAGTCAGGAGCCTTAAGCATGGGTGCTGTGCACATGGCCTCCTTCAGGGTGTCAAAAGCAGTCAGGCAAGCTTCTGTCCAGATGATCTAAAAGGGCTGCTTCCTAGAAGTCAGCTCTGTCAAGGGCACAACAGTGTTACCATACCCCTTGACTAATCTCCTAAGTACCCTGTAAGGCCTAAAAAGGCTCTCACCTCCGTATAGGTGGATGCCAAGCTTAAATAGTGTCAATCTTGGCTTGTAGGAGTGGCATCTTGCCACTTCCTACCTGGTGTCCCAAATAGACCAGACCTCTGCCCTATGCAGCACTTACTGGCTTTGATAGTGAGCCCTACACTATGCAGGGCCCTCAACACTTCCTGGAGGTAGTGCAAGTGAGTCCTCCCAGATGGAGCTGAGCACAGCAATGTCGTCTAAGTAGGCAACTCTGAAGCTCTCCAACCGAGTCAGGATCTGGCTGACCAGCCTCTGAAATGTTAAAGGAGCGTTTTTCAACACAAAGGGAACAACAAAGAACTGATAATGCTTCTCTGGCATTGAGAACGCCAACCTCTACTTGCCCCCCCTTGGTCAAGGTAATCTGACAGTATCCAGATGTTAGAGCAAATGTGATGAGGAACTTGGCAGCTCCTAACCAGTCAGTGAGTTCATCAGCTTAGTGGATGGGGTGCGCATCAGTCCTGTTGACGACAATGAGCCCCCTGTAGTCAGAGAACCCCAGTTCAGGTGTGATACCTAGTGGAGCAGCCTTGAGGACCAGACCCACTGGGCTGAACCAAGGACTGCTGGAGTGCTCAATCGTCTGAGACCAGCATCTTCGAGACTTCCTATTTGATGCTGTTCCTCTATCAGTCAGCCTGTAAGACTTGTGCTTAACAGGCAGACTTGTCCACTGTATCAATATCGTGGGTACTCCAGTGAGTGACTTCAGAGATGAGTGAGAACACAGAGGCGAACTGTCTCAGTAGCTGGAAACAGTCCCTCTGCTGTTCTAGGGTCAGAGTAGGTGAGAGATTCACACCCTCCAGACTCATCCTTCTCTTTGTAAGACAGGTCTGGGAGGGGTTTGTTCTCCCCTTCTACCCCATCATCTGTAACCAAGAGCATGGTCAACTTACAAAGTGCGGCTTGAAGCGGCTCACATGTAGGGCCCCTCAAGGGGTTCCTAGGAGTCTCCATGTCCTCCAGGTAGGTGACATTACTCTTGTGCTACTTCTCCTCAAATGGCCCAGACCAATGGTTTTGGAGAGCATACAGCTCTACCAGGGCCATCACCCACACTTTCTGGCCAGGCTGAAACTCAACCAGAGTAGTATTCTGGTTGTACCAGAATGTCATGGCCTCCTGGATAGCTTCCAGATTCTCCTGGGCGAGTTTCCGAAAGTAGTCTGCCTAGTTCCTGAAGGCAACCTTGTAACTGAATACAACCTGGGTTGGCTTCTTAAGAGCGTGCTCCCAGCCCTTCTTCACCAAACTGAGATGCCATCTCACAGGATGCCCAAACAGCAGTTCAAAAGGGCAGAAGCCCACCCCTTTCTGCGTTACCTCCCTGTAGACAAACAGGCATGGTAACAGGACCTCCCACTTACACCTTATGGGTTCTGAGGCCCATAATCATGTCCTTCAGTGTACGGTTGAACATTTCAACCAACCCATTGCTTTGGGGGTGGTAAGGCGTGGAAAACTTGTAGGTAACAACACACCTTCTACATGGCTTTCATGTACAACATGAAATTGGTACCCTGGTCAGTTAACACCTCCTTGGGGACACCCACACAGGTAAAGATCGCCATAAGTGCCCTGGCCATGGTGGACCCAGTCACTGCCTCAGAGGATTAGCTTTCAGCTGCCCACACCTGTCTTGGGATCCAGAGGCTTCATAATGTCAATGCCTACCTGCTCAAAACTGCTTATGACAGGAAAGAGATGAAGGGGAGCCTTGCACCTCTTCCCAGATTTGCCACTCGCCTGGCAGGCTTGACAGATCCTGCACAAAGCATCTTTATTTTTCCTCATATGGGACCAATAAAAGTGGGTGACAAGCCTGTCAACAGTCTTGTCCTGCCCCAAATGACCTGCCAGTAGCACACCATAAGCCAGACTCAGTAGAAAGACTCAGATACTGGGGTATCATAGGCACACTAGCTGCCCAAGTGTAGGAAGTTGGCTCTGTATGCACTATTTCAAAGTAAGGAATAGTATTGCACCGAGTCCAAGGGTTCCCCTTAGAGGTAAGATAGTGGAGATAATACTAATGCTCTATTTTGTGGTAGTGTGGTCGAGCAGTAGGCTTATCCAAGGAGTAGTGTTAAGCATTTGTTGTACACACACAGGCAATAAATGAGGAACACACACTCGGACAATTCCAGGCCAATAGGTTTTTGTATAGAAAAATATATTTTCTTAGTTTATTTTAAGAACCACAGGTTCAACTTTTACATGTAATACTTTACATGAAAGGTATTGCAGGTAGGTACTTTAGGAACTTTGAATAATCAAAATAGCATATACACTTTTCACGTAAATCACATATAGCTATTTTAAAACTAGACAGTGCAATTTTTACAGTTCCTGGGGGGAGTAAGAGTTAGTTAGTTCTTGCAGGTAAGTAAACCACCTACGGGGTTCAAGTTTGGGTCCAAGGTAGCCCACCGTTGGGGGTTCAGAGCAACCCCAAAGTTACCACACCAGCAGCTCAGGGCCGGTCAGGTGCAGAGGTCAAAGTGGTGCCCAAAACGCATAGGCTTCAATGGAGAAGGGGGTGCCCCGGTTCCAGTCTGCCAGCAGGTAAGTACCCGCGTCTTCGGAGGGCAGACCAGGGGGGTTTTGTAGGGCACCGGGGGGACACAAGTCCACACAGAAAGTACAACCTCAGCAGCACGGGGGCGGCCGGGTGCAGTGTGCAAACACGCGTCGGGTTTTCAATAGGTTTCAATGGGAGACCAAGGGGTCTCGTCAGCAATGCAGGGGGGTGGGGGTTTGCTCCTCGGGGTAGCCACCACCTGGGCAAGGGAGAGGGCCTCCTGGGGGTCACTCCTGCACTGGAGTTCGGATCTTTCAGGTCCTGGGGGCTGCGGGTGCAGAGTCTTTACCAGGCGTCGGGATCTGAGGAACAGGCAGTCGCGGTCAGGGCGAGCCTCGGGATTCCCACTGCAGGCGTCGCTGTGGGGGCTCAGGGGGGGGCAACTCTGGCTACTCACGGTCTCGAAGTCACTGGGGAGTCCTCCCTGAAGTGATTGTTCTCCACAAGTCGAGCCGGGGGCGTCGGGTGCAGAGTAGCAAGTCTCACGCTTCTGGCGGGAAACGCAAGTTGTTTTAAAGTTGCTCCTTTGTTACAAAGTTGCAGTCTTGGGTGAACAGAGCCGCTGTCCTCGGGAGTTCTTGGTCCTTCTAGAGCAGGGCAGTCCTCTGAGGATTCAGAGGTCGCTGGTCCCTGGGGAAAGCGTCGCTGGAGCAGTGCCTTTAGAAGTGGGGAGACAGGCCGGTAGAGCTGGGGCCAAAGCAGTTGGTGTCTCAGTCTTCTCTGCAGGGTTTTTCAGCTTAGCAGTCCTCTTCTTCTTAGGTTGCAGGAATCTCGAGTTCCTAGGTTCTGGGGAGCCCTTAAATACTAAATTTAAGGGCGTGCTTAGGTCTGGGGGGTTAGCAGCCAATGGCTACTAGCCCGGAGGGTGGGTACACCCTCTTTGTGCCTCCTCCCAAGGGCAGGGGGTCCAAAGTCAGGGTCACCTCAGCTCAGGACGCCTTAGGGGCTGTCCTGACTGGCCAGTGACTCCTCCTTGTTTTTCTCATTATCTCCTCTGGCCTTGCTGCCAAAAGTGGGGCCGTGGCCGGAGGGGGCGGGCAACTCCACTAGCTGGAGTGCCCTGTGGTGCTGTAACAAAGGGGGTGAGCCTTTGAGGCTCACCGCCAGGTTTTACAGTTCCTGCAGGGGGAGGTGTGAAGCACCTCCACCCAGTACAGGCTTTGTTACTAGCCACAGAGTGACAAAGGCACTCTCCCCATGTGGCCAGCAACATGTCTGGTGTGTGGCAGGCTGCTAGACCTAGTCAGCCTACACAGATAGTCGGTTTAGGTTTCAGGGGGCACCTCTAAGGTGCCCTCTGGGGTGTATGTTACAATAAAATGCACACTGGCATCAGTGTGCATTTATCGTGCTGAGAAGTTTGATACCAAACTTCACAGTTTTCAGTGTAGCCATTATGGTGCTGTGGAGTTCGTGCATGACACACTCCCAGACCATGTACCCTTATGGCTACCCTGCACTTACAATGTCTAAGGTTTTGCTTAGACACTGTAGGGGCATAGTGCTCATGCACTGGTGACCTCACCTGTGGTATAGTGCACCCTGCCTTAGGGCTTTAAGGCCTGCTAGAGGGGTGACTTATCTATACTGCATAGGCAGTGTGAGGTTGGCATGGTACCCTGAGGGGAGTGCCATGTCGACTTACTCGTTTTGTTCTCACCAGCACACACAAGCTGGCAAGCAGTGTGTCTGTGCTGAGTGAGTGGTCCACAGGGTGGCATAAGATATGCTGCAGCCCTTAGAAACCTTCGCTGGCATCAGGGCCCTTGGTACCAGAGGTACCAGTTACAAGGGACTTACCTGGATGCCAGGGTGTGCCAATTGTGGAAACAAAAGTACAGGTTAGGGAAAGAACACTGGTGCTGGGGCCTGGTTAGCAGGCCTCAGCACACTTTCAAATCAAAACTTAGCATCAGCAAAGGCAAAATGTCAGGGGGTAACCATGCCAAGGAGGCATTTCCTTACACCAAGGCTCAGCAACCTTAGGCTCACTATAACAGGAGATCATTCTCCCAGTAAATCAGGTGAGATCCAGAGGTGTCACCAGCTGCCTGGGCCTCTGCCTGCTTCTGAAGTCCCTCAAGAGTGGGGCAAGCTTTCTGTGCAGAACTCCTCCCTGGTGGGGCTTCTTTCCCGCTGCCAATGGGTCAGTTCAGGTAGGTCCCCAGATCAGCCACTTCTTCCCCTGTAGGTTTCTGGACGTCCTCCTCAGGTTCAGCCTCCTCCCAGACCATGGGGATCTCAGGAGTAAGAATTCTGTTTAGTTGATAAAGGTATATATTGTTGTCGCCTTTGATCAGTCCACAGCAGTGTGGGATAGGCTTGCTATTCTATCCAGTGCTTATGACTATTGATGAGGATCCCCTGGAAGAGAAGGTTAAGTTACTTACCTGTAATCCTAGTACTCTTACAGGGGAATCCTTAATCATAAGCAACCCGTTCTCCCCAAGGATGAAGTCTGCATGCAGCACTATATCCTTACCTCAAGTTTATTCTTCACGTCGCCGTAAAAAAGTACTGACCTAACAGTCACCTCTGGGGCATGATGGTGTACAGGAGGTCTTAAAGGCACGGTGCCAGTAATATCCTTCTCATGCCTTTAATGCAGCCTATTAGCTAATAATGCCTTTAGATTACTTTTCAGTTTTCTTTTTAACAAAAGCTGTGGTTTTGCATGCTATACTCTTCTCTCTTCTGTTTTACAGAAATGTTTGAGTCTGGTAATAGGTTTATTAAAGGAAAATCAAAAGGTAAGTGGCATCTTTACTATAGGCTGCATAGATGCATAGAAAGATAATACTTTCCACAGATATATGCATTTATTATTTTGATTACATGCTCTGGGGTCCCTGCGCATGGACGGGAATATTCAGTGCTTATGACTATTGATGAGGATCCCCTGGAAAATAAATAATGGATTACTCCTACTACGAATCTAACACACAGGGCTGGTGGACAAACTATGGGATAAAGGAGCCTGAGAAATGTAACATTGTTGATGAGCACATAACTGTTGATGCTGGGCTTATGTACGATATGTAAGCCTAAATAAAATAAAAATAAAAATAAAAAACACCTCCTGTGACAGCTGAAAGTCACTGCTCAGAGACTGGTGTGCAGTCCTATGTCCTCTGACTGGGGGAGGAGGTCCAGCCTGAACAGCAGTTTGAGCTGGGGACAAGTGCAGAAGGTCTACATACCACACCCTCTTTGGCCAATCTTAGGCAAACTTGGGTCTGGTGTTAGTGTATCTTCCTCAGAGTTCTATCAATCAGGGCTAGTCAATCACGGCTAATGATCCATAGGGTCTCAAGGCGCTGAATGAAGGTGTGCTGCTCAGTTGAAGAGCCAGGTCTTGAGGTCCTTTCTGAACTGCTTCAGTGATGTGTTCTGCCTGAGAACTAACGTATCAAGGTTATGAGGAGAAATACGAAGTCCAAACGCAAATTCAATTTTAACTAAATGAGCCACAAGGCTCCCCCTCAACAGCTACTAGAAGGCACTTAAAAGCTGGCATTGGGTAATTTCCCATTATGGAAACAAGGCCACTTGAGGAGTACCTCTCTGGGTGAAGACGTCCTCAATTACCTCTGGCACTACGTTGGCTCATGCGGTCGACCCGGCTAGCTGTAAGGCAGTGAGCTAAACCCCTCAAGCAGTGTGCGCAAGACCACAATCTCAATGCTTTCGGGCAAAGGAGGCGAGATCCCTACTCCACTTAACTTTTTCATATACCACAATGCAGTTATGTGGTCAGTCAAGATCCAAATGTACTAACCTTGGATGGAAGGCAGGAAGGCATTGAGAGCAGCTGGATTGTCCGTAGCTCAAAAGGGTTTATGCAAAGTGTCTGTTCCTCCAGAGACCAGAGGCACCTGATCTCCAGATACTCCAGGTGACTACCCCACCCAAAGGTGAAGGCATCAGTCTCTACCTTAGCCATGGTCAGTGACAGAAGGCCATCCTGCAACTCAGGCATGTCTTTTTTCCCCACCAAACTGCCTCAGCCAAAGCACAAGGAGAGCAGGAACAAGGCCACCATGTTCCCCCTTACTGTAGCTACTGCCTGCTGAGGCGCCACTACAGGTCCCTCATGTGCCAACTTGCATGTCTATGAACAGACAGGAAGCTGGCAGACAGAGGAATCCAAGGACCCTCAAGAGTGGGACCTGCACACTTCGATGAAAAGACGGTACCATCTCCTCTGTTTTGGCCGTTCTGAGGTGGAGGGAAGGCATAGAGAAGGGTAGTGTCCGGTACAAGCCCAATGAACTGGAGCTGTTGTAATTCCCATTATCTCCTAAGGGATTTATATTTTGGTGGGTGGGATATCCATCACTGCTGTGTAACTTGTTTGTCAAGATTTAATTTGGGCACTGTGTTGATTAGCCAAGCTTCTTTCCAGTGTTTATTTTTATACTACCCTAAACTAATTTGGAAAACAGGGTGGCAAAAATATTGGGTTGTGTTACCAATTAGTGTTGTTTTTAGATCTGATAAAAGAAATAATTCAATCCATATATAAATCTGAACTTTAGAATTAAACCTATAAGCAAAGATTCAGTGTAATAACTCATGTTCCAAATTACATTTTCTTTTTTTTGGGGCGACACTGTGGATTACACAAGACTTTGTTGAAGCTGCTAATATTTTCCTACCATTTAGCTCCTAGAAGCAACTGAGGCACAGTGAATAGCAATGTGTTCTAAGGTTAAGCTTTAGTGTTAACTTTAAGACATTCTGGTATGGTATTTACAACAAACAGAAAACTTTTACAGTTTGTCTTCTGAAATTATGCAGTGGTTAGTGAATCAATTTTTCCATTATTTACACATTTAGACCATTTGTTTGGTCTGTACACACATATAATGCTGTGGGTTACACATGCTTACAATAGATGTATTAGTCTGCTGATCTTTTTTACCAGATATATATTACTGTAAAGTGGAAGGGAGGGTGGGGGGAAATCAGTGGGTAACTTTGTACACATTTCACTTATTGCCTTAAATTCATAATTAAGGTTTTCTTGATTACTTCAAAAGATCAGCAAAATGAATTGAGGGAGCAAATGACCAACTGCTATTGTGATGCATGAAGGGATTATGGCTGCCCACAAACTGACTCTGCAGTATTTCATGTCTACAAGATTACATGCACGAGTGCATTCTTTCATTCTTTCTATTTTAAAATGGAAAAATTAGAAATAAGTGGAGCACTTATGAGGCACCATCTAAGTAAACTATTACATTTCAGTGTAATTTAAAATGTCGCGCTCACAGTATATAAATATTGTGATACAGTTAAATTATTAAAGATAAGAAAACGTCGCCTTTACATATTTATGTTTAAGATTGGAGAAGCATTTCTCTGCAGGATCGCACACACAAGGAGAAAATCTAATGTTTATGAATAGTAATGAATATCACAAGGTGAAAGAAGAATTTCTCAGTGTACCATTGAAAAGAGAAGTAAAAACTCTAATGAAGATGGTAAAGTGTGTGGATCGGTACTATCCTCCAGTTTCTTTCATTGGTAAACACTTGCCTTTATTTCATAAAAAAGCAAGATTAAATAAAATCCGTTATGTCTTCACTGCTGCTGGCTCTCAACATCTTTATCATCATTACAACAAACAGTCTCCAAAAATATGAAAAACTCTTTACATCCGCCTTGACAGCAAAAAACGTGGCAAATAGTTTTGACATAAGAGCACATTCTTTGCAGCAGACAATGGAAATCCCAATGTGAAACAGAAACAAGTCACAACGTTTAAAACAAATTCAAGACCTTTATGATGAACGTTACATGTGCAACTGCAAAATACCATGCAAAAAGTAAAGGCTCTTAATTTCACAATTCATTGTTTATTTGGTTATTCACAAAAGTTACGTACCCATGCTCTGGTTCTCATCATCCTGATCAATGAAAACATGGTCCAAAACGAAGTTCAGGAGTTCAGACTGAAGTCCAATATCTGGGTTGAAAACCAGCGGTGAAAGTCCTTCTCGTCCTCCAGTAGTCAGTTGGTGGCTGAAGATCATCAAAAGGTCACAGAGGAGCATGAAGGCCTACATTAGAAATCGATTTAAATTGATAATGTTAGATGTCTCCCTTTTAAAGCCTACTGAATTGTGTGCTGATAGGTGTGGAGGATTGGGCCTGGTAAATAGCATACTAACATATCTGTGCTTTTCATTATAGCCTTAGAACCTGCCATAGCGGGCTCTACTGGCCTTTAAAGGCCCGCTCCCACGTTCGGGCCTTTAGCGCGGGAGTGGGCCTTTAATGGCCGGTAGAGCCCACTACGGAAGGTTCTAAGGCTATTAGAACATTCTGCCACTCGGGGGAAGAATGTTCTATTAAATAAAAAAAAATCCTCACGAAGCCCGAGGGGATTAAAGTCCCCTCGGGCTCCATGAGGCTTTCTTCACAGCTGTTGCTGTGAACAAAGAACATTGGAATGTTGGCTCCGGGCTTTTACCGGCCAGTAAAAGCCCAGAGCACTCCACTGTCTGCAATGGAGATCCGAACATCCGAAATGTTCTAATATAAATTAAGTATACGTTTTACTTTTTTGCTTACTATTTTACATTAGAACATGCTAGTAAATACCAACCATACACAAGTGCCATATTCAAGCGCTACTGCCATCATGTCAATCTTGTCAATATCTGTATAGGATAGCAAACAATTCTGAAATTAAAAAGGATTGGATGTATAGATCTATCATGCAACTGTTCACTGCATGTCTCAAATTTTCAAAAATGTTGCTGCAACATGTTAGTTACTATTAGACTTGGAAGCTAAAAATAATACAAAAATTAAGTATGGGCTCCTATACAGAGAATAAGCCTCTAAGAAACCAGCATAGGACTTGTTAGGTAAGAAAATAAGTTACTTACCTGTAACTGCAGTTACGCAGTATTGGTATATTTCATAGATTTACATGCTTGAATCATTCCCTGTCCAAGTGGGAGCATCGCATTATCTTGGGAAAGCAGTATGCAAGAATCACAATGGGCTATAATGGGCAAAGCATCAATTAAATAAACTAAGTCCTTTTTTTTTTTTTTTTTAAACTAAACTTAACTCATGACCAATCAGGTGCCAGCACCCTCGAGAATACTCCCAAGAGAGGCTCTCTCCCCAGATTTGAGCACAAGAGTGAGGAATACTCAAATATAAGGAAAGCCTCTTAGGGAGGAGGGTGGGCCACATGGGAATCTATGAAAGATACCAGCACTGGATCACTGCAGATCCAGGTAAATAATTTATTTTCTTATCCAGTACTGGAACTTTCATAGATTCACATGCTTGAATCACAAGAGCAAGCAGTACAACAGGCAACTCGGGCTAAGGAAAACAATTTATACTAATCAATATAAGAGATACATTAAACACATTTAAGCATGATAGAAAATAACCTCAACCTGAGTGAAAATACATGAAAAATTATAAATATTCATGCATGAATATACGGATAAAGAACATATGTGAAACAAGCATTAAACAGCAGGAGAACAAAATTATATCTAGAAGGAGGCTCACCTTAATGAAATAGCTCGCACAATCTAGCCTGTCCTACAGCTGAATCGGTACGTTGTACTGACTCAAGGCAGTAGTGCTGCGTAAAGGAATGAGTAGTCCTTGTTGAAGCTCTGCATATCTTATCTAGTGAGATGCCTACGAAAAGAGCTGAGGTAGACACTGCTCTAGTGGAGTGCGCTTTAAGCGGTCTGGTCAGTGGTCTGCCAGCTTTAGAGTGATAAAACAGAATGGTCGTTGAGATCCATCGAGCTAATTTGGTCTTCCTTACTGAAGTCCCTTCACGTCCTTGACTGCAAGTGACTAGTAGTTGATCCGTTTTGCAAGACTTTAGTGCGGTGAAGGCAAAACTTTAGACATCGTTTGATGGCCAATGTCTGAAGAGTTCTTTCAGCTGGCATAGAACGGTTTGGAAAGAATGTTTGCAGTAGGATAGGTTAATTAAGATGAAAATGGTAAAGAACCTTTGGGATGCATCTCAGATTTGTTCTGAGAAGGACAACTTCATCTGTGACATGCAGGAAAGGCTCTTGAGTTGTAGAGGCCTGTATGTTGCAGACTCATCTGGTGGACGTGAGAGCGAGTAAAGTTCTGACTTTCCATGTAAGAAACTTCAGTTCAGCCTTGTGAATTGGTTCGAATGGGGATCTCATTAATTGAGGGCGAACAATGTTGAGATGCCATTTCGGGGGAGATGCTCACACAGGAGGAAAGGTTCTGAATAAGCTTTCATAAACTACTTGAGGAGTCTGGAGGAACATAGAGAAGGAATGGTTTCTTACCTGTAACTCCAGTTCTCTCGTAGGGGTATTTCCATGATAGTCATAAGCACTGAATAGTTCCGCGCGCCTGCGGGGACCCCGGAGCACTGGTGTGAAGTATATTCTTAAGTGCAAATACCAACCCTTTGAAAAAAGGTTTGTCAAAAAACACTTAAGAATAACACTGTGCAGCCTAAGTGAACAGCTACACAGGCCAAATTGTTGAAAAGAAAAAAATCAATATTAGTGTAAATTCAAGTTCAAACACCTATTTATTCTAGAAATGTAATAACAAATACATTCTCATACTTTATTTACACCTCTGATGAGAATAAAACAATGCAGGGCAGTGTAGCCCATAGGCTGCCATTATACAGAATGTAAATAGAGCTGTGCCTTTAAGAAAGTAAAGTCTTCCTGTATCCCATCATGCACAGCAAAAGGCAGTTGCCTCAGTTCTTTTTGAAGGCTTTTAACCTGGAACAACCTTTATTGGAGTACCAACATCAACAATATTTATGGCAACCTTTTCTATGTGAACTCCACCGGGGAGGAGGGAGGGTTGCTTATGACTATAAATGGAAATCCCCTACGAGAGAAGGAATGGTTTCTTACCTGTAACTCCAGTTGAGTTACAGGTAAGAAACCATTCCTTCTCTTGTAGGGGATTTCCATGTATAGTCATAAGCACTGAATAGACTAGCAAGCCCATCCCCATAACCGCGGTGGAGTAGACAGAAAACATACTACCAAAACACAAAAGTTATGCAAATAAGTTCTTAAGCAAGGCCTGTCCAACCTGCGCATCTGCCCTAGCGTCTGTATCAAGGCAGTAATGCTGAGTAAAGGTATGGACCGACTTTCAAGTGGCAGCCTTGCATATTTCTGCCAAAGGGATATTTCTCATCAAGGCTGTAGTAGCTGCCTTCCCTCTAGTAGAGTGGGCTTTTGGCCTACCACCGAGGGACTTGTTCGCTAACTGATAACATAACATTATACATGAAACAATCCACCTGGATAATGATTGCTTAGACGAGCCCAACCCTGTTCTAACTGGGCCATAGTTAACAAAAAGCTGTTGTGATTTACGTAAGCATTTTGTCCTGTCCAAGTAAAATTTCAAAACCCTCTCTACATCCAGAGAGTGCAGAGTTCTCTCAGCAGGAGTAGCTGGATTTTGAAAGAAAGTTGGTAATGAAATGGTTTGGTTCACATGAAAATCGGAGACTACTTTCGGTAAAAATTTTGGATGAGTCCTCATTACCACTTTCGCAGAATGAAAAACCGTGTAGGGTTCTTGAGCGCAAAGGGCCTGGATTTCGCGGACCCTACGCGCTGAAGTGATTGCCACCAGAAAAGCAGTTTTCCATGTGAGATGTTGAAGTGATGCCTTATGTATTGGCTCGAATGGAGGTAGCATCAGACGCGATAGGACAACATTCAGTTCCCATGGAGGAGATGGTCTTCTAATGGGAGGAAAAACCTTTTTTAAACCCTCCAGGAAGTCCTTAATAATTGGGATTCGAAAAAAGGAAGTTTGTGAGGGGCTCTTTCTGTATGCTGTTAGAGCCGCCAAATGTACCTTTATTGATGACAATTGTAAGCCCGATTTTGCCAAACTTTTATGGCAGAATAGACCCCTCTCCGCAGGATATCGGGTCAATGTTGTCTAAACACCACACGCAGAATCTCTTCCACTTGCTTGCATAAGTGGATCGTGTGGAAGGGCGCTTTGCTTCTTTCAGGATTTCCATACAATCCTGAGGTAAGTTCAAGTGTCCATATTGCACTAGCTCAGGAGCCATGCTGCCAAACTCAACGATGAGAGGTTGGGATGGGATATCTGCCCTCTGAACTTCGTGAGCAGGTCCGGACGATAAGGGAGCCTGATGTGTGGTTTGAGTGACCGGTGAAGAAGGTCTGGGAACCACCATTGGCGTGGCCATTCCGGAGCAATCAGGATCATTTTGGACTGAGCATTGGATAACTTCTGGAGGACCGCCGGAATCAGGGGAAGCGGTGGAAAGGCGTAAAGAAATGCTCCTGACCAGATTATCCACAGGGCATTCCCCAGTGTCCCTGGATGGTAATATCTGGAGGCGAAGTTTTGGCATTTTTTGTTTTCTGGGGTTGCGAATAGGTCTATAGAGGGGGTACCCCACAGTGTGAAAATGGAATGAACGACATTGTCGTGTAGAACCCACTCGTGGTTCTCGTCCATTACGCGGCTGAGAGCATCCGCTTGAACATTCTGGATGCCAGGCAGGTGAGTTGCTACTAGCGACATGTTCCTGGCTAGAAGCCAATGCCAGATTGTCTGAGCCTCTCTGGATAAAATCCTGGACCTGGTGCCTCCTTGTTTGTTTACGTAGTACATAGTGGCCACGTTGGCCGTCTGGAGAAGGAGAGTTTCCGCTCTCAGAGAGGGAAGGAAAGCTTTGAGCGCAAGGTGGACTGCGCGAAGCTCCAGCAGGTTGATATGATAGAGACTCTTTCTGTGACCACTTGCCTTGGACTCGAAGATGTTCCATGTGCGCTCTCCATCCGAGCAGTGACGCATCGGTTACGATGGTTTGAGCTGGAGGCTGATGTTGGAACGGAATCCCCACCAAGAGATTGTCGGATAGACACCACCACTTGAGGGACTGTAGGGCGTGGGAAGAAAGGAGGACTTTGCTCTCCCATTCGTTCATTAGTTGACTCCATTGATCCTCCAGGTTTTCCTGTAATGGTCTCATATGGAGGCGAGCATTGGGAACGAGATGGATACAAGACGCCATCGAGCCCAGTAGAGAAGCTATTACTCTTGCAGTGGTCTGTGGAGTCTCTTGCAGTTGTTTGCACTTTTGGAGAATCGATAATAGTCGTTCCTCCGAAGGAAACACCTTTCCTAGATTGGTATCTATAATGGCCCCTAAGTAATGCAACCTCTGAACAGGTGTTGCTGTGGATTTCAGGAGATTTACTTGAAGACCGAGCTTCTGCAACAGCTGTAGAGTCCATTTGAAATGTTGTTGCGCCTCTAGATAACTGGAGGCCTTTATGAGCCAATCGTCTAGATAGGGGTAGACCAATATTCGATGTTTCCTCAAGTGGGCGGCTACCACCGCCATGCATTTGGAAAAAGTCCTCGGCGCTGATTTGAGGCCGAAGGGCAGAACCGCAAATTGGTAATGACGTTTTCCGACAGTGAACCTTAGGAATTTTCGATGTTTCTTGGTCACCGGAATATGAAAGTAAGCGTCGCAAAGGTCTATTGCACAGAGCCAGTCGCGCTGACGAAGATGTGGGTAAATTTGATGCAAGGATAGCATCCTGAATTTCTCTTTGCGAATCCACTTGTTTGCTGTCCTTAGATCTAAAATGGGACGAAACTCTTGCTTGTCTTTTTTGGGCACAAGTAAATACCTCAAATAAATCCCCTTCCCTTGCTGGCTGATCGGGACGGGTTCTATGGCTCTTTTTTGTAATAGAATGGTGACTTCTAACTGAAGAGCTTCGAGGTGTCGGCTGGTTGTTTTGGGTGGAACAGATGGTGGAGGACTGGTGAATCTGAGAACGTAACCATGTCTCACAATATTTAATACCCAGGCGTCTGTTGTGATGCGTAGCCACTCGTCCAGATGATTTGAGATACTTCCCCCTACCGGAGTGGATAACGGAGGAGGGGGAAGCGAAGATTCAGGGCTTAGACGCGGGAGCCTGTCGAGTTGTCTGAGTTTGAGGTGTTGAACGACCTCTTGTCGACCTTCGTTGTGTAGAGAAAACCCTATGATGCTGCTGCTGTTGCTGGGGGCGTGAAGACATCCAATGCGGAGTCTGATACCTGTGGGTGAACAGTCTTCGTTGATATGGGCGGAATACCTTTCGCTGTTCTTTCGGTCGTTCCATGCCTACCGCTTTCAGGGTATCCAGCTCAGACTTCATTCTGGCCATCTCGTCATCGGCATGAAAGCCGAACAAAGTGGAGCCTGAGAAAGGTAAATTTTGTATTCTCTGCTGTGCTTCAGATTTAAGCGATGTAAGTCGCAGCCATGCATGTCTCCTGAGCGCTATTCCGTGAGCATAGGTATGTGCGGATAGTATCGAAGAACCCGCCGCAGCACTTATAACTTGGTTAGAAACCATAGCTCCCTCGCCCACGACCTCCAGGAAATCTTCCCCTTTGTCCTTAGGAAGATGCTCCGCAAACTGCATCACAGAGTCCCAGAGGGCTCGATCGTATCTCCCTAATAAAGCAGTGGCACTGGCTGCTTTCATGGTGATGGATGCAGTAGAGCATACTTTTCTTCCTGCAGCATCGATCTTTCTGCTCTCTTTATCTGGAGGTGAAGAGGAAGACGGTGACGTAGAATGCAATTTCTTTGCTGCCACTATAACCACTGAGTCCGGTGCTGGGTCCGACCTCAAGAATAGAGGATCTTGTTCTGGTGGACGGTATTTTTTAATAAGTCTGGAAGGAGCAGACTTTGTTGCAGCCGGTGTAAGAAAAATGTCCACTGCCGGCTCAATAAGACCCGGAACCAGTGGAAGCAAAGGTCTTGAAGATGTCCTGTGATGCAAGGTCTCGAAGATTACTGACGTCGATGGGGCCGGCACCGCCAGCGGGATATTCAGTTTGGTTGCCCCTCGCACTAAGACCTCCTGGAATGTATTCACATCATCTATGGGGGACACTCTCGGGGACGGTGAGTCCGATAGGGTTGGAGAGTAGTCCTGTGTAGACGAAGAAAACAGTCTATGATGTGAATGCTGAGATCTCTGTCGTGATTCATGACGATGGTGCAGAGAGGAAGATGAACGTCTAGAAGAATGTCCAGAACGCCTTACAGATCGCGTTGGAGTCCTCGGAACAGACTCTGAAGGAGGAGCCGGAAGAGGAGCCGTAGGTGTTACCGGTGTCTGTGGTAACGGCGAATGCCGATGCGAGAGCTGTGGAGACGCTGGAAGCAGGATAAGTGAGGCCGAGGATTCAGACGTTGTATAAACCCTTCTAGGCCTCTTTGATTGTCGTCTCGACGTCGACACACTCCTCGACGTCGAAGCGCGGTGACGGCGAGTGCCTCTGGACGTCGATTCCTCTCGCCGTTGAGAACCTCTCGACGACGACCCTCGACGTCGTTGTGGTGACGGTTAACGTCTCCGACGGCGAGTACTCTCTCTCGACGTTGATCGCCCTGTCGACGGCGAGCCTGACTCTGATCTCCTCGACGTGGAACGTCCTCGCCGTGTCGACGGCGACCCAGATCCTTTCGACGTTGTGTGTCCACGCCGTCTCGACGGCGAACGATGTCTTGTCCTCGCCGGCGAACATGTTGGCGCCGTTCCCTGTCTCGACGTCGTCGGAGACCTGTGCCGTTTTTCAGCAGGTCTGGTACGAGTTATAGAGGAAACAGGTTGAGCCCTGGTAGAAGCCTGACCTTCTCCTCGCTCTGTGGTGGAATGGCCACTTTTTCTCCTGTCCTCTCTCGCCTGAAGTCGGATTTTCTCCCTATCACGAAGAGTTCTTCTGGAGAAGGTTTCACAGATGTCACACGACTCCGGTTTGTGGCTGGATGGAAGACAAACAATACAGACCCTATGTGGGTCTGTTTTAGGTTTTTTTCTGCCACAAGAAGGACATTTGTCAAAAAGTGAAGGCATTTCTAAACTAGAAAAACCTCAAAATTCTGTCAGAATTTAACAGAAAATAGTAGGAAATGATCACTCAATGTTAAAAACGTCGAGTGAAATTGAAATTCAAAAGATTTTAAATGAATTTCTGTCACAAAAAACTTTGTGAGGTAGAGCTCAAAGCTTCAGGGTCCTGACAGAAGGAGACGGAAAAAAAGAACTGAGACAACTGCCTTCTGCTGTGCATGATGGGATACAAGAAGACTTTACTTTCTTAAAGGCACAGCTCTATTTACATTCTGTATAATGGCAGCCTATGGGCTACACTGCCCTGCATTGTTTTATTCTCATCAGAGGTGTAAATAAAGTATGAGAATGTATTTGTTATTACATTTCTAGAATAAATAGGTGTTTGAACTTGAATTTACACTAATATTGATTTTTTCTTTTCAACAATTTGGCCTGTGTAGCTGTTCACATAGGCTGCACAGTGTTATTCTTAAGTGTTTTTTGACAAACCTTTTTTCAAAGGGTTGGTATTTGCACTTAAGAATATACTTCACACCAGTGCTCCGGGGTCCCCGCAGGCGCGCGGAACTATTCAGTGCTTATGACTATACATGGAAATCCCCTACGAGAGAAGTAACTTGTGCGGAACACCTGTATCTTGAAATTGCAGCAAGGTAAACTTTAACCGAGGTATGGATAAGGCCAAACCTGGCTAATGAGAGTAGATCCAGTATAATCTGTTCGGAAGAGGCCTTAAACAGGTGCAAATTGTTTTGGTGGCAACAAGCACAGAACTTTTTCCACTTCGGCCTATAAGTCTTGCTTGGACTTTTGGCCGGTGCTCTGGACAGAATCACCCTGTATTTCTGATCGATGCTCATGTCCTAGAACTCATAGAACTCAGGAGCCATGTGTGCAATTGGACAGAGAGGCTGGCTCAGGGTGTAATATTTGGCTCTGGTTCCTCGTCAGGAGTGTTTGTTTCATTGGAAGCTGGTTAGGGTTGGTTATGGATAACAGATTCAGCTCTGTAAACCAATGCTGTCTGAGCCACCTGGGAGCTATTAGGATGGGCTAGCAGTACTCTTCACCTTCCTGAGAATCATGGGAACCAGTGGAAAGAGGGTAAAAGTATATGCAAAAATCCTGGACCATCACATCGAAAGGACAGCCCCTACAGCCCTGGGAGCAGGTACCAACTGGCGTACAACTGACATTTGGCATTCTTATTGGTCTCAAAGAAGTCAAACGCCTGCTTGCCCCAGCACAAGAAGGTTGTCCACCGCCTGTTGATCTAGATCCCATTCATGGCAACTGTCCTCTGTCCTGCTGAGTGTGTCCGCAAGAGTATTGTTCACATCAGACATGTGTTCTGCTCTCAGAGAAATCTTGTGTGTCTGCATGGAGTACTGGTCTTTTTCTATCCCAGAGCTTCCCTCCACTTGTGTCTATTGCCTAGCATAACTGCATATAAACTCACTCAAATTGATATACGGCACAAATGCTGTGCAGGAGCCCATCATATTCAAGAATTACTCTAGTTATTTAAGTGAGTAGAGTGAAAAAGGCAGCAGCTGCTGAAATACCATCACCCTCTGCTGGTTGCAGCTGCTGAAATGCCACCACACACTGCTGGTTCTGAATATTTTTCTCCGTCACACCCTTTACAACTGAGGCCAAGAACAGCTTGATCTGTTATGACTGGAGGAGGGATTTCTTTGCATTTATGATTATCTGTAGGCTGTGGAGCAGGGTCACAGCTTTTTTTAATGTGTGCTAGGTGTTGTCTACAGCTTATCTTGATCAGCCAGACTTCGAGGTATGGCAAATACATGAATACTGCCTCTGCAAAGAAGTGTGGCCACCACTGCTACATACTTTGTGAAGACACTGTGAGCTGTGGACTTCACACTGGCAGTGTTGTTCACTTACTGTAAGCTGAAGTTAACAGGGATGGGCGTGGTGGGTGGTGATATGAAGTAGATGTCCTTCACTTCTAGAGCAATTATGAAAGGAGTAGAATGTCATGCTCATGTAAGTGCTCTGACAGATGTACTGGTTTAGAGGCCTCAGATCTAGAATGGACTGAGGGATCTATTTTTCTTTGGGATGAGGAAGTACAGGCAGTGAACGCCTTTGCCCTTTGAAGCTGTGGTACAAACTGTATCTCACTCTTTGGGAGTGCTTGGACCGCCTACTCATGAACTAGGAGGTAACCTGGGACGAGGATGTAGCAGCAGGGTGGTTTTGGTATAGGGTGGTTTAGTAGTGTGGAATTCTAAGCAATAATTCTGCTGAACCACTGCTAAAACCCACTGATCCTTCTAGTGCGGGGTGCAAATCCATTAGTTGCCCCCCAGTACTGCGTGGAAGTGCTTCTCACCTACCCCCGCAGGAACTGTAACACCTGGTGGTGAGCCTCAAAGGCTCATGCCTTTTGTTAGGGCACCCCAGGGCCACCCAGCTAGTGGAGATGCCCGCCCCTCCGGCCACGGCTCCCACTTTTGGCAGCAAGGCATGAGAGGATAATGAGAAAAACAAGGAGGAGTCACTCACCAGTCAGTACAGCCCCTAAGGTGCCCTGAGCTGAGATGACCCCTGCCTTTGGAAATCCTCCATCTGGAGGCTGGCGGATTCCCCCAATAGGATTAGGGATGTGCCCCACTCCCCTCAGGGAGGAGGCACAAAGAGGGTGTAGCCACCCTCAAGGACAGTAGCCATTGGCTACTGCCCACCAGATCTAAACACACCCCTAAATTTAGGGGCAACCTTGAACCCAGGAAATCAGATTCCTGCAAGCTGAAGAAAGAAGGACTCCTGACCTGAAAGCCCCGCAGAGACGACGGAGACACTAACTGACTTGGCCTCAGCCCTACCGACCTGTCTCCAGACTCAAAGAACCTGCATAGCGACGCATCCAACAGGGACCAGTGACCTCTGAGGACTCAGGTGACTGCCCTTAACCCGAAGGACCTAGAAACTCCTGAGAACAGCAGCACTGTTCAGAACCTGCAACAACTTTGCAACAAAGAAACAACTTCCAAAGAACTCTCCCTTCCCGCCGGAAGCGTAAGACTTCTCACTCTACACCAGACACCATTGCTCAAGCTCCAGAGAACAAACACCGCAGAGAGGACTCCCAGGCGACTGCGACGATGTGAGTAACCTGAGTCGACCCGCCCATAACCACACAGCGACGCCTGCAAAGGAGATCCAGAGGCTCCCCCTGATGGTGACTGCCTGGTAACAAGGAACCCGACGCCCGGACCAAGCACTGCACCCGCAGCCACAGCCCCCAGGACCGAGTGGAACCAACCTCCAGTGCAGGAGTGACCAGTAGGCGGCCCTCTTCCTAGCCCAGTTGGTGGCTGGCTCGAGAAGCCCCCCGTGCCCTGCCTGCATCGCCTAAATGATCCTCGGGTCCCTCCATTGTTTCCTATAGCAAACCCGACGCCTACTTAGCACACTGCACCCGGCCGCCCCTGTGTTTTGGGTGCCTGTGTGTCCTCCCCAGCGCTCTACAAAACCCCCCTGGTCTGCTCCCAGAGGACGCAGGTACTTACCTGCCAGCAGACCGGAACCGGAGCACCCCGATTCTCCATAGGCGCCTATGTGTTTTGGGCCCTCCTTTGACCTTTGCACCTGACCGGTCCTGTGTTGCCGGTGTGGTGACTCTGGGATTGCCGTGAACCCCCAACAGTGGGCTGCTTATGCCCAGGAGACTGACTGTGTAAGTGCTTTACTTTCCTGAGAAACTTAACAATACTTACCTCCCCCAGGAACTGTTGAGTTGTACACTGTGTCCACTTTTAAAATAACTTATTGCCATTTTAACCTATTCTGGGTGTACTACTGCTTTAATTCAAAGTTCCATACTTACCTGTGTGAAGTACCTTGCATTTTATGTACTTACCTCAAATCTTGTGGTTCTGAAATAAATTAAGAAAATATTTTTTTCTATATAAAAGCTATTGGCCTGGAGTTAAGTCTTCGAGTGTGTGTTACTCATTTATTGCCTGTGTGTGTACAACAAATACTTAACACTACCCTCTGATAAGCCTAGCGCTCAACCACACTACCACAAAATAGAGCATTAGAATTATCCAATTTTGTCACTATCAACCTCTACGGGGAAACCTTGGACTCTGTGCACTCTACCTCTCACTTTGAGATAGTGTATACAGAGGCAACTTCCTACACCACTACAGAGCCTGCATGTGCCACCTGGCAGGATATAGGAGGCCAAGAAGCCTCAGTGCCACTCTTGCTAAGATCCAGGTCGAATGTTGAAACATGGGGGTCATAGCTTGAATGTCCTGGACTTGCTGAGGTGGAGGGAAGGGTTGGAAAAGCACTGCCTTAAGAATAGCTCCAATTAGAGGGAGCCTCTTAGGAGTTAGGTGTGACTTCGGTAGATTAATGGAAAGACCCAATGAAAGTCAGTCTATCCATCGCCAGCAGGTTGTTTAAGACTGAGAGCCCACCTCCAGAAGCCAGTTGTCAAGACTAAGAGTGGCATTCCCAACCTCGACAAATGGGCAACGATCACCTGCATTATTTATGTGAACATTCAAGGTGCATGGGTAGGGGCGAAGGTAAGCACCTAGAATTCAAAGTGCTTGTCCCGTACCTAAAAGCGTAGGTACCATCAATGGGACTGCAGGATGGGGATGTGGAAGTAAGCATCCTGTAAATGCAAAATTCTATCCAGACTTCTGGATCCAGAACAGAAAAAACTGGGCTAGGATGATCTTTTTGAAACTGGCCTTCCAGAAAAAAGTTCAGAGGGCTAAGTTAGAGTACAGGGTGGAGACCAAACATCCTCCCTGCCCGCCATGCCCCCCTCCCTGACAACACACACTTCTTCGGCACCAGAAAGTACCAAGAATAACAAATAGTTCTGATTTCTGCCAACACCCTCTCTATGGCTCCTTTGGACAGGAGAGCTTGAAATTCTCCTCCGATAATAGGCAAATGGAACTCCAGGAGGTAGTCGTGTAGGAAGCATGTCAGAAATTGGTCAGAAAAGGAAGGGAGTAACCGTTCTGGACGATTTGGAGCACCCACTGGTCTGATCTGTTGCTCCTCCACAAGTGGAGGTAAAAGGTGATGCAACATCCTATTGACATGCACTGTGGAAGGGAAATTAAAGCAGTTTTAAAGTGGCTGCAGAAGGAGGGGCTATTCACTGCCCTAAGGTGTGTCGCCACTGATGGCCAGATCGCTGGCCCCCGTCACAAAAAGCTTTAGAGGTCTGTTGTTGCTGAGACAAAGTCTGACCCCTCCTGAAGTCTTGAAAGGGCCAAAACTGTTTCAGAAAGTGCCATAAAGGTGGAGCCAGCCCAAAATAGCTCTGTGTCACTTTGCTACTTTTAAGCTCTCCAGGGCTGAACTAGCCATGTATCCATCTAATGGCATGTCCATGAGGTCTTCACTCAAACTTGTTGATGTATGCAGTCGGTAGTGCCCAAGCACAATAAGGTGGACTACGTCAATGTGTCCTAAACATCTTGAATAAGGCACCGGAGATTGAGACTTTTGTCATTTGGGACGACTGGCAAGATGTCCACCACCAAGTCCCATTATGCATGCAAGTATCTCCCTAGGAGGCTGGCGGTGTTTATCAATCTGTAGGCAAAGCTGATTGAAGAGAACATCTGTTTCATGAAAGTCTCCATGGCTTTTGCCTGTCTAGTCTTTGGGTTTGATCTACTTGGAGAGGCCTCCACCACAAGGCTCTCTCTGATAGAGTGTCAAAAGAGGGAGACAGGGCACCCCTGGAGCAGGCCTATGCTGCCTTTCAATCTGCCTATTAACTTGGGGGCAAGATCCTGGTTTTTCAAAGATGCCCAGCTTGTGTACCTGTCAGGGATTCAGCAGGGGAGGCTCCCGAGATGTCCGTCCTGGGTGAAAGACTGGTCTTTAACCCCAGACTTTGGTAGATTAATATATAGTGCCCTCTTCTGTTCTCCCTGTAGGAAGCGGCCTGGTGTATGTGGTGGACACTTATGGTGTGGGCACCTTATACCAGGTCCAGGCAGTGTATAGGAAGCCAGGGCTCTCTAGATGTAACTGGATGAGCAGCCAAGACTTATCTAGCAGACATGCAAAGCTTATGCAGTACCACAATAGTCACACAGTAACTTATCACACAAGAAAGAAACCACACAGTGTTACAAACATTAAGGTACTTTATTATAGTGACAACACTAGATTACTTATAGGCAATCTATGGCCAGGGTTCTGCAAAGTGTAGGCCAGGGTTCTGCAAAGTTGGTCCTTGAGAGCTGGGTCCATGCCAGTTTTTTTTTAGCATATCCACATTTAGAAAAAAGATGTTTCAGAAATCTAATTTTCACCGTCTCCCAAGTTGGTCATCGGTCAGAGAAGACCAAGGGGACTGCTCCAGAACACCACTCGTGATGCAGGATACCCACAGTTCCAGAGAAGGGCAGATTATCACAGCCGGACGTCATTGCTGAAGGTGCCTGCAGATGCAGGGGAGTGACTCCTCCACTCCACGGGAGATTCCTTCTCTTTGCAGGCAGAAGTCTCGCCAACCCCAGGGGATGTACAGCCGGAGAAATGTTGCAGTTGCTGGAAGGAGCCAGAGAAACAATGTTGCAAGGTGAGGTCGTCTCAGGAGTTGCAGTCTTGTCACTTCCTGAAGAGTCCAGTTGCGGTTCCAGTGGCCAGATGTAGAAGTAAAGGATGCAGAGGAGTCCTGGTGGAGTCATGCACATCGAATCTGGGGACCCACCCGCAAGGGAGACACTAAATAGCCCTAAAAGGGGGTCTGGACACCTTGTACGGCGAGGGTCCCGGAGGGTCTCTGACGTCACCTTCCTGACCTGGCCACTATGCTGCTCGCAGGGGTCTCTGCATATCTTGGTTTCAAAATAGCAGAACTGAGTGGCCAACTGGAAGAGCTCTAGGTGGCCGGGGGTGATGGGCAAGGAAGAAGTCACTCCCCTTTCCTTTGTCCAGTTTCGCACCAGAGCAGGGACCGGGGGTCCCTGGCCTGGTATAACCCAGTTTATGCAAGGAGGGCACCAAATGTGCTCTTCAAAGCAAACCGGTGGCTTGGGGAGGTTAACCCTCCCAAGCCTTTTAACTCCTATTTTCAGGGGAGAGGGTGTTGTCTCCCTCTCCTACAGGAAATCCTTAGTTTTGCCTTCCTCTGCTTGAGCTGGTCAAGTAGCAGGAGGGAAGAAACATGTCTATGGGGTGGGCTGCCTGGAAAACCCTAGAAGACTGGTAGGAGCAATACTGGGGGACCCTCTAAGGAGCCCCCAGAGTGCAAGGATTCATACAACCAATACTGGCGACAGTACTGGGGTATGATTCCGACATGTTTGATACCAAACATGCTCAGGTTCGGAGTTACCGTTACGTAGCCGGACACAAGTGGCCTATGTCCGGTACACGGTAAAATGGCTTCCCTGCACTTATGAAGTCCAGTACAGTGGAACTGGAGTTCTAGGGGCACTTCTGCTCATGCAGGGGATCCCTCACACAAAAGGACCTGCACCCTGCCTTTAGGGCTGGAAGGGCCTACCACGGGGGGGACTTAGTGAACTGTGGTGAAAGAGTGCATGCACCTTATCACACAGGGTGCAGTGGCAGGCCTGCAGACATTTTGCATGGGCTCCCATGGGTCGCATAATACATGCTGCAACCCATGAGGGACCCATGGTGTCCCAATGCCTCGAGCACTTACGTACCACATTCTAGTGTCTTATAAGGGTACACCAGTATGCCAATTGTGGAGTGCACAAAGGTCCTAGGTAACTAAATTTGGAGTGATAGAGCACAATCACTGGGGTCCTGGTTAGCAGGATCCCAGTGAAAACAGTCTAAGCACACTGAAAGCAAGCAAAAAACAAAATGGGGGTAACCATTAACCATGTCAAAAAGTGGATACTTTCCTACACTCCCTATGACTGAGACAAATGTAGCAGATTGATATGTGGCTGTAGGTGGCATGACTGAATGGATGCCAGTGTTGGGATCCCGCAAACTCACTGGCATCCTGTAGGTCAAAAATATAGGTTCTCGTTCTGTGGTTATGGCTTTCATTTCCCTCATGGTCAGGTGCTGTAATGTTTCAGAATTAGAATGGGGATGTTTTTTGGGGTGGGTATGACCTCATGTTGAGTCTGTGTTCACCCTTTGCATCGGAAAGGACTATGGGCTCCCCTATCAAGCATCTGTGCAGGCATCGACACTCGAAGTTGAGGCACTGGTCGTGGCACTGGCATTGGGCTTGGCACTGTGCCTTGAGTATGGGCGGACCCTGAAGTGGGGTTGAATGGCACAGTTAGAATTTGGAACAAAGAGTGGAGGTAAACTGGACTGGAGGCCACCTTGAACCCTTAGGGCCCAAAGCCATTCGAGGGGGATCCGTGAGGTGGCATATGTTCTATTCATGGCCTCCTTGAATTTGTAGAGCTGTTGCTGCATTGCAAATGGCCCAGGGAAGTGAATGCACATAGGGATGAAAGCTGAAGCTGGTTCCATGGATAGAGAGAGTTTGTGGCGTGGATGTACTCAGGGTGTCTCTAAACTCCTCATGGTAAGCTGTGCTTCAACTTCTTGTGTTTCTTTGACTTACATGAAGATCTTGACTTCGAAGATGAAGGATTAAGAGTGGACTGAAGCAACAGCACGTTCACACCCTCCACTTTGATAGACAGAAGGCGGTACCTGTTTTCAGACAGTGTTTCATGATGTAGAGTTTAGCTTTGTGGTCTCCAATGGCCTTCAGGTTTGTGTCCGTGCACTTGTAGCCCAGATACCGCAGACAGACCATGCTGGGATCTGTCATCAACATCAGTTTGTGCAATTCCTCGATGGCTTAAAACCAGTCATGTTCTGAGGTGACCGTCCCTTGCACGCTGGAAAAAACATTTATGTGAAGAAAAATTCTATCACGCCTGACAGAATTCAAGAGAGTGAGCTCCAGACCTGCATCAGAAGGAACTGACACCAGCATGTGGAGGTGGAAGGTCTGTAAGGGCCACTATTTCACTTTCAGTGTGGGTCGGACCAGATGTTGAGCTGCACAACACCAACTACTGACACCTGTTGAGAAAGTTCTCTGGATCCAGTCTGGCACCTGGAGTATTCACAAGGAGAGGCTCTATGGTTAAAAGTATCCATCAGAAGGGGTCTATTTAAGGGAAACCCCAATCTCAGACGGTGCCTTGTATAAAGGCGCCGTTTAAAACACATTTGTGATGGTCTTGAATGGTTCTGCCAAGAGCGTCCAGTTGAAGGTTCTGGATGCATGGCAGATGAACAGCTGTAATCCTGAGATTCCTAGACACTAGCGTCTTCCAGGTTGATTGAGCATAGCATCCAAGGGAAGGGTTCTGAATCTCGTCCCACCCTGTTTGTTCAAGTAATGCCTGGCTGCTAAACTGTTCGTTTGGACAAGGAGTGAGCTTGTCTTGATGGAAGAAAAAAGTCTTGAGAGCTAAATGTACTACTCTCTTCCTGAGGTAAGTCTGCTCCTTCGTAGATCAAGAGTCTTTAATCTGAGGGCGATCCATAGGGGTGTCCCAAGCGCATGGGCGCCTGGATGTCTTGATGAACTGATTATCTTAAGTAGCTTTTCTGAAAGACACCAATGAGTGACTGCTCATTTTGTAATGTTAGGGTCATTTTTTTTTCCAATTTGGCTGAGCCATGGCCTCACTGATCTTCAGATACTGCTGTGCAGGTCTCATTTTCAGGTGTGCATTTGGTACCAGGAAGGTGCAGGATGTCCCTGATCTTAGGATAGACAATAGTTGCCTTGTTTACAGATGGGGTGTTTTCTTCAGATTGTGGTCTTTCTGTAGGATAGGTCTCTCCTCCGAAGGGAATACCTTTGTATTTACTGGATCCCTAACTGCTCCCAGGTAATTAAGGAATTGTACTGGGATGAAAACTGACTTTTCATGGTTCACATACAGACCAAATCAGTTTAGAGTGATGACCACCATCGGGAAATGTTGGCATGTTTCCTGATATTTTGAAGCTTTGACAAGCCAATCCTTTAGACCCGGGTAGATTAATATCTTCAACCGCCTGAGATGAGCTGCAATGACCTACACTACATATTTCGAAAAAAGTCCTGGGTGCAGGCTTGAGACTTTAGTGGAAAGAGTCTCATGTGGAAACAAGCATCTTGCAGATCTGCAGATCATAGCCAATCTAGCCTGATGAAGCTGGGGGTAGATCTGATGCAGAGCCAATATTCTGAACTTCTCTTTACAAATCCATTTGTTTGTTTTTATCAAACCAGAAAGGGTCTGGAATCATTCTTAGGTCCTTTTGTCTTCACTAGAAAGGAACATACTTAAATGCTCCTTGCTTTGTACGGAATTGGTGCCCCTTCTATAACTGCTTTTTGAAAGAGGATGGAGGCTTATTGTTAAAGTTGTTCTGTATGAAAAGGGGACGACTTCCTTGGTGGAATTGCAGGCGGAGGATACATGAATTAGAGACAGTATCCATTCTGCACAATATTCAGAACCTATTTGTTGCAGGTTCTGATTTTTTCAGTCTTCCATATAAGATGTAATTCTCACCCCCAAGGGAGTGTATAATAGAAGACAGGGAGGTGGGAAATTGTTTGCCACTGGTGAAGGGTTTTGTCAGAGGGGCATATTGTTGGTGGCTTACTTTGCTTCTGGATGAACACCTCTGCTGTTAATGCCTCTTGTGCAATTACTGTTGGCCTCAAGGCCATTGAGGCATTTCAACCCTCTGAGGGTTGGCTGTAGGGTCTGGAGGAATGTTTCCTATATTACCTTCTTTTCTAAAGTCAGACTACCGAGTGTAGAGCTCTGTTTTCATGAGCAATATCTTGCCATCAGCCTGTGATCCAACCAATAGGTTACCTGGTAACAAAGATATAACATTTTGTGTTGTGCTTTCACTTTTTATATCACCCTAGCAGTGCGGTAACACTCCCAATCGAATTTAGTTTCTTGCTCTCCTTATTGAACACATTACTTATCTTTGTTAATGCCTTATCTGGTAGAGAGTCTATTTAACCGCAGCTTCTTTAACTTAGAATATTCCAAAGGCATCAGATCAGAGATTTTTGAGCAGTCCTCTTGAGAGCCGTGGGAGGTGGTGTTCCGGTCTGTGGCATCATCGACGCTGGAAGTGATCTGCATGGTACCTATACAGGCACTACCCCAGGGCACTGACCTCAGTTTGTGACTGTTTTTCTATGCCTGAATCACAGAGCCACAGTGAGGTGGTGTGATCAGTGTGTCAAAGTGAGGTCCTGAAGGATCTCTTGGCGGTGACAGGTACAGTTAGCAGAATGGGGAGGATCAGTAAGGAATCTGCGGCTAGAGAGTCTGTCAGGTAAGTTATTAGAGGTAACTTGTTCATCTAAGACGTATAGCTGCAGATTCCTTATCTTAGAGTGGATACCAACACAATCTCTGCCCGGAGGCGGGTCCGCAAATCTGTTAAACTAAAACACCCTGGAGACTCAAAAGGGCAAAACTCCCATCATGACAAACCAAACAGTTCAGGAAGCAATACTTGACAAATTTGTGCAGTGATGCCCACGTACCTACCTGACCGTGAACACCAGCGAATGCAGGAGGTTCACCATAGTCTGGAGTTGGGTGACAACTGCCTGAAGCGAGCCTGCCTTCAACAGCCAGTTGTCAAGGTAGGAAAAGTCTGAAACCCCTGACCTCCGCCGATGTCATGCAACCACCACCATCACCTTGGTGAAAACATGAGGGCTGTTGGTGATGCCAAAGGGGAGCACAACAAACTGATAATGCTCATGGTCCCCCATGATCCCAACGGCTATAGGCAGGGAGAACGGAATGTGGAAGTAGGAGTCCTACATGTCCAATGCTACCTTCCAGTCTCCAGGGCAGACAGAAAGAGTATCTTGAATTCTTTCTTTTTGAAACTGAAATTGAGAGGGCATAGCTTTATTTTAGGACAGAGGTCTCAATCCCCTTTCACACCAGAAAAGGGTGGTAGTAGCACCCACAACCTACTGCTGATGCAGGAAACTTCTCAAAGGCCCCTTTGGCCATAAGAGCCAACACTTCCCATCGTAAGAGCAAAAGGTCGTGTGTCTATAGCTGATCGGGGACAGTGGCAAAAGTGGCAGGGGTCTGTTGGAAAGGTAGGGCATAAGCCCTCTGGACAATATGAAGTGCCCGTTTGTCTGAGGTTATCTCCTGAAATCAGGACAAGTGGTGCGGAATCCTGCCAACATCCAGGTGCTCATGATGGTGTGAGGGCTTATTAACGAGGCTTTTTGAGGCTGTGACTGTTCAGGGGTAGGAGAGCAGATTGAGTAGATCTCTGGCACTGGTTCCCATAAGACGTGGGATCCTTTCCACAGCCACAAAATAATCAAGGTGCCTGCTGGTCCTGGTATTAGGGGGAAAAGGATGTCGCTGATTGCCACTACTGCCATCACGGAAGCAGTGGAAAACAGCTGTCCTGGGGCCATGGTGAGAGCACAAAATCTAGCAGTGGCCCTACAATCCGCTTTGTTGCCAGAAAGTTGAGTGCTGTCGGAAGGCATGCCAATAAGGGATGCCTGTTCATCCCTTGAAAAGCCAGTAGTCCTCAACCAGGCATGACGTTTAAGCACCACTAAGGAAGCAATGGCTCTTTCAAGAAGTCAGTCATATCCAATCTGCATCTGACTGTGAATTCGTTGCATCTCTCCTAACAGCAACAGCTTGGGAAAGTATGGTTTGAGCCGCCTCTAAAACCATGGACAACATTCACACAACTATCCCACTGGGAATAGCGGCCTGTGAAGCACGCTGTGTTAACTGACTGCAGTGGAATGCTGGTGGAAAAAAAGAAAAAGCCTCTTTCGAAAGCTATCTAGCCTCTTGGATTCCCTACCCGGTAGAGTAGTAGAGACTGAGCAAGAATTAATTTTGGAAATGTAGGCCTGGACCACCAGGGTCTCAGCGGTGGGATGCTGAGTGAGGAAGGCTGGGTCCCTGGGAACAGGGCAATGGTGGCAGGTGATGGCTCTATGTACATGAGCACCTGCGCAGGGTTTGGCCCAGGCTTCAAGCAGGACATCAGGAATGGCTTCATTGAAGGGGAGCAGCGTTTCTGGGAGGGACACCCTAGACTGAAGCATGTATGTCAAGATGTTGGTTTTGACCTGTATTGTGGGCAGCATCAGTTCCAGGACCTCAGCTTCCCACCAGACCACAATTGTAAAGAAAGTCCCTTCCTCCATAGCAATTGTGGAAGGAGGGAGGACGCCAGTGACCAGAGAGGTGTCCAGCTAGGTCCTTCGGCCACAGTCTCTCTCTCCTGGGGGGTTGGAATAACTAGGGATGCTGAGATCCCTTCCATTTGTGTTCCTCAGAGCGCCTTTCAGGAAACTGGGTTCCATCTCCAATTCAGGCTGTTTGGGCATGGTCATCACTGAAACAGACGTTATACGACGCAGGTCAAGCTCTGTATCAGAATTATGATGCCATTGGAACAGTCTCCAGAGGTTGCAAAGTTGTGGCCAGGGCTAATACGGATCCACTAACATATTTTGAGGGCTGACTGGCACAGAGGGTGAACCCGCAGAGGGAAACCCAGTCTGAGCCCCTTTGGAACCTATGGGGCCCTTAAGGCACTCCAGAAGTGTCCAAGTGCCTAAAACATTAGGCTTATGGCCTCATAAAATTATTGAAATATGGCAGGGGTCGCTCTCACTGGGAAATTCTGGAAATCGAGGAGTGAACCTACGATCAGGAGCAAGCTCCACAGGGGTGACCTGCGAGTGGGGCCTTGTTCCCACACCTCGTCCGATGAATAGGACCGGTTCAGGGAAGTCGACAAACACTTCAACTTCCTATGCAACTTACCGGAAGTCCATGATTGCAGTTATGACCTGAGTGAGTCAGAGTGACCTCCCTTGCAAACGGGACCTGGAGAGGTCTGGAGTTGTGTGATGAGCGGCCAGAATCTTCATGGCCCACTTGCATATGGCCTTTGGATTCATGATCCTACAATTCAGGCAAGCCTTGAGTTGTGGTCCCACTCTAGACACACCAGACATACCAAGTGGGGGTCTGTCTCAGACATTTCACCGTGACAAACACAGTTTAAAAACAGTTGGTTTCTTGGGAGCCATTCTCCAAAAAAGTGTGTAGAAAAAAAGACACACTGGTCGAAAGTCGACAAAAGGATAGAGGAGAAAAAAAAGGTCGGAAACGACTCAGGGGAGCTCAATATGTATCTGGGATGATGGTGCAGAAGAAAGATTCCAATACTGGAGAACTATAGATACAGGTAAGTAACTTATTTTCTTACTCCAGTATTGGAACTTAGATAGATTCACACGCTTGAATCAGATTAAAAAGCAGTATTAAGAGCACTTTGCATTAAACGTACATCCAAAACACCTCAGAGATTGTCGAGCTGCTCTTAACAGCATGAAAACATTATTCTCCGTATATATAATATCCTAAATTTTCACAGACATTTATATATTATGGTCTAAGGAATATATGCAAATACAACAAAGCAAACAAAGCCATGCAATGTGCGAAGAAGAAAAAAAGGATGGAGGGAGGCAATGTGAGCTCACCGTTACTGAAACAGATGTCGCAGGACCGCCTGACCAACTGCTGCATCTCCCTTAGGAATGGCATCCAGACAATGTCTCGTAACCGCGAGAGTCATCTTCCAGGTGGCTGCTCCACAAATGTCCTGCAGGGGTACACCTGCAAACAGAGCCATGGACGCTGAGACAGTTCTCGTAGAACGCGCCCTTATTGAGGATTGTAAAGGCAATCCAGTTGCTTGGTGGCAAAAGATTATAGCCGCTACTATCCATCTGGCGATACTACTCTTAGAAATGGCCTGCCCTTTCCTAGGGGCACTATATGCCACAAACAGTTGAGTAGACCTTCTAAAACTCTTGGTTCTTTCCAGTTAAAACTTTAGGCTCCTTCTGATGTCCAACGAATGATGAGCTCTCTCCGCCAGGGACGTTGGGTTCAGAAAGAAAGATTATAGAACCACCGGTTGGTTAATATGAAAGTCTGATGGCACCTTTGGTACAAACTTGGGGTTCGTACGAAGTATGACTATCTTGTTTAAATTGGAGGAAAGGTTCCTGAATAGTCAACGCCTGGAAGAAGTAATCATACTCATCATCTGAACCTTCTTCTAGAAGATGAGTTGGGATCAACAGAGTAATCTTACTTGGGGATGTAGCCCCCGGAGTAATATTTCCCCTTCCACAGAATGCATTTTCTTCTTTGTCAATGAAGTTGTCTCCAACAATCCAAGTGCTCCTGTCGACAGTGTAGACCAAGGAATCCTCACCGTCGACGGCGTCGTTGACTGAGTCGTCGTCGGAACCGTCGATGACGATGTTCTGATCTTCAGCGTCGACGGTCTCGATTTTGTTACCGTCGTCGTGGACGTCTACGAGGAAGAAGCCACCATCGCCAGACAGGTTACAGTCGTCACCGCCGATGTAGTTGCCGTGTACACCCTCATCGACGGTGGAATCGCCGTTGACTGTCTATCTTCAGAGGCTGAAGTAGGCTTTCTAATTGTCAACATCTTTGTAGGGACTGTAGAAGGCTCTGAGGAGGATTTTGGGACCTCCTTCGATGTTGAAGGCCGATGGCTGGATTTAGATGAAGATCTTTTTTTCCTGAGGTGAAGATGCGAGACTGCAGCCTTCATCCGACCCCTGTGAGGTCTTTTAAAAAGTCTTTGAGGTTTGTTTTGAACCCTTCTCAGATTGAGGTGATCCATGCCTCTTTTGTGACTTCCTAGAAGACCATGGAGACTGAGTCTGAGACAGGGTTTTTTCTTGTTTTAAGCTTTTGGAGCCATATCAACAGCCTCCCTTCTCTATCTTTCAAAGTCTTTAATGAAAAGGTACGACACCTTACAATCAGCTGCAGAGTGTTCAGGGTAGAGGCAATATATACACCCTGTATGAGGGTCTTCTGAATGGAGCCTTTTCTTCCCACAAGTGCTGCAGGTTCTAAAGAGACTTTTCCTCTCCCTGTCTGACATCCTGCTAGTATAACAGGCTGCAGAAGGTATGAGTGTAAATCAGAGACACCCAATGAGCAAAAGGAATTCAGATATATTGAGAAAATCTTCTCTCACAAGAACAAACTGAGCAGAGCTCAGAGGAGACTCCCTAGCACGACGTGCGGTAGAAAATCTGAGGTGCTGGAGGTTCTCTCAGGAGGGTTCTAAAGGGTGGTACTCTGATTGGCTGAGGTTCAAGTTTGGTCCTTTTTACATAAAGACTTAGATGGATTGCTAAAATGAAGAGAATTTGTTATAGATGTTACGTCTTTGGGACATTGTCTTTTTTTAAGGTACCGGGGACTCCCATCTCGACCACTGGGAATGATTCAAGCATGTGAATCTATGAAAGTTCCAATACTGGAGAAAATGAAGGAACTGAAGTCAGCGCAGTGGTGTGGTTCCTATTTAGGCACTATGTACATTACTTTCGGCACAAACACTGTCACATGGAACTGAACAAGGCCCCCTATTGGCACTCAAGAGGACTGCTCAGAAACTTCTGGATCCAGTCTGCTGTCAAGGAATAATCTAAGGTAAGTAATCTGCAGCTAGAAGTCTATCAGATAAACTCTATAAAAAGGAGCTATGGCATGACATTTGATAGCAACTAAGAATTGTGGAGTCTTATGCAAGAATCAAGGAGGAACAATCAATCCTGGTGAGGCTGTAGATGAGTAGATGCCACCTTGGCAGAGGTTGGATTCAGAAAAAGGTCCATGAAAGGTTTGATGAGACCAGGACCAGAAGCAGTTATGGTTTTGAGAAAGATAGTTGGTGCACTGTCTCGGAAAGTACAGATGTCGAGGATGTAGTTGTTGGAATATTGATATTTAACCTACTAGCACCTTTTATAAGTGCCTCTTGGAGTGTACTGATGTCGTCCACAGGTGAGATCCTTGTTGAAGGGGAGTCAGAGTAGGTGAGAAACTATCACAGGATGTGGTCATCTGGTAAGACCTTGAAGACCTTGATCGGAATGCAGAATCAGTCTACGTCTAGGACTCGACTGCCTCCGAGACCTGGAACAGCACTGATGACTGGGACCTTTTCTTTGACCTAGACCATTGGGGAGGTCTAGTATGTCAAGAACCAGATCTGAAATTCCTTGACAGAGGTGTCACTGAGGCCAACTAAGCATGCCTGTAGGACATTTCACAGTAATTACTGGTGGTAAAAGAGGAGCAGACTTCCAAGGTGGCTGAGGAGCTGCCATTGAAGGTGGTAGTGAAAGCTAATCCGGTATGATGACTGTAGAAGTAGCCTGGAACGTGAGTAAGCTGTGGAGTAGTACGTCTGATTTGATGGAAGGCCTGCGCATTTTATTCTCAAAAGCCATTTACCGGTCTTCCTTTCTGCAGCATAGGAGTGTCTTGACATCAAACCATGTTAAGACATAGATGGTCTCCTCTTTAACCGCAAGCATGTAGGTGAGGTAACGCTTAATGTTTATGTCTTTGACGTTGAAAGCAGACAGCGTTTGACTTCTTTTTTTGGATCTCCCCCTACAGGAGTCCTCAGAGTGAGATTGGTGACTGGTAGATGAAGCAGCCTCGCTTTGCTACTCAGATGTTTTGTCAGCCAAAGCTTCCTGTCTTTTTCGCCTTTCTTCTTGGGCATGAAGGCAAATCTTACACTCTCCCAGCTTGCACCTAACGAATGAACTGAAGTCTCCAATAAAATCTGGCAAACATTAGGATACAGGTCCAAAGTGGGTCTGTTTTGGCTATTTTCCCTCAACAACCTGGGCAGTGCACCAAAAGACAGTATTTTGCGCAAAAATAAAAATATTTCATGACCGGAAATAACAGAACAATCAGTCCTATAGGACATTGAGTAAACCACTTTAGAGAAGGTTCGGAAGTTATTTTAAGAGGGAAAAATGCCTTAAAAAGTTAATCTCAGAGCTCCAAAATCCTCACCGCAGGAACAGGAAAACAAAACTGACTCAACTGACACCTACAGAGCATGATAGGACACTGGAGGTCAGGGTGCCCTTGTAGGCACAGTGTTTCATTCTCTTTCTAACACTGCACAACCTAAACAGTTACACTGCCTTAGTCCTCACAATCCTTTGTTTAAAAGATTTTTTTTTTTTTAAATGTCACTTTTTTCTCATCTTAGTAAAGCTTTTTTAAGGCTTTGTGTAATCTATTCCATCCTTTTAACTAAATGAATGAAACTGAAAATGCAGCCAGTTTTTAGGCTGTTAAACTGTACTTTGTGTCACATGGCTTTTCTAAAGTAAGGTAAAGATACTACACAAAATGTGACTTTGGAAAAAGTGCTCAGGGATAGCCGCATGTGGGCAGGGCTGTTCCAGCGCTTCTGATGCTTTGGATTATAAATGGAGATCCCCTTCCATAGAATCCTCGTTTCAAATAATCCATCAGAAAATAGTCTAGCTTCTTATGTTTCAACTAAGCAACATTTTAATTGCACACTTTTCAAACGATTAAATGCATGTTTGCCAGGCGATTTTGTATTGTTTGTGATATCATGATTTCCATTGCATCAGAAATCAACTTCCACACCGAGCCCTGTCTTGTCTCCTAAAACAAAGCTGCCACAAAATATTCAATGAACCCTAGCCTATCTTTTGCAGCAAGGACTCTGTAAAAGGAAGTATAACAACAATGCTAGAGCGATTATTAACCAGTTTGCCAAACCTACGCTGGAGAAAATTACTAACAAAGAAAATTAAATATAAATAGTAATTTCAGACTGTGATAAAATAACGCACTTTACAGACAGTAAACTCATGGGCAATCAATATGATAGTTGTACCTGTTCCTTTACTGGAGTATTGACATTGGAAAGACACTGTTGGCAGACGGCCAAGAACGATTTTACTGTTTTTCTCAACATTAATAAATCTTCCTGCAGTAAAAACAGTTAGAATGATGGGTGTTAGAACACAGTACGAGTTATCTTAAGGGAAATATATACAGTAAAAATATAGTACAACAAAGGAGCTTGGAAAAGACTATCCTGCAAATACATAATGCCAGCTCATTACGGAGTAAAGTCTGTTATAATACACATATTTTCCAATTTGTTTACTGAAAATAATTGGAGAAGAAGCTATTTGAGAAATGACATTCAACATAAATCAAATGCAGGTACTTGTTTACTTTCCAATACGATACAGCATGCCAATTTTGAAAAAAAGAAAGACTCCATTGGAACATCTAAAAACGGTGAGCACTAAAAATATACGCAGTTCTGAGAGATTTACTTGTCTGAGATATCAAAAACTGGAACTTCCGTGATGGATTCCGTTCAAGGGACCAGAGCGCGAACTGGGCCCACTGTTCCCCAAGTGTGGTGATTGAGGCCATTTGTCACTGGTATCCTCGGATCTATCCTACTATGGCCTTGCCATCTAAGCCAAGTCCCACCCTTTAGCGATTTGACTATCTAGGTAGGTAGTGAGGGCACAGTCAGGCTTCTGTGGGGGGTGGGGGAGGAATTGGTGGAGGGGGTGAAAGAACTCCGAACTCAACATGCAAACAACATGCAAAAACATTCTGCTCAGTGCTTTTAGTTATGAAAAGAAAGTGCTGTTAATCTCACAGCATAACTAAATACTATAAAACCCAATAAATACATCATATGGGGTAAGTATGCAACTCAGTTCAATGTCTTTAGAGGCTACTGTACGAAACATTCTAAAGCAGGGACAGCAAATTACACCATGTTCTAGTTTTTCTCGCTTTCCCAAGGTGAAATTAAGCTTCGCCCTCACCTGCTGGTGAAGGGTGGTGATCTTAGCTGTGCGTTGGGTGCCGGAGGTGTTCCGCCCTCTTGGGCAGAGTACTCCTTTGCAGAACACCGCAGCTGCTGCTGCGAGCAGGATGATCTTTATAGCACCAGCTCCGCGGGCAGGCTCACGTGACAGTTCCAGTCATTGACAATGTGGTTTACTGCAGGTTGAAGCTCCAGCTTAAGAGAGATGGGTCTCCAGGCTAAGTCTACTTTGTGGTATCTCAGGGAATTTGCAACACTCAGGCCACTTAATGGTACTCGCCTCAACTGTGAAGCGATTTCCTTCAAATCAATGGCAGCAGTTCGTGCTACTCAGCTCTTGGTAGGCCGCCGGGTGACAAAGAATGAAAGGCTCTGGTTCAGTCTTATTCGCAGCTCCTCAAGAATTGCACAGAAAGACTGGGGTATCCCTTTGCAGCACAGGTCTCTACTGGATCACTCTCCTGGGAATCAACCTCTTCCTCTTTGTGCTCCTCAAAATAGAAGCATGTACGGTCTTCCTAGACACACTTACTGAAGGGCCAGGCATACTACTTTCCCTTTGACAGCATACAAGTAGGTTGCTTGGCTTTAGGCAGTCCTTTAGCTTCACTGACAAAGTGTTGGGCCTCAGGTGATGTCCCTTCACCTTAGGAAGGTGACACATGCAATCCCTGATTATACCACAGCTCTTCAAGTACTCTGCGGAAAGGTTTTGTGATGGTTCCCTTTCAAATGTAATTTCCATATTGCTCTCAAGATACAGTCTTCGCACAAAGTGATGGCTCTCTCGGCATGGTAAACTAGGTCTGGCTCCACACATCTGCTCCCACAATAGGGGCACAATAAAGTGTGAGAGCTCGGTTTATGGCTTCTATCAGCATTGCAGAAGTATTAATAAGAGACCAACAAAATGGCAGGCCCTGCCTAGAAACTCTCTCACATGGAACAGAAGCTGATGTCCTACACCTCCATCCTACCATCAACCAAGTGCCAATACTCAGGAATGGCTTATCAGCAGCAGATTGCTGACGAAGTCTTTGTTGAATTTCCAAAGGAAGCCCTGTCCCCATCCTCCTCACTTTTGTGTCTTAGTTCGACAGTCAAGCTACATAAATACAGGCACTACACTTCTATTGTCCGGGGAAGCTACCCACAACCTCCAACTTCTACCACGTTACATGCACGGGCATCCAAAATGGATCCTACTGGCCTCAGTAATCAGATGGACATGCAAAGTACTGTAATCTATGTGTCTTATGCTTACTGTACATATACAAACGCACTCAACATGCACACAGGATGTCAGTGTTTGGCTCTGACTTTTGCATAATAGGTGAACTTTACATGAGGGGTTTGTTCGATCACACTCAACAGAAAAGTTACACTTTGAATCTCATCATCTCAGTATTTATTAATTCTGGGCTTCCACATGGCTTCATCTTAAGTGTTACCACAAGAGCCGGAACCACCTTCAGCTTCACTTTTTTTAATGACGTGGTCTACTCAGTGGATGTTATCAGAGCCTGGACTACCCGGTACCAAGACAGTCTGATATGCCTCTACTTATGAAGGAAGTATCTCATTCAACCTGTTGGTAAGATTTTTAGTGAAGTCCATGAAGTCAGTTTTCAAGAGGTCTATGGTACTGTATGATTTACACTCCTTTCTTGTATATTAAGGAGTGATTGCAGCACCACACATTGACTGGGGCTAGTCTTCCATTTTTATTGACAGAATTACATAGTCCCCAATCGCCAAAGCAGCAGGTCTGCATTATCCCTATAAAAGATTAAGTGGATGCCATCAGAACCTGGGGCCTTTTTAGGTTTATTGCTTTTATTTATTGTCTCTCAATTAGTTTTCCCAGTTCCTCTGGAGTGATTTTACAGCCTCCACATCATACAGATTTTGGGAGAAGTGAGCAAATGCTGCTCTCTTCGGTTCATCTGTGGCTACAGTACCCTATGCTGTTTAAATTTGTACTATATGAAAATGAGTTACTTACCTGTAACTGTGGTTCTCCAGTATTGGTATCTTTCATAGATTCACATGCTTGAATCATTCCCCGTCGTCGAAGTGGGAGTCCCACGGTACATAGAAAGCAATAAATAGATATTTTTTTTTTCTTATTTTTTTTTTCTTTTCATTGAGGTCAATAGGGAAAAACACATTCAATTGTAGAACTATCAGCCTCTTTAGAAAGAGCCCAAAATTTAGCCAATCAGGCGTGACCACCCCTTTAGAACCCTCAGCACAGAGGCTCAGTCTCTCAGATTTCTCCGCACTAGAGATTACAGGAAAAAAACAAAGGAGGTGAGCCTCTCTGGGGAGGAGGGTGGGTCGCATGTGAATCTATGAAAGATACCAATACTGGAGAACCACAGTTACAGGTAAGTAACTCATTTTCTTCTCCAGTATTGGGGTATCTTTCATAGATTCACATGCTTGAATCAGAATAGCCAGCAGTAAGAAAAAAGTTTGATTCCTGTAACATCAATAGTATGCCTATGTATAATGTATGCTATCTGAATCTATATAGGCAATTAACATTTGCAAACTAACCGCTAACCATATTAGCTATATAAACTATCATATATATATATACACATATATATATATATATATATACATATACATAAAAATATATATCTTATACATACAAAAACACATATATATAAATATATACATAAAAATACATATACCTATACCCACACACATGAAACTATATACTTAAAATTATCCTTCAAACAATACACAGAGGACGGAGGGTAAGAGGTTATTGGCTCACCTTATGCAAATAAATTACATAATACCGCTTGTCCTACCGCAGCATCCACCCTGTCAGTAGCCTCCAGGCAGTAATGCTGGGTGAAAGTGTGAGCATGTGTCCATGTTGCCGCCCTGCAGATCTGGTTCAGAGGGACTCCAGCGAACAGAGCTGTTGAAGTGGATACCGCTCTAGTGGAATGCGCTCTGACACTGGATGATAATGGCTTCCCTGCCAACTGGTGGCACAACTGTATGGCGGAAGAGATCCAGCGCGCTATACTCTGTTTAGTAACGGCTTTACCCTTATTGATCTTTCCATAGCTGATAAATAATTGTTCAGATTTACGGAAGCCGCTTGTCCTTTGTATATAAAACTTTAAACAGCGTTTAATGTCTAAAGAGTGTAGAGCTCGTTCCGCTGCCGTTTGTGGATTTGGAAAAAATGTTCTGAGAACCACCGGTTCATTTAGGTGAAAAGATGATGGAACCTTAGGTATAAACTTTGGATTAGTTTTCAAAATGACCACCTCTGGCTTGAATTGGAGGAAAGGTGGAGAAATTGTGAAGGCTTGGATATCGCTGACTCTCTTCGCCGACGTCAAGGCCAGAAGAAGGGCTGTTTTAAAAGAGATGAACTTGAGATCCACCCTATGAATGGGTTCAAACGGATGTTTTATTAATTGGGAGAGCACAATGTTCAAATGCCATTGCGGCGCAGGACGATGAATTGGTGGAAACTTCCTAAATAAACCTTTAAGAAATTGTTTTATTATTCTGGACGACCATAGTGAAGGTGACTGAGACGTCCGTCGGAAACGGGATATGGCAGCCAGGTGCACCCTAATAGATTAATGTGAAAGACCGGATTTAACCAAATGCAATAAATATGGCAAAATCTGTTCAGGAGATGACCTTAGAGGATGAACGTTGGAAGTTGAGCACCATAAGCAAAACCTCTTCCACTTGAACTTGTATGTTCGGTTTGTAGACTGAGCTCTGGCACAGGCAAGCACCTCCCTGCAATCCGCAGGGATATCTCATCCATCGAATTCATAGAATTCAGGAGCCAGGCTGATAAACGAAGAGATGTCGGGTTGGGATGACGAACCTGACCCTGGCTCATTGTTAACAAATCCGGTATTGCCTTCAGCCGAATGTGAGGTTGTTCCGAGAGTAATAGAAGTTCTGTGAACCAGAACTGGCGTGGCCATCTGGGAGCGATTAGTAGAATCCTGCATTGTTCCCTCTTCATCTTTTGCAGAAGTCTCGGGATGAGTGGAAGCGGGGGAAAAGCGTATGCATAAATCCCTGACCATCTGATCAAAAACGCATTCCCCTTTGATCCCTTCTGCGGTCGCCAGCTTGCGAAGTGTTGGCATTTCTTGTTGTCTCTGGTGGCGAACAGATCTAGACTGGGTTTGCCCCAACGACGAAAGAGACGGTCGAGAACTGACTGAGTTCCCACTCGTGGCAGCTGGTTCGAGTCCTGCTTAGGGCATCTGCCCAGGTGTTGGTGATCCCTGGGAGATGTTCATCCTCTGATGGAGATTCGATGCTGAATTACCCAATGCCACAGTTTCTGCGCCTCCAGAGATAATGCCCGAGATCTTGTGCCTCCTTGTTTGTTGATGTAATGCATGACCGTGTTATTGTCTGTTCTTATCAAAACTGAAGAATCTCTGATGTTCGTGAGGAAGGATTTGAGTGCCAAGGCAACCGCTCTTAATTCCAATACATTTATGTGGAGAGTTGATTCTTGAGTGGACCATTTTCCCCTCACGGAAAGATCCTGCAAATGAGCACCCCATCCCTCTAGGGATGCATCTGTTGTTACTACGTGCATGGTCCTGTCCTTCAGAAATGACAGACCGTCTGAGACGAGGGGAGTTTCCTTCCACCACCTGAAAGCCTGCTTTGCTGAAGGGGTTATTCGAATTACATCGTCGAAAGAGCCTTCTATCGGTTTCCATTGATTGTCTAATTGTTGTTGAAGAGTCCTCATGTGCAGACGACCGTTCTTTATCAATGGAATGCAAGACGATAGCACCCCCAGAAAAGACTTGTAAGTCCGCACTGAAGCGGACTTTCTTTTGCTGAGACGTGCTGCTAAGTCTCGAAGTTTCTTTCGTCTGTCCTGCGAAGTAAATGCTTTCGCTTGCAGTGTCCAAGATGGCTCCTAGAAACGTGATGTTCTGGGTGGGATCTAGGTGAGACTTGGGGTAATTGACTGTCAAGCCCAAAAGCTCCGAAAAGGGATAGACATATCTCCGTGTGTCTGGCAGCCTTCGATGTTGTACGTGCCTTTATTAGCCAGTCGTCTAAATACGGGAACACCTGTACCCCTAATTGTCTGAGGTGGGCCGCCACCGGTGCCAAAACCTTGGTGAACACTCTTGGGGCCGACCTGAGGCCAAAAGGCATCACTCTGAACTGGTAATGAATGTCTGCAACCCTGAACCGCAAGAATTTCCGATGATTGGGGTGAATGGGAATGTGGAAATATGCGTCCTGAAGATCTAACGATGTCATAAAATCCCCTCGGTTGAGCAGGCGCAGGACGTCTTGAAGAGAGATCATGCGATAAGATTGTTTCTTGAGGTATTTGTTGAGCGAACGAAGATCTAGAATAGGCCTCCAGTCCCCGGTCTTCTTCCGGATAAGGAAAAAACGGGAGTAAAAACCTGTTCCCCTCTGGCTCCTTGGTACGACCTCTATTGCTCCCTTCCTCATTAAAATAGCAATCTGTTCCATAAGCTCGTCGAGATGGGCTGGCGGGGGACCTCTTGGTGGTACTTGAGGGGAGGTTGGTTGAATTCTAGGGTATGTCCCCAGTTGATAATATCCAATACCCATTTGTCTGTAGTTATTCTGGACCACTGGTGTAGAAATTTGGAAATTCTGCCCCCTATACAAGTGTTGATATAGGGGCTGGGTGCAGACACTTGATGAGGGTCACTGCTTCCTTGCCGTCTCTTTGGCCTTGAAAGCAGACTTTCCTCTCGTTTGTTGCCTGAAGCGAGCGGATGACTGCTGACGAAAGGAATGCGGTTGTTGCTGGCCGAAGGTTGAACGAAATTGACCTTGGTAAGAGGAGTAATGACGCTATTGTTGAGAGCCTCCTCTATATGAAAAGGTTCCTCTCCCTCCCCGAAAGGGCTGTCTTTTGTACTGTAGCGTTGCCAGTGATCTTGCTGTCAGTGTCCGCTTTAATAGACTGCAATGCATCATCGACATGCTTGCCAAACAAAAGCTCGCCATCATACAGCATGTCCAGAATCTTTAATTGCACTTCAGGCCTAAAAGAGGTAGCCTTAAGCCACCCTTGGCGCCTGAGTACGGCCACCCCGGCCAACTGTCGAAATCCTGTAGAGGAAACGTCAATGGCAGAGTCTATGATTTCAGCCGAAATCTTTTCTCCTTCTTGCAGAATCCTACGTGCTTCTACTCTACTGCCCTCAGGTAACATGTCTATGAATTGTGACATGTCAGACCACATCTGGCGATCGTATCTCCCCAGGATTGCTAGAGAGTTAGCTGCTCTCACAGTGGTGGCAGCCATAGTTGAAAACTTTTTGCCTATGGAGTCCAAACGATGTCCTTCCTTGTCTGGGGGGGCAGTCAGAGATGCCGATGGATTCCTGGACCTCCTCTGAGCTGCCTGCGAAATAACCGAATCCGGTTTAGGATGGCTGATCAAACATGCTGGGGAGATGTCTGGCACCTTATACTTTTTCTCTAGTCTTGGTAAGACTGCGGGAATGGAGGACGGAGTCTGCATGACCTTTAGGCCTTCCTCACAAATGAAATCAACAATGGGTGTGGCCCTTACCGACTTCCTAGTGTCTTCTTTAAAGTCCTAAAGAAAGCAGTCTGACTGTTTCGAAGTAATTGGCAGCTGGAATCTTTTTGCAGCTCTTTCCATGACACTATGGAAGCCCCCAATGTCCTACGGTGGAGAGTCCACTGGTGGTGGTGTAGACGGAGATGGAGTTTGGATTTGATACTCATCCCACTCTGGAATGAGAGAATCCGAGTCCTGTATCTCCCCTTCTTCTTGCTCCTCCTCGGATGAAGGTGAAGCAATACCCTGAACCGATGAAGGTGCTGTGGTAGGATCTGGAAATTCTGAAGGTCTAGCCGGAGTGGACACTGGTGTCTGTGGAAGTTGTACCGGCGTAGAAGAACCAGCTGGAGGAAATCTCGAATAATAATCCTGCATCATCTGTTGAAGGTTGTTTATCAACGAGACCGGCATCTGAACTGTCTGTTCTTGTTGTTGTAGACGACTTTGATCCTGCTGGTCCGAATAAGGCTGAAGATCCTCCTCTTCATCCTCCTCTTGGCACTTAATGCGTAGTTCAGATGGACTATGTGCCACCGGAAAAAAGCTGTCATCAGAATAAACATCACCGTCATCATCTTCATCAGCAAATAGATGCTGCGGCGGAATTGGTGCAACCTTACTGGGCGATGTATGTGATGGAAGCAATAAAGAAGACTTGCTCTTTACAGGTCAAATTCTCTGCGGTAGGTAAGGAGATGTTCCAAAGTGAGGATAAAGAGTCGTCGACGGAGCACTCGTCGATGGTGTTCTCGTCGACGGTGTAGGCGTCGACTGAGCCGTCGCCAGTGTAGTCGCTATCGGTGCTGCCAGCGTCGATGAAGGTGTCGTCGACGAAGTCAATATTGCTACGCCATCCGTCGACGGGGTTGCCGTCGACGGGGTTGTCGTTGGTACTTTCGTCGGTGAAACCAACGGCTATTTTCTGAATTTTCTCATCGATAAATGCGTCGACGGCAAAGATTTCAGCTTCTTAGCCGTCGACGGCTTCTTTGTGATCTTTAAGGTGTGCGACGACGGACCATACTTCAGACTCACCGACGTTATCGTCGTAGATGATAGCGGAGATGAAGTTACTATCATCGGTGATGGAGGAGCCGTAAACGTGGCCGTCGCTGTAGTCGAAGGAAGGCCTGTCGTCGACGGAGCGCTCGTTGACGGTGTCGTCGACGGTGTAGATTTTCTGGACGTCGACGGAGGCAGTGAGCTTGAAGGCCTTTTAAGCTTCTTTGATGAAGAAGCAGGTGTGGATTGCTCTGAGTGAACCTTGCCACATGCTACCTTGGATGTTGAAGGTAGATCCCCCGGCTTGTCCTTAAATGCATGCAGCTTCTTAGCTGACTTACTGCTCGTAGGGGGATAGGCTCTCCACAGACCTCTTCCTTTTCTTTGAGGTCACTGAAGTGTCACTCTCCTCCTCAGAAAGAGCTTCCCTTGCCTTTCTTTTCTGGAGCCAAAGTAGGAGCCTGGCTTCTCTGTCCCTCAGAGTCTTGTTGGGAAAGGTCCTGCAGATCTTACAGTCCTTGACCTTATGCTCTGGAAGCAAGCAGTAGATACATTCCTTGTGAGGATCCTCACAGTGAAGTCTCAATTTTCCACAGGTCCCACAAGGCCTAAACAGACCTTTTCTTGTTGTAGACATGATGGAAAACTTCTGTAGAAAAAGTCAAGTGAAAATTTCTAAGAATTTCTCTTGAAGAGATAGAAAAACTGAGCAGGGATACTCCCTTACACACGACGTGCGGTAGAAAATCTGGGAGACTGAGCCTCTGTGCTGAGGGTTCTAAAGGGGTGGTCACACCTAATTGGCTAAATTTTGGGCTCTTTCTAAAGAGGCTGATAGTTCTACAATTGAATGTGTTTTTTCCTATTGACCTCAATGAAAAAAAAAAAAAAAAAAAAATCTCTATGTATTGCTTTCTATGTACCGTGGGACTCCCACTTCGACGACAGGGAATGATTCAAGAATGTGAATCTATGAAAGATACCCCAATACTGGAGAACTGTTTTTGCCCAGTGTGCAAGCAAGTGCAATTCTAGCAACATGTCTGCTTTGTTCCCTTTCTCAATGAAATAATGCTGCTGCAGCGTAAGCTCTGCCTTTTTGGGCCTGAGCAACTGAAGTTGTCCCTTGATTAAGTTCATTAGCTCTGCATTGCTTCAGTGACTGAGATGGTTTATGTGCCTTTTCCAGTTCAGTAATTTGCTCCATAAGCTTGGAATCTGCTAACTGGTAGTCCTTAGGTCCTATGTGTGTAACTGGCAATGCTGCTCCACTGAGCTTAAATGCAAGTTAATATTTTGACGGTCATTCTCTGCAAAGTAATTGCTGATACTTTCCTCTAAGCTCTTCTATATCACTGTATTTTCAAATAGGCTGATATGCATCTTCCAGGAGGAATGTTTTTATTGCCCTCTCCATTTCCCACACCGGTCAACATGGAAGTGGCTGGATATATTGCCCCCAACCATCCTTGATTCAACCAGTCTGTCTAGAATGTTTTGGGAGGCAAACTATTCCGGTGCAAGTTCAATGTAAGACAGAAAAGAATGAGCAATCCTTAACACCTGGATGTGCAAGTATCCAAGAGGCGTGTAGTCCTTGTTCAATACATTTTTCTTTCAGCTTCTTGGGGAAAGCTTCAGTAGCATCAGAGGCCTGAGTTGATCTATAAAGATGTGGATCCCAGCCAGTTAAGTCACTTGCAAAAATCAGTGATCCCTTGCAGAACCTACCTAATTTTCTATGTGTCTGTGAGAAAGTCTTCCATTTGAGAGTTTGAATCATATATATATATATATATATATATATATATATATATATATATATATATATATATATGGAAAATGTCACTTACCCAGTGTACATCTGTTCGTGGCATGAGTCGCTGCAGATTCACATGCTTTGCACATCCCGCCATCTAGTGTTGGGCTCGGAGTGTTACAAGTTGTTTTTCTTCGAAGAAGTCTGAGTCACGAGATCGAGGGACTCCTCCCATTTCGGCTCCATTGCGCATGGGCGTCGACTCCATCTTAGATTGTTTTCCCCGCAGAGGGTGAGGTAGGGGTTGTGTATTATAGTAATAGTGCCCAAGCAATGGAGTGAATATGTATGTACATAATGTAGTTTAAAGTGATATATTTACAAAGTTACAAATGTTGCAGATCAACTTCGAAACGGCTACAGGCTCCCGGGGAGGCGGGTGGGCGCATGTTAATCTGCAGCGACTTATGCCACGAACAGATGTACACTGGGTAAGTGATATTTTCTGTTCGATGGCATGTGTAGCTGCAGATACACATGCTTTGCATAGACTAGTAAGCAGTTATCTCCCCAAAAGCGGTGGTTCAGCCTGTAGGAGTTGAAGTTGTTTGAAACAATGTCCGTAGTACTGCTTGGCCTACTGTGGCTTGTTGTGCCGTTAACACATCCACGCAGTAGAGTTTGGTAAACGTATGAGGAGTAGACCATGTGGCTGCCTTACATATTTCAGTCATTGGAATATTTCCTAGAAAGGCCATGGTAGCACCTTTCTTTCTAGTCGAGTGTGCCTTTGGTGTAATAGGCAGTTCTCTTTTTGCTTTGAGATAACAAGTTTGAATGCATTTAACTATCCATCTAGCAATGCCTTGTTTTGAAATTGGATTTCCTGTATGAGGTTTTTGGAAAGCAATAAATAATTGTTTTGTTTTCCGAATTTGTTTTGTTCTGTCAATGTAGTACATTAACGCTCTTTTGATGTCTAATGTATGTAGTGCTCTTTCATCTATAGAATCTGGCTCTGGGAAGAACACTGGTACTGTTTGAGTCAAGTGAAACAGTGATATGACTTTTGGTAAGAATTTAGGATTTGGTCGTAACACTACTTTATGCTTGTGTGTCTGAATAAATGGTTCTTGTATGGTAAATGCCTGTATCTCACTTACTCTTCTTAGAGATGTGATAGCAATTAGAAATGCAACTTTCCATGTTAAGTATTGCATTTCACATGAGTGCATAGGTTCGAAAGGTGGACCCATGAGTCGTGTTAAGACAATGTTGAGGTTCCACGAAGGAACTGGTGGTGTTCTTGGTGGTATAATTCTCTTTAGGCCTTCCATAAACGCTTTTATGACTGGTATCCTAAATAATGAAGTTGAGTGCGTAATTTGCAGATGAGCTGAAATTGCGGTAAGATGTATTTTAATGGATGAAAAAGCTAGCTTTGACTTTTGCAAATGTAGTAAGTAGCTTACAATGTCTTTAGGAGATGCGTGTAATGGCTGGATTTGATTATTATGGCAATAATAAACAAATCTTTTCCACTTATTTGCATAGCAATGTCTAGTGGTTGGTTTCCTAGCTTGTTTTATGACCTCCATACATTCCTGTGTAAGGTCTAAGTGTCCGAATTCTAAGACTTCAGGAGCCAAATTGCTAGATTCAGCGATGCTGGATTTGGGTGTCTGATCCGTTGTTTGTGTTGAGTTAACAGATCTGGTCTGTTTGGTAGTTTGACATGAGGCACTACTGAGAGGTCTAGTAGTGTTGTGTACCAAGGGTGTCTTGCCCAGGTTGGTGCTATTAGTATGAGTTTGAGTTTGTTTTGACTTAATTTGTTTACCAGATATGGAAGGAGAGGGGGAAAAGCGTATGCAAATATCCCTGACCAACTCATCCATAACGCATTGCCCTGAGATTGATCCTGTGGGTATCTGGATGCGAAGTTTTGGCATTTTGCGTTTTCTTTTGTTGCAAATAGGTCTATTTGTGGTGTTCCCCATCTTTGGAAGTAAGTGTTTAGTATTTGGGGGGGAATCTCCCATTCGTGAATCAGTTGGTGATCCCGAGAGAGATGGTCTGCTAACTGATTCTGAATCCCTGGAATAAACTGTGCTATTAGGCGAATGTGGTTGTGAATCGCCCAATGCCATATCCTCTGTGCCAGGAGACACAACTGTGTCGAGTGTGTGCCTCCCTGTTTGTTCAGATAATACATCGTTGTCATGTTGTCTGTTTTGACAAGAATGTGCTTGTGGCTTATTATGGGTTGAAATGCTTTCAACGCTAGAAATACTGCCAGTAGTTCTAAGTGATTTATGTGAAACTGTCTTTGGTGAGTGTCCCATTGTCCCTGGATGCTGTGTTGATTGAGGTGTGCTCCCCACCCTATCATGGAGGCATCTGTAGTTATTACGTATTGAGGCACTGGGTCTTGGAAAGGCTGCCCTTGGTTTAAATTTATATTGTTCCACCATAGAAGCGAGGTGTATGTTTGGCGGTCTATCAACACTAGATCTAGAAGTTGACCTTGTGCCTGTGACCATTGTGATACTAAGCACTGTTGTAAGGGCCGCATGTGTAATCTGGTGTTTGGGACAATGGCTATGCATGAGGACATCATGCCTAGTAGTTTCATCACCATCCTGACTTGTATCTCTTGTTTTGGATACATGGCCTGTATTACATTGTGAAATGCTTGTACCCTTTGTGGACTTGGAGTGGCAATCCCTTTTGTTGTGTGGATTGTCGCCCCTAAGTATTGCTGTGTCTGACATGGCTGAAGGTGTGACTGTGTAGTTGATTGAGAAACCTAGTTTGTGGAGGGTTTCTATGACGTACCTTGTGTGTTGTGAAAACCGTTCTAGCATGTTGGTTTTGATTAACCAATCGTCTAGGTATGGGAACACATGTATTTGCTGCCTTCTGATATGTGCAGCTACCACTGCCAGGCATTTTGTGAAAACTCTTGGCGCAGTTGTTATTCCGAATGGCAACACCATGAATTGGTAATGTACCCCTTGGAATACAAACCTTAAGTACTTTCTGTGTGAAGGATGTATCGGTATATGGAAATATGCATCCTGTAGGTCTAGTGTTGCCATGTAGTCTTGTTGTTTGAGCAGTGGGATTACGTCTTGTAATGTCACCATGTTAAAGTGATCTGATTTGATGTAGGTATTTAATGTTCTGAGATCTAATATAGGTCTTTGAGTCTTGTCTTTTTTGGGTATGAGAAAGTACAGAGAGTAAACCCCTGTTCCTTTGTTGAACTGGTACTAATTCTATTGCTTCTTTTTGTAGCAGCGCTTGGACCTCTAGTCCTAGAAGGTCCATGTGTTGTTTTGACATATTGTGTGTTTTCAGTGGGACGTTTGGAGAGAATTTGAGAAATTCTATGCAATAACCATGCTGGATAATTGCTAGGACCCAAGTGTCTGTTATTTCCTCCCAATGTTTGTAAAATTTGGTTAGTCTCCCCCCCACAGGTGTTGGGGATTTGTGACGTGGAAGTCACTGCTGGTTTTGAGGAGTTTTGGGACTTTGGTACTTCCCTCTACTCTTCTGAAATTGTCCCCCTCTATATTGTCCACGAAAGCTTCCCCGCTGATACTGGCTCTGATAAGTGGGCCTTGTTTGTGAGGTTGTGGGTTCTGTAGTTTGTCCTCGAAAACCCCCTCTAAACTGTGTTTTGCGAAATGTGCCTCTGTTCTTTGGGGAGTAGAGTGCGCCCATGGCTTTGGCCGTATCAGTGTCTTTTTTAAGTTTTTCGATAGCAGTGTCCACCTCCGGCCCAAACAACTGCTGTCCATTAAAAGGCATATTCAGCACAGCTTGTTGTATTTCCGGCTTGAATCCTGACGTACGCAACCATGCGTGTCTCCTTATGGTTACTGCTGTATTTACTGTCCTAGCAGCTGTATCTGCTGCATCCATTGCTGAGCGTATCTGATTATTTGAGATACTTTGTCCTTCCTCCACCACTTGTAGTGCCCTTGTTTGAAACTGGGTAAGTGTTCAATGAAATGCTGCATTTCGTCCCAATGAGCCCTGTCATATCTTGCCAACAGTGCTTGTGAATTGGCAATGCGCCATTGATTGGCCGCTTGTGCTGCAACCCTTTTCCCTGCAGTGTCGAACTTGCGACTCTCCTTGTCTGGAGGTGGTGCGTCTCCCAAGGTGTGAGAGTTTGCTCTCTTGCGAGCTGCCCCTACTACCACAGAGTCTGGTGTTAATTGCTGCGTAACATATACAGGGTCTGTTGGCGGTGGCTTGTACTTTTTCTCCACCCTTGGAGTAATGTCCCTGCCCTTCACGGGCTCCTGAAACACCTGTTTTGAGTGTTTTAGCAATCCAGGTAGCATAGGTAAGCTTTGGTATTGGCTATGAGTGGAGGACAGTGTGTTAAACAAAAAGTCATCCTCAATAGGTTCTGCGTGCAAGGTGACATTATGAAATGCTGCTGCTCTTGACACCACCTGTGTGTAGGCTGTACTGTCCTCGGGTGGCGACGGCCTCGCTGGGTAACAGTCTGGGCTGTTATCTGACACCGGCGCATCATAAAGATCCCATGCGTCGGGATCATCCTGACTCATTCCAGTATGAGTTGGGGATTGCATCAGTGGTGGAGTGGCTACCGGTGATGTGTGGGTTGATGGTGGTGGAGAAGGTGGCGGAGTTGTTTGTCTTGCCACCTTTGCCTGTGGCTGCTTGTTCTTTTCTTGAAAGGCAAGTCTTCTTTTCATCCTAATTGGTGGAAGAGTACTTATCTTCCCGGTGTCCTTTTGGATGTGGAGCCTTCTCTGAGTGTAGTCTGGATCCATTGACTCTAGTTCTTGTCCTAACTTATGTCCTTGCATTTGGGAGGACAGTCCCTGTTCCTCTGTGTAGGAACCTGGTTTCGGTTCAGAGGCTGGCTGTTTCGGAATGGAAACCTTTTCGGTAGCCTTTTTCGGCTCCAACACTTTCTTTACTTTCGGCGTCCCGGCCTCTCGGTGCCGACTTGATTCGGTGCTGCCCTCTCGGTGCCGAACTTGCTCGGACCCGCTGTCTCGGGGTCGAGATTGCTGTGTGCCGGTATCTCGACCGGAGTCGGATGACTTCGACACATGCGTGCCTTTTTTCGGTGCCGATGATCGGTCACCTATTTTTCGGGTTAAGCCATGGCCTGTTGGCGGTGGCGTCCACTGGGCTTTTGTGGTCTTCTCGTGAGTTGTGTGTGTCGACGTCTTACTCACGGTTTTAGGCGGCTCTTCGGGATCAAGCTCGCCAGAGTCCGACTCCTGGATGGCAGAGGTCTGGAGCACACTGGAGGAGCTCAGGGAACCTCCCCTGGGAGGTGCAGGTCAGGGGAGTGGTCAACTCCCCTTTCCTTTGTCCAGTTTCGTGCCAGAGCAGGGCTGGGGGATCCCTGAATCGGTGTAGACTGGCTTATGCAGAGATGGGCACCATCTGTGCCCATCAAAGCATTTCCAGAGGCTGGGGGAGGCTACTCCTCCCCAGCCCTGACACCTTTTTCCAAAGGGAGAGGGTGTAACACCCTCTCTCTGAGGAAGTCCTTTGTTCTGCCTTCCTGGGCCAGGCCTGGCTGGACCCCAGGAGGGCAGAAACCTTTCTGAGGGGTTGGCAGCAGCAGCATCTGCAGTGAAACCCCGGGAAAGGTAGTTTGGCAGTACACGGGTCTGTGCTAGAGACTCTGGGGATCATGGAATTGTCTCCCCAATGCCAGAATGGCATTGGGGTGACAATTCCATGATCTTAGACATGTTACATGGCCATGTTCGGAGTTACCATTGTGACGCTGTAGATAGGTAGTGACCTATGTACAGTGCACGCATGTAATGGTGTCCCCGCACTCACAAAGTTCGGGGAATTTGCCCTGAACGATGTGGGGGCACCTAGGCTAGTGCCAGGGTGCCCACACACTAAGTAACTTAGCACCCAACCTTTACCAGGTAAAGGTTAGACATATAGGTGACTTATAAGTTACTTAAGTGCAGTGGTAAATGGCTGTGAAATAACGTGGATGTTATTTCACTCAGGCTGCAGTGGCAGGCCTGTGTAAGAATTGTCAGAGCTCCCTATGGGTGGCAGAAGAAATGCTGCAGCCCATAGGGATCTCCTGGAACCCCAATACCCTGGGTACCTCAGTACCATATACTAGGGAATTATAAGGGTGTTCCAGTATGCCAATGTGAATTGGTGAAAGTGGTCACTAGCCTGTTAGTGACAATTTAGAAAGCAGAGAGAGCATAACCACTGAGGTTCTGGTTAGCAGAGCCTCAGTGAGACAGTTAGTCATCACACAGGGAACACATACAGGGCACACTTATGAGCACTGGGGCCCTGACTGGCAGGGTCCCAGTGACACATACACTAAAACAACATATATACAGTGAAATATGGGGGTAACATGCCAGGCAAGATGGTACTTTCCTACATACTGCTATGCAGGATTCCATCATTCCCAATAACACAGGGTCTTGAAATGACCGCCCCTCCATTAAATTGCTGTGATTCCAGCATTGAAGGGACTTGTGCGTCTGGCGGTCTAACAACATTAGATCCTGCAATTGACCCTGGGCTTGAGACCATTGTTGTGAGAGGCACTGTTGTAGTGATCTCCTATTTAATCTTGCATGTGGCACTATTGCTATGCAGGATGCCATCATTCCCAATAGTCTTATGATAAACCTTACTGTGGAATGTTGTTTTGGCTGCATTTGTGCTATGAGGTTTTGGAAAGCTTGCATCCTTTGTGTATCTGGATAGGCTAAATTTTTTGTGTATTGAGAATAGCACCTAGGTAAGGTTTAACCGGTGCTGGTTGAAGGTGAGAGTTTTGGTAATTGATTGTGAAACCTAGTATGTGTAGGGTTTCTACTGTGTACTGAGTGTGTTGACATTGTATAATATTGCTTGATTTTATTAGCCAATCATATGGTTAAGGAAAGACATGTATGTGTTTTCTTAGGTAAGCTGCTACTACTGCTAGACATTTTGTGAATACTCTCGGAGCGGTTATGCCAAATGGTAGAACTTTGAATTGGTAGTGGTTTCCCGCTATCACAAACCTTAAGTATTTTCTGAGAGCTGGATGTATGAAGATATGAAAATACGCATCTTTGAGATCTAATGCAATCATGTAATCTTGTTTTTGTATTAGTGGAATGACATCCTGCTGAGTCACCATGTGAAAGTGTTCTGACAGGATATATAGATTTAGTGGTCTGAGATCTAGAATGGGTCCGAGAGTGCCATCCTTTTGGAGAATTAGGAAGTATAGTGAGTATAAACCTGTTCCGTTTTGAGATTTTGGGACTAATTCTATTGCCTCTTTTAGTAGTAGTGATTGTACTTCTTGTTTTAACACTGTGTTCTGGGGACAGCCTGTGGCAACGAGGAGGGATGTTTGGAGGGGTAGAAATCAATTCTAGGCAATAACCCTTATAATCGAAAGTACCCATTGGTCTGTGGGATATTTTGCCATTGGTAGTGGAATTGCTGCAGTCTGCAGGCTCCCCCCCTTCCCACACAGGAGATGTGCGGGGTTGTGGTATGCTTATGAAGTCACTGTTTTGATGGAGTAGTGACACTTTTTGAGGCCTGGCATTTGCTTCTGGCCCTGAAGTGTTGGCCTCTGTTAGAGCCTCTAGATCCCCCTCTCTGGTATTGTTGATGGCCTTGTTTAGGTTGGGAGGTAGAAGCATCTGTAGATCGGGAGTTGAATCCTCCTCTAAATTGTTTGCAAAAGGAGCCTCTATAAGGCGTTGTGTATAGAGCTCCCATTGCTTTAGCAGTGTCTGAATCTTTCATGAGTTTCTCGATTATGGTGTCAACCTCAGGACCAAACAGGTGTATCTTGTCAAATGGCATATTTAGTACTGCCTGTTGTATTTCTGGTTTGAATCCAGAAGATCTTAACAATGCATGTCTGCGTATGGTTACAGCAGTATTTACGCACCTAGCTGCTGTATCTGCAGCATCAAGAGCAGAACTTATCTGATTATTGCTTATTGCCCTCTTCTGATGTTCTTTTGGCAGGTGTTGTAATAATTCCTGCATTTCGTCCCAGTGTGCCCTATCATATCTTGTTAGCAAGGCTTGTGAATTGGCAATGCGCCATAGGTTAGCTGCCTGTGTAGCTACCCTCTTGCCAGCAGCATCAAACTTCCTGCTTTCTTTGTCAGGGGGAGGGGTATTGCCTGACGATTGGCTATTGGCCCTTTTTCTGGCAGCACTGACAACAACAGTGTCTGGAGGTACCTGATGTGTGATGTAAGCTGGACCTGTAGGTGGAGGTTTGTATTTTTTATCTATATGTGGTGTTAAAATCCTAAGCCTGAACAGGTTCCTTAAATAGCTCGTCTGCCTGCCTGAACATGACAGACAGCATTGGTAGGCACTGGTAACGTGAATGCGTGGAGGAAAGTGTATTGAAAAGGAAATCCTCTTCTAATGGCTCACTATGCATAAGTACCCCATGGTATGCAGCTGCCCTAGAGATGACCGGTGTGTATGCAGTTGTATCCTCTGGTGGTAAAGGTTTTGAAGGATAGAAGTCTGGGTCAATTGTTGGTATGGGATCTGGATCATACAAATCCCAAGGATCAATTTTATCACCATGTGATTAAGTGTGTGAGTGAGATGGTGAAGGCAATGGTGGTGGGCTAACAGGTGGTGGTGAAAACAAGTTGTGGCGAATGTGGTGGAGAATTTTGCAAGGGTATTGGCTTCTTTTAAAAATCTTTGCTGGTGGTGGAGTAGTATCAAGATTTTCTTGAAAAGCCAACTTTCTTTTTGTTTGTGGAGGAGGTGCAGCAATGATCCTCCCAGTCTCTTTGTTGATATGAATCCTTGAATGCTTTTCATCCATGATTTCAAGAATAGGTTGAATGTCAGTCTTCAGAAATATAGTCTGATGTTTTTGGTGATTTAGAGGACTGTTCATCAAATGTCTTTGAGCTCTGCTTTAATCGTCTCGAAAGTCCCTGTTCCATTGTATATGAATATTTTTTTGTCTCCGAAGTTGGACATTTTTTCGGTCCTGAAAATACAGCCAGTTTCGGCTCAGAAGCAGGACGTCGAGGTTTCGACTCCTATGAGTGTGGACGTCAGCTCGGCTCGGATGTGGAGCTTTTGATAGATTTGCTCGACTTAGATATCGAAGCTGGTGTGGCCTTTTTCCGGTGCCATGCCCGAAAGTCGGTTGCCTTTATTTTCTTTTCGGTCGAACCATGGCTCTCTGGCAGTGGTGCACCCAAGGCCTTTGTTTTTTTTGTGGGCGTAGGGGCAGTTGTACTCACATGCTGAGCTGCAGTGATGAGTTGGCTATCCTCCTCAGAGTCTTCTTCAGAGTTGGTGTCCTGAATGGAAACTGCCATCTCAGCCTGCTCTTCCTCAACGATGTCTATGTATTCTGTAGTCTTCGATGCCATTTCAAGTCTTCTGGCTCTCTGGACCGGATCGATCAACAGGCTTCACAATCTTCTTCTCGATGGTCTGGAGATAGAGATTACATACCACGTGCTGATCTGTGTACGGAAATTTCGTGTGGCATCAAGGACAGAATCTGAATGGAGTCTGATTCATCAGGCTTCCGCGTGGTAGGCCTGAACAGGCCCGAGCTGGGCGCTCACGCCCATAAGGGCGTAATCTGGTTTTCGACTATACTATCGGCTCGACTATAGATGGACATGCGATCGAAACAATACAGACGGTCAAAGAAAGTTATGTAAAGTTTCAAAATCGAAAATCTCAGATCGAGAGGAAACCCGGCCAAACCCGACAGTGGAAAGAAAACAATCTAACAAAGGGGTCGATGCCCATGCCCACTATGACCGAGAGGAGTCACCACTTGATCACATGACTCAAAAAAAGACTTCTTAGAAGAAAAACAACTTGTAGCACTACACTAGATAGTGGAAGCTATGCATAGCATGTGTATCTGCAGCTACACATGCCATCGAACCCACACACACATGTTATTTGAACTTGTAAAGCGCCAGACTACCCGGAGGCCTCGCAGCGCTACAGGACAACAGGAGCCAGAGACGGGAACTAGAGTTTAAAAAGCCAGGTTTTGATTGATTTTCAAAAATTCAGTTAGTGGCGAATTAGACGAATATTAAGGGGGAGGGAGTTCTAAAATTTAACTCCCCAATACTCCATTGTAGCGCCACCCCATCTAGCTTTCTTGACTTTGGGAAGTACGGCTAAGGCTGTAGATGCAGATCTGAGGGTTCTGGTGGGTTTGTAAAAGGTTGCCATGGTCTTTAACAAAAGTGGTCCTCTATTATGTAATGATCTATGAATGATGCAAAGGGTCTTAAAATTCACACGCTGTTCCACCGGAAGTCAGTGGAGTGCGGACAGAGCCTGTTTAACTGAAGTGTGCCTTGGAATGTCAAGCAGAAGACGTGCTGCCTCATTCTGAGCCACCTGCAATTTTTGACCACATATTTATTTATATAATAATAATGTAGTATAGGACCCTCCACAGAGTTCAGAATGCAATACTAAGAACCGCCCACTGGGATCTCAAACAACTGTGGGTGTCTCCTCTGTGAGGTTTCCCTTCAACAGAACTGCCACCTCTGCTGTCTTGGCTTTTGCTGAGGACCAATATTGTTGAGGGAATTGCCTGTGCTGCATAGCGAATTGTCCTTTTGGTAGAATAGCTTGAGCTCCTTCATATTTTGTTACGCTTAGGAGAGTTAAGCCACCTAGCATTAAAAAATGTGAACACACCCATGTTTTATTTGTGAACAAAAAACCTGTTAATTGTTGTACATTTTGCGTGCTGCTAGAGACAGGCCCAATTCCCCTTTCTCAAAGAACCTGTGAAGCTAAGAAAACACTACTAAAGCTTTTAAAGGTAAATACGAATGATGCAACTTCAATACACCCAACCCCATAACCTCAATCACCTCACATACTTACAGCTAAATTCCTACCTGTTTGGGCTTCAGAGTATGACTGACCCCGTCCCCAGCACATCTACCAGAGTACAGGAAGATAAAAACAGTAACCTTCCACTTTAAAGCCCCCGCCCTTCACGACCATGTTCTGTTCAAGTTGAATTGATACACCCGTAGTTCTTTGTCCTTTTTAGACCTTAAGATTCAAATTCCTGTGGCCATCTTGTGTAGTGTAATTTTGGTATCATTATGCCTGCTTTTCGGTTTGTTTCCACATTTGTATAGAATTAATGTCCTCTCTTACTGACCTTTGTCTTCATAAGCGCGTTGTTTGGGTCTGAAAAGTTCTCTTGCATGTCGTTATGCTTTTCTTTTGATGTGCTGAACCACTTGCTTCAAAGTTGAGCAACTTCGGTCTTTCCACTGCGCTCTTTCAAATGGTCTAAGTGTCATCCCATTGCAATATGTTTAAAAAAAAAAGGTTTAATAAATGTGTGGTTACTGTTCTTGGGCTGCTTGTGTTTCAGTTCAGGCAGTACATGCCTGGCTGTTTGGCCTGAACTGCTTCATTGGCGCAGGGTCACAACTGATTTACATACGGCTGAGTCGTAACTGAGGTGGCATGGTGTGAACCTAACCCTAGTATCGGAGCAGCTCCAAGTAATTGCCAGTGGCCGAGAATAATTCAACCAGCCCATCCATCTATTTACTTTTTTTTTTTTTAAATACTTCAGTGTGCCATACCAAGTGGGACCAGTAATCCCAGACATGGGTTTGGTGCACACAGTCAGTCGAACAAGCTATACCTGGGTGATGAGCTCTAACAAAGGTGATTGCAGTCCTGGGTTGCTATTGTTTTGGTCCAGGGAGAGACTAGCAGTTTGGCCTGTCTATTCCAATCGGAGAAGTGTTAAGAATGATTTGCATATAGGTGGGTCCAAACTGAGGTGTCATGGTACGCAAAATGATGGTTTGATACGCATGTCCCAGTAATTACCAATCATGGAGATTAACTCAGGCATTTCATTAATCACTTATGTGTATACTTCATTTATGTCCAGCCCTTCTCCGGGACCTTTCTTCTAGAGATTCAAATATTGATGGCATATTATGGTTGTCCTCCATTGGTCTGCGTCATATAGCTTTTTGATTTACACCGCAGTACATTCCTAACGTTGGTCTAATGATTTTATGTTTGCTTTGAAATCCAGTATCTCTTAAATAATTCTGTTTGAAGGACCGGGATGTTATTTGCTCTTGATTTATTAAGGTTAGTTTTCAGTTCCCCTTGATATGCCTTTTGATCCTCTTTAGTCAGTGAGCAGATAGGCTTAGCTGCCATATTACTGTTCAAAAAGATGCCTGGCGCTGATACGGTACTGGTTTGTAGGTATTCCGTAATGTATTGTTGTGTAACTTATGGTACTGTGATTGACATGCAAGAGAAAGAGTTCCCAAGATAGTGTCTCCTACAGGGGTCAACTGACCATGTACTTCTGTGCGTTTCCACTGAAGTTTACCATAATCCAGCAAGCATCAAATTCTGGAACCAGGTATTGTCAGACTGCTCCAGGTAAGTTCACTGACTATCCTGTCTGTTTTATTGATCAATATACATAAAGCATTGGCATTGATGCTTCAAAAGACATACACCAGTGCCTGTCACACTGCTGCCTAAAATCAGTGCATGCCATTAGCTGCACTGTTCCAGAAGGCAACTCATCAGAAATAACTCCACCATTAGTTGCTGCTACTGGCAGGCACAACCATCACTGGGGCTTAGAATTTTATGTTGCGTCTGACCCTGATAATTATCAGCGTTGTCTAAATATCACAGGCCTCAGCTGGCAGTAGAATCTGGCAGTAGAATGCGCCGTCGTCCAGGTGCTGCTTGCTTTTTGAAGGTGGTCAGCATTGTGCCCGCTGCTCGGCTACCCACGATTCCCCTTCCTGGCCCTTCAGGAATCATGAGGCTGCTCTCTTCGGCCCACTCTTTCAAGATCTTCTACTCCAGCATGAGGCAGCATAATTCGGCCTTAATGCTACAGTACCTTGGTGGCTGAATGGGCCACACTTCTCAGTAGGTTAAAAAAAAAAACACAAAACTCATGCGGTGTTTGAGAGCCCTCGGTATTTGTTACTCCTAGATCTTCACTGCACAATGACCTCTAGGAGCCACAGTGATGGAAATCACGCTGAGGGGGAGGCAGAGTGACACGGAGTTAAACAGATTTGATCACCAACTTTTGGGCAGTCTCATCAATTTCGATTTTACATGAACGCAGAAAATAATCAAGATATTTTAATGAAGTGACTGCAAAAGATTGGGAAACACCTGAAAAGTAAATGTTGATGAGCAGTGAGAATAGGTAGGACTGTAGTACACAGCATTGAATTCATTTTATTGAAGGCTCCCTTATAGTTATTCAGGCTGGAAAGGTACTGTGAACAGAAGGTGGTCAACTACATTTAGTATATAAAAAATAGGTTTGCTATCATGAACATGTTTTAAAGAGAAATCTGTTGAAGACAATACTGAATATGTTAGATAAAGTTCTTACTTTGGAAGGGGAACCTTCAGTAAATTTTACCAACTGCCAGAGTATGGAGTAATGCGAACACTGTAGTGCCTGGACAACAATCTGAAACACAAACAAAAGACAAGATAGTCATTGAAATGGAAGAGATTGTCCCAGAGTCCTATGACACATTTTATTCAACCATTTAATACATTTTTAAAGAAACATCCAAATCTTTCAGGATCAACCTTACTTACCACAATAAAAGTGGACTTTTTACTCTAGCAGTCCATACATGTGAGCTGTCAACGGACTAGCTGTACAACAGCATGTAAATTGGGATCTTAGCTACTCAAAGAAGGGTGACATCTCACCTCCAAGCAGTGTTTTACCACTCAAAGCTCCTAATAAGTTGCGGATCAATTTTATTTCCTGCCATGACAGTCTGTGGGCATTTCCCACTGGGCTATTTTTAATACTACAGTCAGTCTGATTTATTCTTGCACTCCGGTTTCTTCAGTTCTATTTGTAGGGTTATTCTACATCGAAAAACTGCAGGCAGATAATAGTTCCTGCTACATTTGATTTAAGGAGCTATCCAAGTATGTTCTTTAGTATGACCCATCTGAACTCTGCTCCAGCTCTTCATGCAATACCTAAAGCACAGTATTTGCAGCCTGTTGTGACGAAGCCTAGGTTGCAGGCTTGCACTGGTAATCAAACAAGCACATACTTGAGAAAAGTGATGGAAGCTGCTTTAGCCCTGCCTGAATGCACATGGACACAAAAATAATTTGTACAGAGTAATTTTCAAAAATGCAAGAAAGCAATTTGGGATTTATGATTCTTCTGTTTGTGTTTTCAATTGAATTTATGAAAACCAACATCTTTGTAGACTGGTCTATTAATATGTAGTCTTCTCTGACATCCAATATCTGCAACATTATCCGCTCTTGAAAGGGGATAAGAGATGAAAAACAGAACTGCTGGTTCAAACAAAAATTGCAGAGAACCTTGAATAACATTGTAGATACATAAAATCACTTAACCCTTCTCGAAAACAAAGGTGATTTAGGCGAGAGATCCTGTATCTTTCTAACTGACAGAGCAGAAGTGACAGCAATACAAATGTTGTTTTCCAAGAGGGATTGCAGTTGATGATCTAGGTTCAACAGTTTCAATAAGGACGTTTTTTAGCCACCTGAATTCTGTTTATGTTGAATCATCTTAAAATCAGTGAATTGTTATACTGGACTAGACTAGAAGGAATGAGAGCAGAAAGAAACTGGCAGACATGTAGGGAAACCTGGTCTTGTTAAGCCGTGGTGGCACTACTACGAAAATTGTGTAACATGCCTGCTTTTAATTCAGGGACTTGTGCGAATTAGAGAAAGCTAGTGAAACCCCTCACCTACCACTCACCCATCGACGAAGCAAGAACATCTCAGAGGGAATCGCAGCTGTTGCCATTTTTCTTCTATTGTAAAGTCATCGGATATTTGTTTCAGAAACAAATATAGCAATTACAACAATGTCCTCCTAGTTTGTATGCTTATGGTGTTCAATGATTGGTTTGGGAAAGCTGCCAAGTAAAAGACTGTCAGTATAATCTGAAAGCAATTTTCCCTAGAACGAAGTTACAGTGCAAAAGTACACAAGTGACTTTTTTTTTTAAGAGCTCTCATTGCTCAGCCTTTGTTGTGATAATATTTATGTAGACCAAAACTCCGATCGTATAAGGGGGAGGGGCAGATTTCTATGCTAGAAATTTTGCTCAGTAGCTAGACAATTCTTGCTTTCTGCTTCTGAGATCGTGAGATGCACCATTCTATTTCTAAACATTACTGTTGTGGGGAGCTCTAGGGAAATAAAAACTGTCCATGCCAGCATGTCTACAGGTTACTGTATGAATTACCTTCAGAATAAAATGTAATATAAGCTCTCTTAATATCACAAAAGTTTCGATCAGTAAAGTGAGTCTAGCACCTTAGACACATTGATAGAATGAGGCCCTAGTCAACAAAAAGCATACAAAAGGTGATCAGAGGAAATACTGCAATTTGTCTAACCACTGGCAATTGCCTGCCTGGCTAACCAGAGCGATCACATTTTGTGTGTTTGCCCTGGTTAACAATTCAGAGTCCACTGTCATAAGATGGAAGGCCTTGAGCCAAAATGCAACGCTGGACACTGTTGATGCTGCGTCTTTTTTGACCAAGTGCAATAAGCAGAACCTGCTTGTAGGTAATAAATATGTTTCAGGTAAGAGAAATAAATGGGATAGATGCCACCTAATAGTCTGGTCACACAACTTACCTCATTATGAATGAGGGCAAGGTTACTTGCAATTGGAAACTATAAATAAACGTTGAAAGGGTAAAAGTGAGCCAAGTTACTGTTCAACATTTCCAGCTATGCTCTAATCAAACATATGGAGGTTCTCAAATTAGAATACTGGTAGTGCACCACAGCCAACAATAGTTGAATGTCCAGTTCTTTAGAGTAGTGTTATTCAATTTTTTTTTTCTTTTTAGGAGCGCACATATTCATAACAGAAATAGCCAACTTGTTTCATCTTTAACAAAGGACTTCTTCAGGGCAAATCATTTGACTTCAATTCGATTCACCATGTAGTTTCCAATATGGTATTGGATGCATCCAAATAGATACCTGTGAAGGATTGTCAGTGAGACATTCGTGGCGTGAACCAAAACTCTGTGGCCTCGGGCGCAAGTACAAGCATTCAGTCACAGACTAAGAAGGGTGTGGTATAGGGATGCAGCGTTTGGTCCATGCCACTAATGTCTCCTTGAAAATCCTTCATTAATTCTCCAGATCGTTTTGTTCTGATGAAAGTCGGATGGCAGTAATGGATGGATCATTTAGATGAGTGACTTCAAAGAGTAGAGACCGTGGAATAATGACCTCCTGCCCACCTCTTGTGATGGCCCGACAAAGGGTTGGTAGGAGATACGAGATACTTACCTTTGTAATTGGAGTATCCACCATAAAAGGCATTACCAGATATTTCACCTTGTGAATACTCCCAAGAGCCAGACTGGATCCGAAAATATTCAACACACTGTTCCTGCGTGCCAGCAAGTTGCACTATTCAACTCCTGTGACAACGCTGTTCTGCTCCAGAAGAGACGAACTGAGCCATTTGCTAGCACCAACCTTGTATGCTGACATCAGTTACTTTCAAATGGTTGTCCAATGCCCTCAGACACAAAATCCATCAGGTAATTGAGACTGAGGAGACAAAACCATGAAATGGAGAGGTGGGCGGGCGGTTAGGAATCTGTGGTTAGACATAGAATCCACCAGAAGGAAAATGTTACTTTCCCTGTAAGCACGTTTGTGGCATGTAGTGCTGTAGATTCACATGTTCTGCATACTCCTGCCTTCTAGATTGGGTCTGGATGTGTGCTAATTTGTTTTTCTTCGAAGGCGGCTTTCGAGTCATGAGGTATGACAACTCTTCTTGGTGACAAACTCATGAGCATCAACTCCATTGTTAGACTGTTTTCCCACAGGTGGGTGAGAAAGGAGTGTAAAGCGAGTGTAAATAAAGAGATGTCTATGTAGAGAGGGGAAATGGCAACTCAAATGACTGATTAGGGTGAAAGTCGGAGACAATTTTGGTAAGAATTCAGGGTCTCTGTGGAGCTAGAAGAAAGGCTCTTCCAAGGTTAATGCCTCGATTCACTAACGCCATCTACATGAGTAATAACATTTAAAAATGCCACCTTTCAGGAGAGATATTGAAGGGGGCAGGAATGCAGGGACTCAAATGCAGGGCCCATTAGTTGTGTAAGAACAATGTTAAGATGCCAGGAACATGCAGGTGGAACCCATGGTGCAACCTTTTAAGCACTCCCATGAAGGCATTAGGGGCTGATATTTTGACTAAAGACGTGTTGCATATTTTGTAGATAGGCAGCTAATGCGGTGAGATGTAGCCTAATGGAGGTGAATGCTAGCCAACACAGTTGTAAATGAAGCAGGTAAAGTTCTGCACAGTGGCACTGAAATTATCAATCTGTTTTGAATGACAATTAAAAAAAAAAAAAAACTCTCCCATTTTGCTGTATAGCATGCTCAAGTGATAGGCCTGTGAGAATCCTTCAGAATGGCCATACATTCACTCACATTTTGGTGATTAATAATGTTTGTAGTATTCCCTGTTAAAGTATCAATGATACCAAAGAAGTAGTAGCTGTAAAATAAAAAATACAAAGCATAACTAAAAACATAGAAAAACTTGCCAGGAGTTATGACGGTTCAGGGCAAGGAGCAAAGCTAAGGAAAGGTACAAACAAGCTGGCAGGCAAAGTGGCATGGCACAGCAATCAGACATCACTTGCAACTGTTGCGAACAATGCAAAAAAAAAAAAGTGCCACAACTATTACAGTGAAACAAAAAAACAAATCATACATATGTCATTAGTGTCCCCCATTATTCTCTCATTCAATCAACACTGTCGCACACTTGAAAGCCTGCTCCAATAGTGGGTACAGATCTGTTCATGAATGTAGGTTCCTTGTGCAGCCTGTAGTCACACTGTGTACTGCAAGAAAACGTATAAAGAAAGTTGTGCAACAAATAGTGGTTCAGAAGTTGGGATACAAAGTGCCAAAAAAACAAATATTCAGTATGTCATAGGTGTCACCAAACACTTGTCCTATCGTTTAACAGCTGCACATGGATACTGCTGGTAATTGTGGCAAGACAGCTTTAATAGGAAGAGACGGATCATCATTGGTAGGAAATGTGTCATCATACGAGTGATGCGCTGGCCATAATGAGCGAGCGCCAATAATCCTGCCATGTTAATGAAACTGGGTCAGTGGACACTGTCTAAATGGGCAGACAGACAGATAACGGTAAACAAAGTTACCAGATGAAAACAAGAAATGCTCCCATGTATATCATTAACAATGATGAAATCAAAAAGGATACTAGTACCTCGCTTCAGATGTTGTGTTGTCTCCAAGTTAGCTATATCAAGGAGGGTGAAGGTTAGCAGTGTAAAGAAAGAAGCCTTCAAACGATCTCTCAAACTGAGCTGAAGCTAGTAGTCTAGTGACTGTAACTGTAAGTACCATGTTGGACTGATATTGTGAATGGTATGGCTGCTGCATTTTGGGTGAAACTGGGAGAGGAGTTGGTTGTGGGTTATCCATTTGGAGCCATGGAATATCGTCATTTAAGCAGATAATGCGGATCTTCAAGCTATATACCCATCTCTGCTCTTTTAAATGGGGTTGGAAGCTGGGTCTTAAAATCCAGGTTGCCGGGGCAGGTCTTAGTTGATGGGTAACTTGGTGATTGAATGGAGGGCCAGAGCATGGTTTAGCCCAGGTGCCCAACAGTTTGTCAGAGCCTCAATGATGGGAAAAAGAGGTTCAGCTGGTGCTTGGCCACGATATAGGACCTCCGTGAGTACACTCATTTTCACCTCCATAGTGGGAAGATAAAGATGCCCTTAACCTTCCAGGTAAGTATTTTCTTTTGTTGCTGATCCTGGGGGAGCCTTCCTAGTCTCAGGTGAGGTGTTCAGCTCACTGGACACCTGTAACTCCTTGTACCATTTGTCTTTGCCATAAAGAGGTGAAAACTTGTCCCCATCGTGGTCATCTCCATAATGCTGGCTCTGATCAAAGTATGAGCCAAAAAGCTATGTGAGTGGCTGAGAGGTAGTGGAATCAGGTCAGAGTCCCATGGGTTGTGGCTTACTGAAATCTCAAAGTGACTGAGATCTTGTCAAAGCCAGCTCCAAGTCGGACAATACAATGATTTGCAGGTCCTCCCAGGGCCCCCTATGTCAGTGCTGTCACGATGCCGGTTCAGAACTAGAAGAGGGCTCAAGGGACGCAGATGGCAAACCTACCATTGATCATTTGACTGGGTTTCCCTGTAGACTGATGGTGCTTGAATGCATGCCAGCACCAGTTGGATGTGTGTCAAAAATTTGCCACATAGCCTCTTGAAAGCTTTCAAAGTCACAGATGGGCCCGGGGAAACTGATGGCGCATCAGAAGAAGTGATGGAACTAGCCCATCAGTGGAACAAGAGCATGATGGAAGCATGGCAATACACTTCCACCTTCTTACCCAAATACTTCGATAAAAGTCTGCCTTGGTAGCAGCTTTGGGTCTGCACTTGCAACTTCAACTCAAACCAGGGTCGTTAAGAGAACATTTCAATGAACAAGTCCTCCCTCCTGTATCACATGTAATTTCACCATTTAATGGTCAGCCTCACGCTAGATGACTGTAGTAGAATGTGCTATTTGTGGGTGGAGACGGCTTAAAATAGTATGGTTGCAACGATGGATTGTCTTGATAATCAACACTATAATTACCTAAGAGATCAACTCAGTTGTCTCTTGAAATGTTCTGTTGGGGAGCAGGATGAGGAGGGGGGTAGTGTGATAAGCAGTGTCAGGATGGGTGTGAGAACGGGACATATAATGTGAAGGTTACTGTGGTGATCGTGGGAATTGCTCCTTGTGCTTAATCATCTTGGGGAGTGGACATGTCCAAAGCTCTTCTTAGACTGCCTTATCGAACGCAAGTCAATCTTATTTGGCTTGGGACTGTCCCAGCTGATGTAGGCTGTGGTGGAAAAGCTAAGATGTGCTAAATCTCAGGGTGTATATAGAGCTTCCTTTGCCTCACATCAGGTGACTTGCTTTAATTTTCCAGTGGTAGCAGTTCACCTGTTGCAGAGGCCGGTTTCCAGGACTATGCAGGTACCTCTTTCTCTTGATTTTTTTTTTTTTCGATGTCTAGGGTTCCTTCTCGCATGGGTTCTCAGGTACAGTGACTGCCTTCTGATGCCAAGATAGCTATGGAGCACTGATCAGTGTTGATTGTTAAGGCCTTTTTGAAGGCTGCTCGAAGCATAGCCCACTCGAGTACATTCCTTGACTGGAGCGGAGGCTCACTTTCAGGTTGAACCCTGGAGGAAGGATCTTCAAAAGGTATCATCTGCAAATCCAGGTGTAGCTCTTGTCCTGGATGTCGGTTTCACTGGGGCCCAGCAGAAGGATTTTTTTCAGAGGCAGAAGCCATCTAAATACTAACACTGAATTTCACTGCTCCTGGATCCCTGGAATACTAGAAGGCCCTGCTCTTTCTTTCTCCATCAGCATCAGTGTTTTGGAAGCTAGGTGCACTGGATAACTAAGGCTACATCCTACAGTTCGCCTACAGCTGTTATCAATACTGGATGATCTTTTACATCTGAAGGCCTTGCAGTATGAACAGGTTGAATCATGGATAGCATGACTTTCTCACCTTGCATTTCCATCAGGGACCAGAGATTTGCTGTATCAGCATTCAAATGGAGGTAGGATCCGAGTACATTTTATTCCCTGCTCCCCTGGTTCTCGAAATGGATTTGAAGCAAGCAAGGCACCAGGCAAACAAAACATTTTGCATAGAGATGCATCTTCAACCAACTTATTTGGAGGACAATGAGAAATATTCTGATACACATTTCACAGAAGCACTATTCCAATCCCAAGAGAATGTCACAGGTGAGATCTTCCAAAGGGAGTCCATCTCAAAAGCTGTAAATTTCATCTGCTGGCTGATGAAAATGGTCTACTAGACAGTATCCGCTCCAATCAGCCATAACTAAGATTACTTCCTTGAAACAAACTGGCAAAAAGGTTCAAAACGTGAATGATGCCTTAATTAGTTCAATACTATTACACACAACCACCCTCACAAGCAATCAGGACACTGCCATGTGTATACAGAGTTAACCTTTTACCTAGTTACCAGGTGGAAAATGATTGGGTGGATATTCTTGCTCTCAGTTGTGTGGTGTAGAACACTTAAGTCTCAAACAAGCCAACCATATCAGATGCAGACTTTTAAGGCAATATATATATTTATAGGTAGTACAGGCCTTTGTAGCCCTGCAATTGTAATCATTCATTAAGCAATAATCCAAAAAACCTCTGCTTGAAAACAATGGCATGCAAACTTTTTATGCTTAAACCTCTGATTTCTTTTGTACAAACAGAATGCAATAAACACTACTGTTTTGAATAAAATCAATACATAAATGTTTTAACGCAGATGGAGAATTTAGGTCTCAATAGCCCGAATTTAGACAATGCTACAGATTCCCAGTATAGTGCTTATTCTCACCATTTCATACCTGTTCTGGCATAGTTCCATGTTCAATTCCTGTCCTCAGCAATCGGTAACAGTTTGCAAACAGATCCCATTTTGTCAGATCATGTGCACTAGAATAAAAGTTAAATAAGAGGAGTTTTAATTTTTTACAACTCAAACCATAATAAAATAAAACAAATCCTATAAATGAGATGCAAACCAAAGTAAGGTTCACAAAATTGCTCTGAGAAAGAAACAAGGGAATTTTAAACTGGCGTTGGCAATTAACATATTAAAGGTCTAATGTGTACAGTTCAAAGGTGATCAAAAAGGAAACATGGTTTCCAGACAGATGCTTCTATGGCAATTCCACAAAGTCAGAAAAGAGAGACAGTCATTAACTTAAAATTATTCATTCCCATTCACCATTTTAATCCTATTCTGTACCACACGTTGGCGCAAGGGACTCAATCAAAAGTTCATGCTCTTGAAGAAAGTTCTAAAACATATTTCTGCTAAATAACACGTTTGAAACCACTCAAAAGCTACATTAGACCTTGCATCTTGATAATAAAATTAACAATTATGAGATCAATAGAAACTGAATGGAAAGATCAGACCCCATTCAAGCTATGTGCAGAGCACAGTCAAAACAATGAGGCAAATAATGATTCATATGCAGAACAGAGGGTTGAGATATTTGCCAACTATTTTCTAAATTTAGTTGACAATTTACAGCAAGTCATGGCGAGGGGTTGAACCAGACCTCCTCACCTGCCTAGTTCAGGGCTGCAGAAAGCTGGGGGAGGTAAAATGCCCCTCTCTGCAAATGTGACTGTCAAGACGATAGTCCTTCGTAAACATATGAAGGAATACAAACAGCTAGCCACCTGGAAAATGTCCAGGACAGGAACTCCACGTACTAATGCAGTGGAAGCAGCTTTGGCCATGGAAGAATGAGCATGCAGTACTTCCGGAGGCTGCGTCTATGCCATTGCATAGCTTATCATAGTGCACAGCACAACCCAGCAGGAGATGCTTCTCTCCTGCACAGCCTTGCTTTTTTTCACTCCAGAGAACTATGCAAAGATCTGACTGCCCACTCTATGTTCTTTGGTATGATCAATATAACAGCTAAGCGCTCTCTTGGGGTCCAAACGTGGAGTCTCTCCTCCTCTTAGAGATGTGAAACAGAGCCCACAACATGGGAGCAGGGTGATTTTAGACTGACGTGGAACAGCTGGACAACTTTAGGCAAGAAAGATGCCACTGTCCGCAAAACCAGCTTATCCGTTAACCAGGTGTAGTACGGCGGGTTGACAGAGCCTAGAGTTCACTCACACGCTGTGCTGATGGGTTAAGGAGACAAAACACACTGCCTTTAGGTGAGAAGCTGCAAGGCCCAGCTGTAAAGTTACTCAAAGGGAGTGCATATCAGAAATGCAAGGACCAACTTAAGGATCCACTATGGCATGACAAAGGGGGGGGGGGGGGGGATGAGAACAAATGTAAACCTTTCAAAAAGTGCAGAACTGGAGACTTAAACAATGAGGGCTGATTTGGCAAACAAAAATCTTTAAGAGCAGAAAGGTAGCCTTTAACTGTGTTCATAATAAAGTCTTGCAGGGATAGGGATAAGCCAAAAACAACAAAACATACCAAAAAAACTCAGATAACCCTGCCTGGAGGGGCTCAATCTGCAGAATACTGCACCAAGCCACAAATTTGTACCAACACAATGTGCTGACAGTTTTTGTCGAGGGACGTCTGGATGCTAATAGGACATGAACTACCTGCAGAAGAAGGTTAAAGATAGTCAGCTGTCGCTGCTCAATCTCCAAGTATTAAGGTGGAGATCGCGAAGGCCTAGGTGCAGAACCCTCCCCTGTTTCTGTGACAGCAGGACCTTCAGGAAGGACAGCCTGATCAGAGGACAGATGCTCGAAACTAGGAGTTCTGGATACCATACTCTCCATGCCCAATCCAGAGCTGAAACGGTGACTTGGACCCTGTCAGTTCTGATATGAGGAACTCTAGGCAGGAGTCGTATTGGCCAATGGAAAAGCGAACAGGTTTTCTAGAATTCCACTTGAGGCACAATGCATCTTTAAGGAGAGATGCCTTGGAAACTCTCAAAAGCATAGAAGTGCTGCCACTACATGTTTTGGTGGTGGTGAACCGATTTGGGCCAAGGTTCTCCTCCGTAGCGGAAGAGACCTTGTGCCACCTGTGGGTGTAATGGCCACTTTCGATCGGTTAGGTGCAGACAGCTGAACTTGTCCACTGTAACCCTGCTAGATAGTTCACCATCAAGAAATTCCTTGTAGGTCCAGCCATGTCCACAGGTGCAGGTTCTCCTGGCACAGGCTCTGTGACCCCCCCCCCCCCCTGCTTGTTGCAATACCATGTGGTGGTGGTTTTGTCTGTGAGCACCTGCTCCAGCCTACCCTTGATCTATGGAAGGAAAGCTCTCAGAACCAAGTGGATGGCCCTCAGCTCCAGCAGGGTGATATGAAGCTGGGACTCCACCTGAGACCAGAGGCCGATGATCCCCACCTGTCCCAACTGTCCACCCTAGCCCAGAAGCAATGCATCGGTCAGCACTGTTAGTCACTGGTGGGGAATGGACAGGGTCTGCCACTTACCCAGTCATGGTCCAACAACCAACATTACAAAATTGTCTGCAGTGTCTTTCAAGATCCTAATTTGGTTGGAGTGGTCCCTTTAATATTGGGCCCATTAAAACTTCAGATCCACCAGCAGTGGCCCACATATGGCACTTTGCGTACCTGGCCAGAAGGAGGCCATCAGTCTCAGCAGCTTTAGAGTCAAACTCAATGAAGTGCAGAGCGGAGTGGGAAAGATTGGGATCATAGCCTGAAAGCCCTGGACTCTCTTTCCCAGGGTAAAGGCACTAAATCAAAGTGTCCACAATGGCTCAGATGAAAAGGGAATGTCTGAGAAGGAGTCAGGTGGGATTTCAGCACATTGACAGTGAACCCCTTAGATGACAGGAGGTTCTCCAGAGTCAGAACGTGGTTGACGACTGCCTAGGGTGAGCTTGCTTTCACAGCCAGTCATTGAGGTAGGGGAAAACAAGCATCCCCTGACGACCTCAAAAGGTGTGCTGCCACCACTGGCATCACTTTCATGAACACTCAGAGGGCACTGATGAGATTAAGGGGAGCAAAACGAACTGAAAATGCTTCCGCCCCACCACAGGTAGTGCAGATTGGCCAGCAGGACTGGTATATGGAAATGGGACCTGCAAGTCCAACAGCACCATTCAGTCTTCAGGGTCAAGGGCAGACAAGACCTGGGCCAGAATGAGCATTTTGAATTGTTTATTCTGGATGATGACGCTTATACGGCGCAGGTCTAAAATAGGACAAAGACCTGCAACCTTGTCGGGCACAAGAAAGTAATGGGAGTGTAGGAAGCTGGCCTGGTGTGTGGTGAGTACCTATGGCATTATCACCTTACACCAGGTCCAGGTGTCACCTATTAGTGAGGTGCAGTCAGTGTCTAGGAAGCCAGGCTCTCTAGAGGTAGCTGTGGATGGGTGGCCAAGGCTTATCTAGGAGACATGAAAAGCTCATGCAATACCACTTATAGTCACACAGCACTTGCACACATGAAAGAACCACACAGTGTTACAAAAATAAAGGTACTTTATTTTAGTGACACAAATACTAAAATACTAGATAGGCAATACTCCAATAGGAGGTAAGTAAACACTATTATATGTACAGTAGCAATCAGAATTGACAAACAATAGAAAACAGTGAAAAGCATTAGGTAATACTGAAGTCCTGGCAGGGACTAAACCATATAAGTGAAATGCAAAGGTCTGGTCCCCACCAAAGGAAGTTGAATTGGTAGCAGGGAGCTGGAGGTACTAGGAAACCCCAAAATAAGTACCAGAGTACCCCCCCCCCACCCCTGCAACCAGGACAGAAGAGGTAGGTTACTGGTTCTCCCCAAACCAACCCAAAAGACTTCAGAAAGGATATTGAAAGACCCAGACAAGACTGCAAGAAACCAAAGGTGGATCCTGGAAGAGGAAGACCTGGAAAAGATTGGGAGCCCTTCATTTCTATAGTCCTGGTGCAGAGGAGAGCACGACTAGAGTGCTCCCTATTTTACTATTTTCAGTGCGTGAAGAGCACTTCCTGCCTTCCCACTAGAGCAAACAAGCTTAGCTTTGTGTTCCTTAGCACCTGGTCAGTGCTCACTTTCTGCCCTGTGCACTCCTATCCTGTCCATGGCTGCAAGAAGAAGTTGAGTGCAGTACAGGCCAGCATTGTTGACTCCCTGTATGTGCCCCCCCTCCTCCCCAGAGGATCGCGCCAGCCAGCCCTCCAAAAGCAGCGCCACCAAGGGAGACCGCAGGAGGCAGCCCACGTCTGCAGTGGATCACAAGCTACCTCACCACCCCCGCCAGCTAAAGCGCCCACATCCCTGGGGTCTGCACCTGGCATCTGGAACCCTTGGCCCCTTTTCTTGGGTGCCGCACCTTCTGACACACGGAGGCTCACAGACCAGAAAGGCCCCCGGGCTCCCTCGCCGTGGGGCCTACCACTATCTCCCTGAGGGGAGCACTCTCACCCTTCTTCCAGCCCCGGCTGTGCCAACTCTATTGCTGCCTGGGCATCTCAAGAGGAGGGAACAGGAGCATCCTTCCTAGGAGCAGCGCTGCGCCCCCTGCCCTTGAAGATCACCATGACAGCCCCCACCATTGCAGCACAGCCAGAGGAAGGTACAGCGCGCGCTTGGGCTAAGCGCAGCTGCATCTCCTGGTGCTTACTTAACAGTGGGAAGGACCAAACACGGAACTCCCGTAGACTGTGTCCCCTCTTTCTAGGCAAAGGACTTTTGGGGGCATTTCCTAAGGCTGGCATTGTGTGGAGGTAGCGGAGCGCCATTAGGATTTCAGTGTACTTAGGGAGACTGGAGAATACCATAGTATGTTGACTAGAAGCGCAAATGCGCTATGAATTTGATATGGGAGGAACCTTGGAGTAGTTACCCCTATGATCTTGTTTCCCTTTGCCAGGACATGCTTGTTCCACGTACTCTGCTAGGTACAAGTGTATGACTATGTATGCAACATGTTGTACTAGCCAGTTCGGGGGAGGGACAAATACTTTCGCAGGAGCTGCTGCACACATCTGGTGGCAAGTGGGATGGGGGTGGGGGGTGAGAAGAGGATTTATGATATGCTCCAGATGGGAAGGTTTCATTTATATGTACATTCATGATGGTATCTGGGCATCCCTGATAATGCGTTTATTATGACATGTGCCTTTTTGATGATGATGACCTGACCACTGCTTGTGTTGCAGAATCCCAGTAACATGTGTTCACCTGATCACTGCTTGCTTTCACAGAGTACTAGTAACATGCAATATTCTGACAACTGCTTGTGTAGCAGGGTATTTCTGATACATGTGTGTGGTCTAATTATCTTTTATGTAATACAGTTTATTTTTATATAACTTTTGTTTCCTTTGTGGTGTATTTATTGTGTTGTGTGCTAGATGCGTTGTGCAAACGCTTTACACATTGCCTCTGGGATAAGCCTGACTGCTGGTGCCCTGCTACCATACGGGTGAGAGCAGGGGTTATCTTGGATGTTTAACTTCCTCATCCTGAATAGAGTGGTGAGTTCTGCACAATCATGTCACTAGGAAGCACTTCAAAATGCAACATAAAGGAAATTATGGTCTTTCTCCCAGGACCATCAGACGTTGATCAGGACACAAAACTATATTACATTTTTGTATATGTCAAACTCCCAACAACCCGCTCACTCGCAAAACTCCTTCAACATGTGATTAAGCCCTGGACACAAAGATTTCTATTATATCTTCTTGGTGGCAGACTTTACCCCTATAAAATCAATTTTTGTGCTTCTGTATGGAAATTCGACTTACCCAATTGACAGTTATGGATAATACTCATTCATGCGTGTCACTGGAGTGTATCCTCTCTCCACAGACGCTGTCATGAATTTAGTACATGCAATTCCTTAAAGGGGAATGGTCCCACAGTGAACAGCGTTAAAGGTGCTATAATTGCATCGTACCCTTTTACTTCATAGTAATCCCAAAACAGTTTATTTCCACAATGCTCAGTGCTAAAATTTATTTATATTTACTAAATAGTAGTACAAAAACTTTATTCGACTTTCAAACAAGTCATAAAAGTAACAAATAAAACACGTCCATGTATAAGAGCACAATAAATACAATAAAATAATAAAAGAATAAATAGCAAAAAAATATGTCGTTAATTTATCCCTTCGCACATATTTACATGGCCTAGTCAGATTAACACCAGTACGCCCATAGACTTTCTTGCAGTTATTACAGAACATAAAAAAATTTCCAAAATTCCACACATTTCAATAGAAGATAAAAACTGTAAGCTGATGTACGCAATACAACACTGACGCAATTTAATCAATCTTAAAAGAGGCATTAAAAGGCGCTTTCTCTGTTTATCATAACATTTACAAAAGAGGACCACATGTATTGTGGTTTGGGGTGCCTTTGCGTCACAAGGACATGCCCCCAAGGTTGTACTCCAATCGTTCAAATTTGGAAAGGTTACTAGGCGATGGAAAGTGTCTAACTTAATCTTGTAAGGACAAAACGATGCCGAGGATTTACCACGTTTACCAAATAGGGCTGCATGCCCTCTGTAGACAAGATTAGTTGGTTAGACATAACACTACACTTTTTTGATTCTGCTTCCCATTGCTGTTCTTCTAAATGTTTCAAAGTCAAGGTCCTCAGTCCCTGCCTGGTAATTTTTTCCAGTAGTTCTGGATTTGTATAATATTCTTTACTGCCCATATTTTCAAAAAGGTAATAATGTACCTAAGCCAAGGGACTCTTAAGGAATATGTTTATTAAATAAATGGGAAGAAAAAAAAACTTGTGTACTTTATCAAGTTTCACATATATGCAACCCTAACAACATGTCATCTAAGATATCACAAAAACCTTTTCATTAAACCCTTTTTACAATATTGGCTCCAGTGAGTAATTATTTGTCATGGGGAAAGCTTTAACATTTGTTAAACTAAAACATCTTCAACGCAAAAGGAATGAAAGATGGCAGACCTAATCAGGCATACTAGGATGGGTCAAACAGTGCGGTTATTCAAATGTTTGAGATGTCCATGTCAGAAGACTGAAGCCGAATGCCAGGTGAGTGCAAACACAGCTGGTAGTGCTCATCAGAAGCAAACATATGCATGATAGTGGTATGTGCCATTCACTCACTATCATCCAGTGTGAAGTAGACTCAAATCCATAAGAAAATCATGCCACATGTCCTCCAAATCCAGAGAACACTGTCAGCACGCAACACAGCAAAATTGAGGGTTCCCACAAGAACCAGTATCAAGATGCTTCAAACACTAAGGAAAATGGAGATCCATCCTGATCAAAGAGAACTCCTTGGGTAAAAATTGCAAAGCACTCCACAAGAGAGTAAATCACCTTAGCTAGAGACTGAAGACAACAGACACCAAAAACCGAATCAAAGTTTAATGAAAGGCTATGGTACTAATCAAGGGGAAGTGTCTTGTAAATGAGCCAATCGGCAAGGAAAAATTAGGAACATCATACTAGGAACCAAACAGACACAGAATATAACAAATAAAGGAAAACATATCCCAGAACTTAACCAATTCTAGAAAAATCTATTGCGACGTGGATTGGTGTAAATAATCTGCCTTTTCTGCATGGGCACTCTAGATTTTTTTTTTACCTTTTGGTAGACCCTACATTTTGCTAGCTTTATAACTATGACTAGTTAGCAGAGGTGAAGTGACCAAAGTGCTTGTACTCCCCCTTTCAACGTCACGAAACAGGTATACTCCTTATTGGCATATTAAACTAGTCCCTACTGTGGTACACAGTGTCACTATTGCCTTCAAATTAAATATCAGCAGTGGACTGCAGCACCTGTACTGCCATCCACTACAGTGAGAGAGTCAACTTGACAGCAGGCCTACTTCTGTAGCCTGGCTTTGCAGACTAGGCCTGTCAAAATAACCCCTCTGACAGTCTGAAACCTTCCTTTTAAATATTTATAAGTCAACTTTAAGTAGGTCTCATTGCCTATAGGGCAGGGTGAATGGCAATTTAAAGTAGGACAAATAAAATTCAAATATTACACACTTTCTTATAGTGAAAAGGCCACAAAAGCTATTTTCACTGTAGCAAGGTTGGCTGTTCCACAGGCAAACACTGGGAAGCATTATTAAATCCAAGAACTGTATCTCAGGAATGGGACTAGCTAAGAAAATAAATATTTTTGATAGTTATTTAAAATCTGTTTCAATAGTAGCGTTTTACAAAATATCAAGAAAAGTTCCCCTGCCTCAAGTTCTGAAAGACTAATCTACATTTTGCTCTCTCACTTCCATCTGCCAGTAATTAGCATTTGAATAGGTAAAAGTGGGTGTGAAACGCATTCCAGGTAACAGGCTGGCCTGAATGAGCAGAGATGGCACATCTGAACCTTATAGAATATGGAGTATTAGGCTATATGCATCCCATTTGCCATTACAAGTCACATCTTGCCCAACAGGTCTGTTTTTTCATGTGTCATTTGGAGTACAGTTCAAAGGGGGGAACCAGAATTGCAAAAAAAGCAGCGTGCATCTACAGCCTGGATTCTGAAATCCCTACTTTTTCTTCTACTAGACTTCCACCTCTGTGTTTCAAACTAGATTGGATGTTGTAGATTTAGTGTGAGAGGTCACTACAAGTTCCATAGTACACTCCCCCTACACACACACACTCTGGATCCAAGGGGTATCTAATTTTATTATTTTATTGCAATGTATGAAGTTCAGACATGCAAAGGTGCAGATTGGAGATTGAACACTGTTAGGTTTGATTTCCTTTGCGGTTGCTATTTCTTTCAGATTTTAAAATGTCTGATAAGCAAACGTGTTTCTCTAAAAACAATTCCTTGAAAACACTTTTTGTAAAGTCTCACATCTTGTGTTTAGGATTCCTTAGATTTTTTTTTTTTTGCTCCTATTTCAAAATCTGGAAACAAAGGTTTACAATGCATTGTTCTTTTTTTTTTTAAGCTCATCCATATATTTCTTGCTGATCCTTGAACTGTCATGTTTAATTCAGTACTGCCAATTTGAGTCACTGACTGAACCCTTGTACAACACTGGATACCCCCAACCTCCCTTGCCAAGAATTCGCTGAGTAACCAATTCCTCAAAACACCTTAGACACAACAACATAATTATACCACAGTTGGTTGTCACATCTTCCGAACCACACAACCCAAGCATCAGCCCTCATCTTCAGTGCTGCGATCAGAACTGGACTCATCCGACCCCAAGAAGCGTTCCAGTAGTGTCCCCCAAGCCATTAGATCTCTTAGGGCACCCTCCTCCCTATGTGTCATTCTCATATTCTGCTCTTCAGCAGCTCCCCACTCCAGTACATCTCGGGTCCAGAAAGAAATATTAGGGCACCAAACACTCATCCAGCCTATAGCCACTCTTTGTCTAGCCAATACCAATGCAAGCTATGCGAGTATGTGGCATACGCTTGCCTTTTGATCTACACATCACACCTAAAAGACAGGTCAGTGGTGTTGCCTCAAGCCCCAATCCCGTGACCCTATCTGTTATCCAGACCACCTCCCGCCAGAAGTATTGCACCTCCCTACGGGACCAAGCCATGTGGAGAAAGGTCGCACCCATCTCCCCACATCTAGGGCACCCAACCACCTTTGTCTGGTCAATCTTATTAAGACAGGCAGACGTGAGATACACACGGTGAACAAAGTTAAAGTGTAAGAGCTTAAATCCTATTACAGGAGACCATGCGCACCAACGATAGAGCCATATCCCATTCCGCATCCTCCAAAGGGTCCTCCAGTTCTCGATCTCATGCCCTGCGCGCCACACACTGCAAACCTGGCTGATCCCCCCCCCCCCCAGTGCTTTATAAAACCAGGTAATCAAGTGAGATTCCTCCCCCCAGTTTATCAATCTGTTCAACACCTGCGATGCAGGAGGAGCCATCAGGAATCCAGACCAAATCTCTTGAGCCACACTCTCCATCTTGGCGTACTGCAGAAACTTCCCAGGGCTGAGACCAAACGTATCTCACGCCTCCTGAAAGGAGATAAACTCCCTGTTGGGATATAAATCACTAGCTAATAAGCAACCTCCCGCTCTCCAAGGATCCATTGACATTACAGTATCCATATTCTTAAAAGGGGCTGAATCCCAGACCTTCATCTCCCAGGCAAATGGAGCACGGTGAATCACTTTCTTGACTGCCTGTTCCCAGATCCATGCAGTGGTTTTAACCAGGTAAGGGACAGCACCCTCCGAACGACCTCCCTTTATCAAGGCATGCACTAATTCCTCTCCCCCCATTATACCCAACAAAAGTCGCTTCTCCCAGTTATCGGGCTGCTGCATAATGATAGTGCCTAATATTCAGAATAGCCAACCCTCCGTCCACCATACCCCTCTGCAGTGTGGACAAAGCCACTTTACTATGACGCCCGGCCCGGACCAATGAGATCAATAAGCTATCCAGCTGTTTGAATAGTGGAGCCACTAACGGAAATAAAGAGTTCTGCACAAGATAGAGGCACTGCGGCAAAAACCCCATCTTGGCCACCGCTAACCTCCTCATAACCGAAAGAGGCAGCCTATTCCAGAACGAGACAGAACGCTCAAGCACGGTCACAACCCACTCAACTTTGTGCTTCAAATGCGCCTCCCCGTATCAGTGACCCAGATGCCCAGGTATCTAAAACTTTCAATCTCCCACCTGAGCCCCACCCCAGCAAATCCTCCAACGGAGAACCACTTAAGGACCCCAAGGGAAACAGAAGCGACTTCCTCCTGTTTACTCGAAGCCCAGACATACCCCCGAATTCTTCCAGTAACCGCAACAACAGAGGCACCGAAACTTCTGGGTCCCGTAGGTATAACAACGCATGATCAGCGTACAGAGAGACAATGTGAGTGACCCGTCACCATCCAAAATACAATTATAATCTCCTGCCCACATTAGGGGGTCTCCAACATCCTCCCCCAGGACCTCAGAAATATTATCAAAGAACGCTTGGTCATCCACATTAGGCGCATAGGTATTGAGAACAGTAAGAGGTAACCCATCCAGCGTGCCCTGCACAAGTATATATCTCCCATCTACAGCTTCACTGTAGGTATGCACAAATAGGACACCCGGCGCAATCCAGACCATCACACCCCTGGCATAGGAAGAATAGGACGAGGAGAACACCTGCCCCCGCTACTTCTTAGCCAATTTCTGCGGTGACTCCTCCATCAAATGCGTCTCCTGGAGACAGGCTATATGAATCTTATGCCACCTTAGAAAAGAGTGCCCCCTGTAACACAATATAGGTTTTCAACCCCCTGACATTCCATGTCAGTATGTTAAGCTGTCTCCCCGTGTAAATGGTGCAAAACCCCCCATCCCTTGTACTTCTCCTCCCCCTCCTGAGTAGAGAAAGCATTGTAAGTCCACACACCATGTCCCACACTCATCCACGCACTGCTGATACAAACCACAATCTTATTAATCAGCTCCATGCAATGGCCCCTGATATCCATGCACCTCACAGTGCCTGAAACCCCAGAGCACGCCCCTCAGACAAGCCCAAACCACCCAGGGCTCCCGTTTAGACAGCACTAACAAGGAGCAAACAGTATCAAGTATCAACAGAAACCGATTCCATTTGTGCCTCCGATGGCTCAGTACTCTCCTCAATTATCTCAGAAACCACAACAGCCATGGTACTGTCCTGTTGAATTTCAACTCTGCCATCGGAACCAGCAGCTCCCTGAGCAGAGATCTGAGTGTGGCTCTCCCCACGCCACCTCCAGTCCGTATCATCCACACCAGAAGCACGAGCAGCCCCCCTGAATGGCCTCAGAGAGCCAGGCTAGCTCGACTCCAGTGGCATGGGGAGCAAGAGGGGAGACTGAAGCTGGGCAGGTTGTGGTCGAGGACCCACCACTTCAGACCTTCTTTCGGGTATTGGATGACATCTGGCAGGTTCCCTTGATGCTGGATCCACGAGACTTCAGATCCCAGTGTAGAGTCCACAGATGCTATCTGGCAAAGTGGACAAGCACGACACATGAGTCCAACAAGCACAGAAGCCTCAGAGCTACTCTCAAGGTGATCCATGTTGAAACATCAAGATCATAACTCGATTGTCCCAACCTTGTTGCTGTGGAGGAATGGTCACTAACCGGCACTATGCCCAACACAGCTCCTATAGAAGGGAGTCTTTGCAAAGGAGTCAAGCTAGTTGATCGAGAATCTTAATGTCAGGAGGTCCACCATTATCTGGAGGTGGTCTATGACTGACTTTTGTGAGCCGGCCTTCAACAGCCATTTATCGAGGTAGAGTAAAACTTGTATTTCCTGCCTCCTAAGATGGTTGATGGGTAACGACGACAGCCATCTCTTTAGTGAACAGACAAGGGGTGGTAGTAACGCGAACAGTGAGCACGGCAAGATGACAATGCTATTGTCAGACCTTGAACTGCAAGCAATGTCTGTGGGACTGTGGGACAGTAACATGAACGCACAGCCCATGCAGTTCTAGGGCTACTTCCCAATCAACCAGATGCAGGGCAGAAAGAACCAGGGCCAGAGATCGCAATTAGAATTTTTCCTTCCACAGGAAGGTATTCATTGGGTGAAAATTTTAAATAAGACCATGGTCTCCATCCTTCAGCACAAGGGAATATTGGGATTAACAACGTTACCTATTTCTGATGGAATTACTCTCACAATGACCCCTTTGGCACTATGCCTTGCGCTTTTTGCAGTAAGATAGAGAGATCCCATCTGAGAGCTGCTCTGAAGTGGGTGGAAGATGCAGAGGGTCAGAACGAAACAGAGTCACAGCTATGTTATATAGAGAACACATCTGGTGGATGTAATTAATTGCCAGCCTGGGAGAAAATATGGGACTCTGCCTCTCACGTGACTGAGGGTCCCTGTGCACCACTATGTGCAAACTAAAATGGCTTGGAAGCTAATGCCACACAGAAGAGGGACTGAGAATATCAGCGTCCATGGTGACCCAAATGCTTTCTCATACAGTCTACGAAAGTGCTGAGGTGACTGCAGCACAGGTTTGGGAAGGGGCTGCTGTCACCTATACGCCAATCTTGTGGAGTAGTCTCGGAAGGACAGATACTAATGACAGAACTGTCTGGCATGGATCTAAACGGCTCACTTTTCCTGTAGTGCTCCTGGGTGTAATCATCCAAAAATATGCATGGTCCATCAAAAGACATGTCCATGAGAGATGCCTGTATATCTCCAAAAACGTTTTTTGATTTCATCCATGTGTGGCAACAGAGACCCACATTAGAGCCGACTGATCACCCAAAGCAATCAAAAGGGGTCAGACCAGCACAAATCACATATTTAGCTTCAGTCAGACTCTTAATCTTAAAACGTTTGAGACAAGATGGACCAAAATTCGTCTGGCACCATTGGGAAGATCACAGCCCAGTAAGCAACTCACACTGATAAACCTCAATGCTAGTCTAGCAAAAGTGAACAAATGATTTCCAAATATAGGAATTCTTTTGCTCGTTTGGGGGGGGGGGGGGGGAGAGAGGGTGTGTGTATGGGTGGGGACAAATTAGGATTGACATTACTGGAAGCTCTGGACCATCATACTCTCAGAAGTAGAATGTGGAGTAAGAAAATCAGGGTCACCAGGACATGATTTGTGACATCTGACCACCTGCCTTATCACTGGCAGGCAATAACAAGGTTTAGACCAACTGCTCATAAGGCCATCCGTTAGGGCTGCATTTGACTGCAGAACAGGCCAAGGCTCAAAGACTTCAGTTAACACGTTTGTTTTAACCTCGTAGGGAGGCTACAGGGCCAGGACCTCAGCAGCATGTCTGATGACTACAGCAAAGGAATCACTTCTGTGGGTGGCCCAAAAAAGGGGAATTCAAACATGGAAGGGGCAGTATCAAGGCCCACTGACCTCTTGCAAACCCACATACACACTTTTATTATCAAAATGCAGAGGCAAATTATCCCCATCATCTCCATGGTCATCCTCAACAGAAGTTAAACTCTGGGCAGTCAGAACTGAAAAGCTAGTGGAGAAAGTGAGGACAGCTTGGGGCAAGAGGGAGGGTTTTGTTTGAATCAGGTTATGTGGGAAATAGTTCTGCTGTAGCCGAGTTTCAGCAAGGTGGTGGGAGATTTTGCTCAGAATCAGACACCAAGGTCTGCATAGGACCCAATTCTGGCACAAGGGACTACGAGGAAAGGATTGATGCAGAACTTGGAACTGGAAGAGAAGTCTGCATGGGAGTCAGTGAGAAACCCAAGGTGAGTTCCAGGGGCTCAGATGTGGCAGAGGACAAATCAACTGGTTCTAACCCACCTGAATGCACCTGCAGATGTTTGAGGCACTACAGCATACCGAAGGGCACCCGAGTGCCAAAAGTACACAGCATTGCTTCCCTTAAGAAGCCAACCTGCTGCAGCGTTTCCCATGGTCTGGGGATCTGGAGCGCATCAGGATCAACTACTGGATGGCTCCATTGCTTTTCCTTGGAAATTAGAAAGTAGGAGTCCACGAATCAAAGGGATTCGTACAACACACGTATATTCACTGACAAACCCATAGATTAAAGAGACATTCTAGTTAGGTGAAAATGTCAGTTAAAACATTGTTTTAAATAAACAAAACTACTGAAATTCACCAGTTATATTTAACTCAAGTAACTATAGCTCATGCCCTAAAAAAACTAACTCAAACCCCTAACATGCACAGTATTGTCTTTAATTATGTAATTTCAGATGTTATAGTCAAGTTATCAATGGTGTCATATCACATGTAATGTGTGACGTAATATTGGAGGCAATTCACACTGCATTTGGCTTTAACATTTGGTTTTTTTTGTGAATTGCTGTGGTTACCACCATACTTAATGCCAAACTACCTCCACACACAGTATGTGGTTAGCCGCATGACCTCAACCCAAAACACCTTCCTCCGAACTACTTAGCCAACCACCCCAGTGTGTCCAGGCAAACAATCTCTCTCCCCCCCCCCCCCACCCCACCCGCCATAGACCAGACCCTGCGACCAACCCCTGTGTGCACCAGGGGGTTTGACACAAGGGCCTGGCACCCCAAACCCCCACAGGCATGTACGACTGGCTATGTAATGTTATTATATTAAGGGTACCATGTTAAGTAAGGCAGACCTCCTGACTATGTCAAGGGTCAGAACATCAAAATATTAAGTGTGGCAGAACATCTCTCAAACTAAGGAGGCCTTAATCCCCAGACAAAAGATTCACAGATAACCATCTTATCTTCAGGCGATTAATCAAGAGCTGGCTCTTTTGTACATGAACACCACATTAAAAATACAAATGTAAAGAAATAACATGCACAAGACACCAATGGTGCATTTACATGCGTTTGTAAACATGTATTCTTTGTTTATGCATGTATTCAGATATGTGCATTTTGTACAAATGCACATATTAGTTATGAATACATGTACATATATTCATACTTAAAAAATGTACACATGCATATATTATGTTTAAAACATACATATGCTCCTTATATTTATGCTTAAAATGTAAATAGGTTATTACATAAATAAGTACGAAGGATCGCTATTATAATCACCTGTATCACAACATATACATCTGATTATACAGAAATTATGTGTAAAAGTTAACTATTCCATTTACTTCTTACTTAAAGCAACATCACTAACAAAAACAAAAAAACAAATAAGACTAATCTTTGAAAGAAAATGTGTATGACTACATATATTTATTAAAGGAATGAAAAAATATATTAAAAATAAATAAAAATAGTATGTACATTAATATATGCATAACAATATATCCATATATGGGTAGGTCAATATATCAAAGACATAAGAGTATATGCTTATGGATTTACTTTTCTGTAATACATGTACCTGTTACAATGTGCAAATATGGTTATCGTAATTGTATTGATAAGTGCTTCACTACTGAAATATTGGGGGACAATATAATAAAAGAAGAAAAAGTAAAAACAAAAACCCTTATCTTGCAGCAAATATATAAAGCCTGAGTGTGTATATATTTATCCATGCATTTACATCTGGGACTTTATCCAGCACAACTGGACATTAGATTTGTTTTCCTTGTGTATCATGTTAAAATCTCTATGTATGCATACCTCTTATGTGAGATCATGCATCTACATTTCTATATATTTTCCTCCCACTGCAGAGAAAAAAATAAGTTAACTAATCTTCCAAAACCTCATGACATCACCACTCTACGACTCGTCCTATTCCGCTTCCAAAATATCCCATGTCCACTGTGACTCATCCTAAACCTCTTACGACTATGAACTCCCAAATACTTTTAAACTCGTCCCTCCTCTATCCAATTCATCGAGCTACACACTCAAGTCTACCACTCCGAATCAACCATTTATATTTCACCCCCACTAATCCCTCTTTGTGTTTCAGTCTCATGCTACTTGCCGAAAAGCGTGCACACACAAACATAAATATAAACACACACACACATATATATATATATATAGACACACACACAAATATATATAAATATATACACACACACACAAGACTGCAGACTGGAGACAGACAGGGTGCAGCTACTACTAAGGAAATCAAAACAGATCAACAAGGCAGGGGTATTTTGATTCAGCTAAACTGCATAACACAGTCAAAGTACTGTCCGGTTTGTAGCCTAAAGAACTACCTAGCGACATGCCCAGGATCACCGGGTCGGTTATTTATGCACAGCAATGGGGACTGGCTGAGCAAATATCAGTTCACAGCAGTCAGGTGCAAAGCATTAAGGCAGGGAGGCATGGCACCAGCAGTGTTTGGTTCTCATTCTTTTCGCATAGGTGCGGCCACAACAGCAGCAGATTTTGGGCTGGAGGAGAATGCCATCAAAGCAGTGGGCAGGTGGCACCCAAAAACATACAAAAGTTACGTACGGCCGCATTTATTATAAGCAGGCCAGGCCCTCCAACACCCCCGTCATTTTTCTTGAAGGAAGCAGTCTCTGGTTATGTTTGACAGGATATCCTTTATTCAGAGAATGCAAGCATGGTGGAATCATAACGTCAGGAAGGTGAGACGAATCCTTACAGCGACGCACATCGGTTGGTGGGGTTACCCTGCATGAGGTGGGCCCAGCTCTCAGAGGCTCTATGGGGGTTACTGGTGGCAGCGCAGAGACATCCAGACATAATAATCACACACCTGGGGGTAACAACTTGGCTCCAGTGGGGGAGGAGAAAGGGCCTCTTGAATGAGATCAGGTGCAGCCTGATGGAAATAAGGCAGCACCACCGTTGTATGGTCAGAAATAATACCCAGGATCCAAAGGCGAGGGGCCATATCAAGCAGGGCTGTAGACAACTCTACTAGAAAGATGAACATCGTAGTCTGCTAGTACTGCAAAGCAAACGGGCTGGAGAGCATACGCCACGGTTTGATCCACCCCACAGGCCCAGAGTTGTACGCACCGGACGGGGTGCATTTATCATTAGAAGGAATGGAAATTTTCTCACAGTTGGGCTGCTCATAAAAAAAAAAGAAAAATTGGGGGGGAGCTGTCCGGAGACATGAGCCTCTCAGGCAGCATGGTGGAAATTGAAGGAGGTTTTACCAAAGTTGACGGTAAGCACACCTAGTAAGGCTGTGTGCTAGTGGAAGCCCACTCACCTGGGGATGCCTTACGGCAGGGTGAAAAGGGGCCAGCAAAGGGGAGTAAGCGGAATACAGCACTCGCAACCCAGTCCCGCCAGGACGTATGGCAGGGCTCAGACAAAAAGAGAGGCTACCCGCTCAGACAAAAACATGGTAAAACGAACACTATGGAGTGAGCCACCCTCCAAGGCGAAAGGCAGGATTGCCTACAGAGAAAAGGGTCAAAGAGACATGACAAACAGAGGCCAGGACTCAAAGGCCGATCAGTCACTGCTATTTCTGGATGTAAGAACTGAACGGTTTATTCTGAATTTTTGATTGATAAGACCACCAACAACTGGTGATGAGGTAACAACATAAATGTGATTATGTTTGCAGTGATGATGAGGGCTATGTGAAAAAGAAAAAAATAATGCCTCACTAGTAACAATGTTTTCAATACTTTTGGTCAATCTTATATGCTTCTATGATAATAAATGTGACCAATTTATATCCACCGTTAAGAGATTGTTTTTTGTTTGTTTGTTGCACCCATTTTGGGATGTAAAAGGTACTGGAGTGTGACAAGTGCGGGAGTTATAACCTTTACATTTTTCGCGATAGCATCTCAGTTTAAACCCGGGCTCGACAATCAGAGTCGATCAACCTTTGCACGTCACTTTCAACACTAGATCAGAAAACTACTTAGTGGGCATGTGTGGGGAGTGTGCACAGTGAGAAGCACATGGAAAGCAGTGCACCTTAATACATTAAAAATATAATTTATTGCCAACATTACACACCCAGTTAAAGAGAAAAATAAACAAATGTAACATGCTCAAATAAAAATATCAATACAGGTGTGGATTTTTATTCAGGTCGACAAATTGATCAATGGTCAAAAAAAAATTGGTCAATGCAATCTATATTGCAGAAATACTTTAACGTTACATAACATGGCAATAGTAACCAACGGCATAAAGAAAACATTTGCTGCTTTGTTGGTGTTTTTTTTTTTTTTGAAGTTTACACAGTTCATTTTAACCCTGCTTGTAGTTCTTCTGTTTTGCTCCCAGAAAGTGGGCTATAGCAGCTGAGAAAGCCCCAGTAGTATACCTGGCCGTGTGTTAAGCTAACAGATTCTGAATAATAAGGCCACCGACTGGTGCTACCTATGGCGTTAGGACACCAGGCATGGTACGAGAACCAACATAACATAAGCAAGCCGACCGCCGCCAGGAGAATGAGTGTTAAGGAGACACACAAAAGGAAAAATAAGTTAGGCGGCAGCCAAACACATGGCTAATTACACTTTTGCCGATACAACAGGGGAGATGGCCAAGGCGGTAACTAAACCGCCCAAGGAGGGACAAACAAAGCATTTGCCAATGATAAAGGATTTTTTAAAGGCAAGCCCATGAACGTGATGGGCGGGAGGTGGGCATCGTTAAAAGCCCAAATAGGTAACTACACGTCGGGAAAAGCATCGCTTGTGCGTCGCTATGCTCAACCTAAAAATATGTCCATAATCCCAAGGGCATTATTACCCACACAAGTGTTGGGAGTGTTTGAGGATCTGCTTTTGAAGCATGAATAGCAATAAAAGCACCAAGAGATAGGCCACCTCTCAGCCAACACACTTCATTCATTAAAGCACGAGGGGAATGCTAGACAACAGTCTCCAGAGAGCACCCAAACTCTGAAGAAAGTGGGAAAACTGCTTCAGCTCTACTGTTAAGTGTAATTTGAGTTCAATTGAGCCATTTCTAGACAGTGTCTGTATAGTACCACTTCACTGGATGAACAGTTCACCTTAAAGAACAAAATCACCTCTTTCGCAAACAGAGACTATGTGATACAACCGGACACATCAGGCCTCAGCCATTTTCCACTCTACTGCAAGTTTCCAATGGCGGCACAAAACTATGCCAGAAAGTTTCAAGTGCATTCCCTTGGTTGGGAAGGACAGCTATATAGCCCTAAAGTTCTACAAAACTGACATAAGTGGAAAGAAAACCAAAGCGCTCTGTCACGATCTTTTTGCCACATCAAAAGGAAACAGAAAACCTACAAATACAGATAACTGTATAGCAGCTGAGCCAAAATATTAGCTTAATCTATATCCCCAAAACGTAATCACCATATTTAGTTTTTTATCTGGATTATTGAGTACTGTAAAAATGTGTGATTTATGTAAAATTGTTTGTTTAGGCCACATCTCTGCTGAGAATTGGGGGAAGCACAGAGTCAAACTACGACATAGTGCAGAGATCATGAATACACTCAATTTGTTCTTACCACAAGACAAGCACGGAGCTGCTACTTGCATTTCAGTATGGCAAAAAAAGATTGCCCCTTCTCATCCAGGTACATGCCCGATAATAGAGTACATTCTACATGCGACTACATAACTCAAGGCGATGGAAGCATCAACACCCCAATATATAACGAGGTGATACATGAACAGTGCATAAAGAGCAGACATAGCTAATTAGCCGAGACAGGTAAGACCAAAAGCAGTGTTTGATATTCACTACATCTATAATATAAACCCCTTTGAAATGAGTATTTAAGAACTATTAGGAGGTGTAAAGAAATGGCTCCCTGTTGCAGTTACCCCCCACTTTTTGCCTGATACTGATGCTGACTTGACTGAGAAGTGTGCTGGGACCCTGCTAACCAGGCCCCAGCACCAGTGTTCTTTCACCTAAAATGTACCATTGTCTCCACAATTGGCACAACCCTGGCACCCAGGTAAGTCCCTTGTAACTGGTGCCCCTGGTACCAAGGGCCCTGATGCCAGGGAAGGTCTCTAAGGGCTGCAGCATGTCTTATGCCACCCTAGGGACCCCTCACTCAGCACAGACACACTGCTTGCCAGCTTGTGTGTGCTGGTGGGGAGAAAATGACTAAGTCGACATGGCACTCCCCTCAGGGTGCCATGCCAACCTCACACTGCTTGTGGCATAGGTAAGTCACCCCTCTAGCAGGCCTTACAGCCCTAAGGCAGGGTGCACTATACCACAGGTGAGGGCATATGTGCATGAGCACTATGCCCCTACAGTGTCTAAGCAAAACCTTAGACATTGTAAGTGCAGTGTAGCCATAAGAGTATATGGTCTGGGAGTCTGTCAAAAACGAACTCCACAGCTCCATAATGGCTACACTGAATACTGGGAAGTTTAGTATCAAACTTCTCAGAATAATAAACCCACACTGATTCCAGTGTTGGATTTATTTAAAAAATGCACACAGAGGGCATCTTAGAGATACCCCCTGTATTTTACCCAATTGTTCAGTGAAGGACTGACTGGTCTGTGCCAGCCTGCTGCTGAGAGACGAGTTTCTGACCTCATGCGGTGAGAGCCTTTGTGCTCTCTGAGGACAGAAACAAAGCCTGCTCTGGGTGGAGGTGCTTCACACCTCCCCCCTGCAGGAACTGTAACACCTAGCAGTGAGCTTCAAAGGCTCAAGCTTCGTGTTACAATGCCCCAGGGCACTCCAGCTAGTGGAGATGCCCGCCCCTGGACACAGCCCCCACTTTTGGCAGCAAGTCCAGGAGAGATAATGAGAAAAACAAGGAGGAGTCACTGACCAGTCAGGACAGCCCCTAAGGTGTCCTGAGCTGAGGTGACTGACTTTTAGAAATCCTCCATCTTGTAGAAGGAGGATTCCCCCAATAGGGATAGGAATGTGACCCCCCCTCCCCTTGGGAGGAGGCACAAAGAGGGTGTACCCACCCTCAGGGCTAGTAGCCATTGGCTACTAACCCCCCAGACCTAAACACGCCCTTAAATTTAGTATTTAAGGGCTCCCCTGAACCTAATAATTTAGATTCCTGAAACTACAAGAAGAAGAGGACTGCTGAGCTGAAAAACCCCTGCAGAGGAAGAACAGAAGACACCAACTGCTTTGGCCCCAGACTTACCGGCCTGTCTCCTGCCTTCCAAAGAAACCTGCTCCAGCGATGCTTTCCAAGGGACCAGCGACCTCTGAATCCTCTGAGGACTGCCCTGCTTCAAGAAAGACGAGAAACTCCCGAGGACAGCGGCACTGCTCCAAAAGAACTGCAACTTTGTTACAGAGGAGCAGATTTAAAGACCCCTGCAAATCCCCGCAAGAAGCGTGAGACTTGCAACACTGCACCCGGTGACCGCGACTCGACTGGTGGAGAACCAACACCTCAGGGAGGACCCTCCGGCGACTCCGAGACCGTGAGTAACCAAAGTTGTCCCCCCTGAGCCCCCACAGCGACGCCTGCAGAGGGAATCCCGAGGCTCCCCCTGACCGCGACTGCCTGAACCTAAAGTCCCGACGGCTGGAAAAGACTCTGCAACCGCAGCCCCCAGCACCTGAAGAAACGGAACTTCTGTGCAGGAGTGACCCCCCAGGAGGCCCTCTCCCTTGCCCAGGTGGTGGCTACCCCGAGGAGCCCCCCCCTTGCCTGCCTGCACCGCTGAAGAGACCCCTTGGTCTCTCATTGAAAACTATTGAAAACCCGACGCGTGTTTGCACACTGCACCGGCCGCCCCCGCGCTGCTGAGGGTGTACTTTTTTTGCTGACTTGTGTCCCCCCCCGGTGCCCTACAAAACCCCCCTGGTCTGCCCTCTGAAGACGCGGGTACTTACCTGCTGGCAGACTGGAACCTGGGCACCCCCTTCTCTCCATTGAAGCCTATGTGTTTTGGGCACCTCTTTGACCTCTGCACCTGACCGGCCCTGAGCTGCTGGTGTGGTAACTTTGGGGTTGCTCTGAACCCCCAACGGTGGGCTACCTTGGACCCAAAACTGAGACCTGTAAGTGATTTACTTACCTGTTAAAAATAACAATACTTTACCTCCCCCAGGAACTGTGAAAATTGCACTGTGTCCACTTTTAAAACAGCTAAATGTGTTTTATGTAAAAAGTATATATGCTACTGTAATTATTCAAAGTTCCTAAAGTACTTACCTGCAATACCTTTCAAAATTAGATATTACATGTAGAATTTGAACCTGTGGTTCTTAAAATAAATTAAGAAAAGATATTTTTCTATAACAAATCCTATAGGCCTGGATTTGTCTCTGAGTGTGTGTTCCTCATTTATTGCCTGTATGTATGTAAAGCAAACGCTTAACACTACTCCTTTGATAAGCCTACTGCTCGACCACACTACCACAAAATAGAGCATTAGTATTATCTCTTTTTGCCACTATCTTACCTCTAAGGGGAACCCTTGGACTCTGTGCATGCTATTCCTTACTTTGAAATAGCACATACAGAGCCAACTTCCTACAGGAGGGTACTCCATTATCAGACCAATTGAATTACGAAATAAATAAATGATTCCACTACCCACAGTTCTTTATCAACATTACACTAATTATTTGAGGATTCATGGTAAAGGCTGAAACCCTTTGCAATAAAGAGGCCCAATTTCAGATGTCACCTCAGCACCAGCAATGATGGGCATCATCAGACATGAGCTGAACCCACGTGGAAGATAACAAATATGTGCAAGTTCTCTACAACCGAGGAGTGCACGTACCACTGAGAATAAAGAACAGTTAATTGACAAAAGCTTAATTGGTCCAACTGGAAATTCCACCCTAGGCCCAGGTCAAGAGAACCAAGAGGAAAGAGCACAATAAAGTCTTTAAAAAAAATAAGTGTCTTCTACTAATTAAAGCAAGTTGAAACAATCATTTGCATATAATATACCCACAAATTCAAGGCAGTGATTAGGATTTAAAATGTGCACCACATATGTAATAACTGCAAAACAAAAACCAAATACATACTTGTGAAAGCAGGTTAACCTCTTCAGTGTTGAGAGCACATTGTAGATGTCATCATCGTCTGCTTCTTCTCCCTGCCGAGCAAAGAACACTTATTATTCCTCGTTCAATAATGATGGAATAGTCCCATTTTATACTAAATAGCAGTAGAGAAATAGTGGGATGTGTAATAGAGTATGTCGAATTATCAAATGAAGGAAAAAGGACAAGTCGACCTCACAAAGAACCAACCTCACCTCTTGCAACAGCTCCTCGACTGAATGATTAAATCGATCAACAAGCTCATCAATCAGCTGGCTATGGCATATGTCGACCCTGTTCTGTATGGTGTACTCTTCACTACACAGGATGCTGTAAGTTTTACTGCAGGCTTCAAGCACATCAGACTCAATGTGCTTTTCAACAATAAACTTGATTTGCTTCAGTAAGCCATCTAGGTGCTGTAAAACATACAATGTTTTCAGTATTACCAACAGGAGTATTCTTTATTTGGTTTTAAATAAAAATGATAAAAGTCAGTCACAGAATACAATCATCTCAAAAACCTTAAAATCCATAAACAAATTTAAAACATACATTTTTCGAACATTATGTTGGGAGCAGCCATCAAATAGTCCCTAAAGTGCCTATGTGCTAATATTTAAACAATGGTACATCAAACAGCCACTCTGGAGCGCACACGTTTACTAGAAGCCCAAGTACACCCAAATTGGCCTAGTATGGAGTATATCTACTTATTTAGAAGTCACATTTCCAGGTAATACAAATTGGCTGTTTAGCATGTGTTAGTTCAAGTATTATCACTCTGGATCTACGAAGTGCATGTACTTTTAAGTAAGATAACAATCAATTGTAAGTATGAGCCTCTGCACGAAAAAAATCCTTTATAAACATAAGACTAACAGTATTACAATCCATCAAACCGCGAGGTCGACTTCATATACTAAGATTTGTTAGCAATTTTTGCACCTTGACCGCCAAGCGTGCTACAAATATCTAGACAAGGCAAACACTAGCCAGGAAGTGTTATCACACTTTAAAATTCTAACAGCATCCTTTGGATGAATCAGGGGTAGAATGTGACAGATTGGAATTAACCAGGTTTTCCTAGCAACAGTATATTTGGGGCAAAAATAAATAAATAAATAAAGTGATCCAATGATTCAGGGTTAAACAAACAAGACGGGGAATTTGGAGAGATGTTACAACCCACCCATTTACTGTGGAACTCATTCAGTGGTAAAATGACAATACTAATATATTACCAATATAGTACTGTGAAAAGGTAAATATTAATTGAATATACATTTTCTTTTAAAATTCTCTACTAGGAAGGCATGCACAATTTAAAATGTAACTGGTTTGCAAAACAAGGAATTAGTTGTAATCCTTGTCCTGGATCATAGGTATCCTCACTAAAGTCAAACTCAGAATATTGCAGCCAGCGGGCAGGGACTTCAGAACACTTCATGAATGCAATATCACTAGGTCATTAGCTAAAGGAAGACAGTTCAATGTTCAAGAATGATGCATCACTTCCACTGTAAAGGACAGTACAGTTTTTACTGTTTTTCTTTCTGGAAATAGAACATTTACACAGTAATGACAACACTGCAGCACCTAGCTAAAGGTGGGTGGCAACACTAAACGCAAACTCCAAATCTTTTTATTAGAAACAGAAAAATTAAGGAAAAGGCACCCATCAGGTCACGAGTTCTAAGGGTGAAAAGCATACACTGTTCCTTAAGCAACCAGCAGGTCAAACTCATGCCTCAGAAGGAGATGTGACCTCAATTCTTCATAAATGCAGCTGATGCCTACACTCCTCCCAAAGGTCTTCGCATGGCAATTTTAGGGTTGGCTGAAAAAGGAATTTCTCCTTAGACAGCTCAGCAAAGCCTGGTACCAAGGAAACCAGAAGGGTGGGAACATCTCTCAGCTGCAATGTCTCCATTATAAGGGTGGGGGAACTGAAAATTAAATTTTACTGCTCCTCTTAAGACAGCTTATTGGTGAAGATTGCACAGGAGATAAAGCCGGCGATGCTGGAGTTTATGACAAGAGTCTAAAGAGTGGTGCCTTGATGACCATTTCTTTGGTATAGATTGTAGGTAAGAATGAGGTCAGAGAATGGAATCAATGAAGGCCGCAGAAGTACCACAGCCTTGTATCTGATAAGCAACATTAAAGTACTCTTCAATACCATTGATGTCCTTGGCGTTAAGTGTGACGGTGCAAGAGACACTTGAAAAATATCCTCTGCTTGGATCACCACTCCTAGTATTGCACATGCTAAATGAACCACTAGGGCTTTAAAGGAATGACACCCAGATGATGATTCTGAGACACCAGAAGCATATGAGTGTCCCAATATCAATTAGGACCCTCTTGACGATGACTGTTTTCAATGTTTTTTTCCCCCCACTTCAGTTACTTTAATGAGCATCTATGATGACTTTTCAATTGTTTGCTTTGACATTGAAAGTACAAACTTCAATGACTTGGTTAAATGTGAAGGACAACACTGGCGAAGCTGCCACTGGTCAGATCAGGGCCATGGACTTGTCTGATGGCACTGTCAGCATAAGCGCTGCGCCTGCTGCCAACATCTATTTACTTAAATGTATGAGAACAGCTCTGGAGGTAGAGAAAAGGTTCTCCAAAATCAGCATCTTCAAAACAAATATTATCCATATGGAATCAGTAAGGATTCACAAACATGTCTGATCAGCCTCTGTGTCTTTCACATTATGAGCAAGTCTCAAATGCTTTAATAATACACAAGGACATAAAAAGCTAAAACACCATTCTTAGGACCGCTTGCTTCAGTAAAAACAAAAAAACAAAAAAAAAAATGAAAATATGAATAGTGAGTTGGGCACGACAAGCAGTGAATCGCTGTAGGTACAACAGTCTTGCAGGGTAAACATTAAAAAATTAGATCTTCATAAATTAACATGGTTTTGCTAGCAGAGAACCCATGGAAAGCTATGGTGGATATTTATATTGTAGGAGTACCCCAAGGTGTTCTAGGAGAGCTTAGCTACAGTCTAGCCCAGACCTAATAATCATGACACTTGGATTTTTCACACACTGGTGGTGGTGATCCCCGCCACCCATCAAACATGTTCTCTGGAAGTTAATGCAGGCCGCACATTCACAACCAACTCCAAAAACAGTTAGATTTCGAACTACACCACACCTCTATGCGTGAGCTGCTTCCACTTCCTCTCTCTTCCTCTGTGATAATCTGTCATTTGCATCTTTTTATTTTTTGTTTTTAAATGGTCACACAACTGCCTGAGCAAAAGTAAACGTGCACCCTTTCCGCAGAGGCATTTCATTTTGGCTGCAAAATTCACAGTGAATTCACCAGTAGATAAAATTGAGTAAGTTACTTTAATCAAACAATATTCAACAGCATTACACAGTTCTGCAATCTGACGAGACTATGAGGTAGGCATACCTTTTGTGGGGTGTACCTTGATCAGCAAGATGAAGCTCTACATTTGAAATGTATGTCCTTATGAGATAACTTACACAAAGCAAAATAATGCTTTGAGAATAATTAATTCTATTGCTGGAAGTTTCTAGAAACAAGCTGCAAATACAGGTGTGGTGTCCCACTTCAGACACAATTAAGTAAAGTACCCGCTCAGCTGTTGCAAGTAGGCAGGGAAAAAATACACAAAGAAAATGATCAACAGATGGTATGCAGATGCTTTTTTCAGGGCTACATTAAAAGGCAACTTTTCTAATTTCTCAATGTTAAGCATAATGTAGCTAGTTTCATGATCTGTTTACATGTGAGTTTATATGTGGAAAATAACACCTCCGAGTTAAATTGCTTCCAGTGAACGTGGCCACTTTTCAGAACAGTCCATGGTGTAAAAATGACTCGTCATGTTGAATAATGTGAACATCAGAGGACACAATGTTGTTTAATGTATAAATGTGTGTGGACAATGTGTTCATACCATTGTGGACAGCAGCTAAAGCTTTCTTTAAATGTTCTTCATCTATTTGCCTTAAACATGCTGCAGCTTCCATTTGCAAAAGCACCCAAATTTCATTATATATTTCATATAAGACTCTTTTAGAGTGTCGTTTTCCAGGGCCCAACAGGAAACCTTGAAAGTCAATGTCTTCAGAAAGGAGAGAAAGGTGTTCTTTTGCAGCTGTTTGTGCAAAGAGCTGTAACCATTGTTGGCATAATTTATCCACACTGTATGTGCTGACAGACAATACCTGAGTGCTGTGTGATGTAACAAGTGTTTGATCTGTTCACTCTAAAACCCTGTATAGAGATAAAACATGCATAACAATCATTTGTGCCCACTGGCCACAATAACCCCCCTTTGCAGCTTCCAGCAGATCCTCCCAAACCTTAACTTTCCACCTAGACTTACTGGAAAGTTTCTTACCTTCGGTAACGATTTAACTGGTAGACATATTCTAGTTGCAGATTACTTACCTTGGAATTCCCCTAAGGCGTCAGACTGGATCCGGAGATTTTTCTTCCGGCAGTACCCTTAAGTGCCGTCAGGTAGTGTCTGTCGACTCCACATCCGTCGCTGGCGCTATGGTCCCCGTGATGCCGTCAGCGGCACACATAGGCACCGCCTTGGCAGCGTCAGTTTCTTTTTGCAACTTTCCACGCCAAAGCGCAGAGCCATGAACACTGAAAATGGTGCGTCAGAGCTAAGGCCCCGAAAAGGAAATTCCTCTCCCTATAAATCAGTTCGCAAGTGGGGAGGATCGGTGGGTCAGTAAGGAATCTGCAACTAGCATACGTCACAGTCTTCGGGTGGAAGGGCAAAAGCTGTCAACTGCCGCCGGTCAATCTCCACGCATGAAGGTGAAGAATGGACAGGTTCAGGTGGCAGACCATCCCCGGTTGCTGTGACCGAAGATCCTACAAAAGGGGCAGTCTGATTGGAGGATCTCTGGCCATGCTCAGTAGCTCTTGATACCATACTGTTAGTGCCCAGTCAAGAGCCGCAAGTATTTACCTGGGCCCGGTTGTTCTTAATCTCCTTGAGAACTCTGGACAGAAGTAGTGTAGGCGGGAAGGCTAGAGTTCCACTCGAGACAAAAAGCATTGCTGAGCGAATGCTGCCTTGAAAACTCCAACGCGCAAAACCACTGATATTGCGCGTTCTCTGCAGAGGCGAATAGATGTAACCAAGGCTCTCCACAATGCTGAAAAAGGCCTAGCACTACCTCCGGATAGAGACACCACTCGTGATCAACTATGCATTGACAGCTGAGTATGTCTTCTCTGGTGGGCGTCAGAGCCCACCAGTTGCTGAACCACCAGGGTTATGCCCTGATGTGCCAGCCACATCGAGAGGCGCAGAGCCTCTTGACAAAGGGCCCTAGGCCCCACTCCGCCCTGTTGTTGCAGTACCACATGGCGGTAGTGTTGTCCGTGAACACCTGCACCACTTTTCCTTTGAGAGAAGAAAGGAATGCTTTCAATGCAAGCCTGATGCCCCCCAGAGTTCCAAAAGATTGATGTGGAGTCCAGGCTTCGCTGGAGACCAGACACCTCTGATCTCCGCCTCTCCCATGTGGCCGCCCCATCCCAGGAACGACACATCTGTCAGTACTGTAAGATGTGGTTCTGGAAGGGAGAGGGATCTGCCGTTGACCCAATCCGTATTTGAAAGCCACCACTGCAGGTCTTTCGCAGTCCCCTCGGAGATCTGGACCATGGCTGAGATTCCCCTGATGCTGTGTTCACTGGAACTTCAGGACACACTGCAGAGCCCGCATATGCTATCTAGCTTGTGTCACAAGCAGGATGCAGGAGGCCATGAGGCCCAGCAGCCCAAGAGTCATTCTCAATGAAACCCAGGATAGAGGCTGAAACATTGGAATCATGGTCTGAATATCCTGGAGTCGCTTTTTGGAAGGATAGGCCCGCAACTGCACTGTGTCCAGAACAGCTCAGATAAAAGGGAGCGTCTGAGAGGAAGCCAGGTGTGACTTCGGCATGTTTATGGTGAACCCCAGAGTGTGCAGAAGGTTCGTCATAGTCTGAAGGTGGGAGACAACTTTCTAGGGCGTGTCCGCCTTCAACAGCCAGTCGCTAAGGTAGAAGAAGACAAACCCCCAGTCGAAAGGCCAAGGGACCGAGCCGCAGCCCTGGGTTCCTTGCAATTCTCAAGCGCCAGGTCCGCCTTGTCTCCAAAGAGACGGGTGCCATCGAAGGGCATGTCCATAAGGATTTGTTGGACATCCCCTGAAAAAAACAGATGTACTCAACCAGATGTGATGCCTCAAGGCCACTGGCGATGCAACCGATCTACCCAGAGTTGGTAGTGCCCAGCCCACATCAAATAGTGAACTTCGCCACATCTCTCCCATCAGCAACAACTTCAGACGGTAGCCCCAGTCCTCCCTCCAGGATCTGCGGCAAGACTTGTGCAACTGTATCCCACAGTAAAAGGGTATAGCAGCCCAAAAGGCATGTGGTGTTTACTGACTAACGCCATCCTGTAGGAAGAAAACATCTTCCTCCTGAGTTGGTCCAGTCTCTAATTCCCGATCCGGGGGAGAGGAAGGGAATGTGTCAGAAGAAGAGAAAGCCTGGATCACAAGGCTTTAGGTGAGGGTTGTTGTGACAGGAATTTATGGTCACTCGGGGTGGGCAGATGGCGACAGGGGGGTAAGGGGGGGGGGGGGGGGGGGGAGGGGGGGGAGGGGGGGGGGGAGGGGGGGAGGGGGGGGGGGGGTTTGTCCAGTTTACAAGCACCCCTGTGCTGGGTCTGGACCAAGTACTCAGAAGGACATCGGTGACAGCTTCTTTGAATGGGAGTAGAGGCTCCGAAGTGGAAGCCCCAGCCTAAAGTCACTGTCAGGAGGTTAGTCCTGACTGCTACAGAGGGCAGTTTGAGGTCAAGGACCTCAGCCACCCTACTGACCAGGAGGTCAGGAGGCTCCCTCTGCCATAGCCACAGTAGGAGAAGAAAGCATGCCAGTATCTGGAGAAGTATCCAGACCACTAGCCTCGCCTAATTCCTGTGCCCAGTCCATGTTAGGGTCAGCCAGCTAGTATTCATAAGGGTCTAGGGTCTCCAATCCCTCTTCATATTTGTAACTATGAGAAAAAGGGTCCGGATCCGACCTGGGGTGAGCAGGCCCCATCGACGTTGGAAGCGGCGTCAGCCGACCCTGCTCCAGCTAGTCAGGGATAAGGATTGGGTTGATGTCGATCGCGGGCCCAATGAACGTCACGAGCATCACGTCACGAGGGAAGGTTGCAATGGTACGACCAGCGTGGGCACAGACCCAATAGTGGCTTCAGAGTGGCCCTTAAAGGCCAAGGCCGCCAGCGCGGAAACGAAGGACCACCATCTGAACCCCCAGGCCCCTATTTGGGGGGGTGGGGAGCGGACTGCCCATAGAGCTCCTTCAGTTGGGCAGGTGTCACCCCAGCTTCAGAAACTCAGGGTGGCGCGGGGCGGGGCGGACCCAGAAGTAGGCTCTGCAGATGGAGGCCTTGAGCTTTGACGCTCGTACCGCATTGCATCGGCCGAGCGATGTGGTGACATCGAAGAACATCTGGGCTTCTCCAATGAATTCTTTTTCTTGCCTGAGTGACCCGAAGACCTTGAGGAAGATATGTGGTGACTCCACAAGTGATCTTGCGACCTTCCTCTCGAGCAGACCCGGCGTGATGCGGAGTCGAGCACCGGGCCGCCATGAGCTTTAAGGACCACTCCCTCAATGCCTTCGGGTGCATGGCCCGGCAACTAGAACACAACTTCTGGTCGTGGTCGCTCCAAACACCATAAACACACCCGGTGCAGATCTGTCACAGACATCATGCAGTGATAGTCCGCGCGTGGTTTGAAACCAGTCTTTAGGGACATCCCTTGACGCACCAAAAATTGCAAAAATATAAACACAAGTGTTGAATCCAGGGTATCTATCTGGATCAGCCTGTGGCCTAGAAGGAAACAAACTGACATCTTGCTGAGGTGGCACCTATGTACAACCCCAAGGTCATCACGGCGACCACAACACCAATGACAGACGTGGAGCTTGACCAACACTGCCAGATGGTTCCCCAAGGGTACTGCTCAAAGAAAAATGTCAGGATCCAGTCTGATGCCTGGGGAAAATTCTAAGGTAAGGAATCTGCAACCAGAAGTCTCTATCAGATAGCTCGGGCCTAATCCTATCTAGCTTTAAAATGTCTGTCTCACATTGCTTTTTAGGGCTTCCATCACAGCTGATTTTGTTGCTCTGTATTTTTTGCAAACTACTCGTGGGTTCTAGGGCCTAAATTACAAGATGGAGTCTCCCTCTTAAAAAAAAAAAAAAGGTTCAGTTCCCCCAAATAAGGATGCATGCATGGCCAATAACTGAAGGGAAGTGTTAGCTCAGTTTGAACACCATATTAGTGGATTATAGACAGCTCCGTAAATCCCTTTCAACGAGGCCTCCTTGATAGAAATATCCACCCAATTCACCTGCGCTGATTATTACTCCGGACCACCATATTAGGAGATGCTCTTACCATACTGGATTTGCCCTTAATGTGGGTCCCTTTTGGCAGGAGGGAGGAGGTCACTCTCCTGGCGGTCAATGATCTACATATCTACCATCTTGTGCCAGGTCATGAGATAAAGTAGTACATAATCTAGGTTGCTGCAATAGTCTCCCCTTTTGGAGGTCAGCTTGACAGTGGAATCTGAAGGTGAACGCCCATTACAAGCTCTTATGCCATGGGAAACAATTACACCTACAACTTGGAGGGTTGGCTGCACTAATCTTGGGGCTCTTTTTAGTTCAGGAATAAGAAGGAACCCCTCCCCCAACATTCATCCTCTGCTGAAACAAATCTAGCAGGGGCTGGTAGGGCTCAAAACAACACTTAAAATCACCTGCAAAACCTTGATGTCTGACCCAAAAGTCTTCTAGTACAGTGTTGAGAGTATTCAAAGTTTGTGACTGCTTGCTGAAGGGTGCTGACCTGTAGTAACATTCACAAAGAGGTAGGGGATACTCTGCTTGGGGGACAATTTGAGTGCCAGAAGGTCAGGGGAGCCAGTATCTATAACCTTGATCGAACAATCAGGGGACATTTTAATCCAAATAAGCAGATCACCTGAAGGTCTGCCTGCAGTAGAAGGGAGAGCATCAACACAATATGTATAATAGCCTAGCTCGTAATGCGTCTCATCTGCCAAAGTTTCTTTAAACATACATATTTGAAACACCTCCAAAAAACGACCCCAAATACTCATCCATAAGCTTAGATCTAATGCCTTCTATGTTTCAGCTCGTGAGCAGGAGGCCCGCTGGCAGAAACTACAGATGCAGAAGTAAGCACTCCTAGGCCATTGTGAATACTACTAGCTTCATTTGATCTGCCAAATCCAGGTTCATCAGGAATTATGGGTACCTCGAGAATGATGCCCTTCCCACTGGCAACAGAAACCAATTGGGAACAAATAGCAACCTCCTGCATTTGGGGAGAGAGATCTGATTGAGTTGCGGTGGGAGGAGTAGCTGGGGAACTAGCGGGGGCACACAAAGCTTTGGGCCCTAATTATACCAGTCTGAGTAGTAGTATTATTAGCCCTACTTCCTCCCCTCATATGGGAAGACCCAACCTCACGGCAACCATTGGTTGCCCCCACTGCAGAGCGGTTGCTCTTAGGGCCTACAACTGCAGAGAGTCAGTCGACTCCAGCCAGCTCATCAAAGCAGTTTGAGACTGGAATGTTATAAGCCCAGGTTGAACCGTATTGGCCATGAGGAAAACCCTTAAAGGAATGCGGGGACAGTGATCTGGAATAATCACTTCTAAGGCAGTGGTTGGGTTTGTAAAAATACCCCGGGATAAGAGGGCTATGTTCGACTCCCCAACTGATCATCTGATCTATGCACATCATCTAGTAATAACCTGCAACCCAAATTAGGATCTTTGATATTGATTATGATACAATCCCCTGGGCTGTCTACCTGACCCTACCCAATAGTCCCAACTCTGTGGGTAAAAAGAATAATATGTGCCAATGAGAGTGGAAAGCTCTTATTTTTCGCTAGCCAGTTCAGACATTTGTTTGTCAATTCCCCATGTGTCTCCATCTGGCCTTTACGCAATTCAGGGACTCCTGCCAGGATTGCCACATAAAGGCAGGACGCAGGTGGCAAGTTTATGACAGGGGGACTTTGGCTGCGCCTTGAGCTAGCTAACCCATTAAGCCAAGTTGAATCCCTCTCGTTGCTCCCCCTAATGAACTGTCCATTCGATAATGCAGTGACTCAGAGTTGGAAAAATTGGAAAATGAGCCGTGGAGTTGGGGAAGAGGGTCCGCTTTTGTTACGTCTGGGACTGGCACCACTAACCATGCAGGACAGGATTGTCAGAAACACACTCACCTCACACCTACAGGCTGCTGGGTTGAAACTGGGTTTGGGGCTGGGGGCTCCAGGTGACTTTGCAAACTTGCTCAATGGCTTCCAGACATGCCAGTATGGGTTTGAGTTCCATGCGCAGGACAGCCTTTACTTTTTCAACAACTCCCGCTACCACTTGTGTTGCCCAGCTATGGTAGGAATCAGGGCCACTGCATCAGTGGCATATCATGGTGGCTTTGCAGGCACATTGGTGCTCGGAACAGCATCAACATGGGCAATCTATTCCGTGCTGTTCTATGAGACTTTTTCACAATACGTTTTTGCTGGTTGATAGAGTACCACACACCCAAACCCAGGGGAGTGGACTTCATTCGTTACACCGAGGAATGGCTAGATAACCTCTCCGACCCCACCAGACTCCACCTCTGGGGTCATGGCAACCCGCTAGGCTCCGCCTTGAGGGTAATAGTAGCAACTAGCTGGGATACACGACCTACTGGAAAAGTTGAACCATGACCGGGAAAAACCCCGTGCACCCAAGGACAGTCTCCTTTCTGCAAGCTTAATTTCAGTAGATACCACCCCTATTGCCCTTGGCAACATACGATCCAACAAAGCAGACTTGTGTGGCAATAACAATGGTGGGGAAGCTTCCGTATGTCCATGGGTGAATCAAATAATTGTGTTTAAGCCAGAAAAAAAGCTTACATATACCATGCACTGGTGCAAAAGCTGGTGCTGAAGAATCTGAAGAAAAATCACCAATGGTGCCAGAAGCTAGCTGTGCAAAAACACTAGAGACAATGCTGGTGGAAGAGAACTAGTAGACGTATCTAAAGCTGGTTCATCGTGGACAATTCCATGCATTTGAGTTGCACTGGAAAACTACACATATTCACAACATTTCTTGTCGATACCGTGGTGCTAGGAATCAACAAAAGTTAATTCTCCATCCTCCCCAACCTCAGGGAAACAATTCCAGTGTTGTTTAATGCTTGAAGAGGTATATCCTGTATGGTAGTGAGAGGGCAAAGACAAGTACCCAGAAATCCTCGTTGTCTACTGTGGAGAACTGGCCACATGATGCATTTTGATATGATCAATGAAGACAAAGCGGTTGTCTTTGGAACAGGCAGGGGCGGGTAGGATGGCAGTTCTGGTACGGTGTAGTCCAAGAACCGACACCCAGTTGGATGGACGACCCTTCTCCTTCACAGGTATGTTTTCTCAAACTAGATCCCCCAACTTTTGGAATCCAGCCTGTGGATCTTGTGATATACCCCATTCCCAAGGTGGCAACATGTGCAGATTGTAGTGAGCACCTATGGCGTGATCACCTTTATACCAGGTCCAGGTATCCCCTATTAGTGAGGTGTAGTCAGTATCTAGAAAGCCAGGCTTTCTAGAGGTAGCTGCGGATGAGCAGTCAAGGGTTATCTAGGAGACAAGCAAAGAACCACCCAGCATTACACAAATAAAAAGGTACTTTATTTTAGTGACACATACTAACATACTATATGGGCAATACTCTACAAGTAGGTGAGTAAACACACTGTTCTATACATCTTAGTAATCTGGAATGGGTATAGAAAGCAATAGAAAACAGTGGAATAACAGTAAACAATAGAGACCCTAAGGGGAGACCAAACCATATACTTAAAAAAAAAAAGAAAGGAATGCCAAAGTCAGACCCCCACCCAGGTAAGTGGAATCTGTAGAGGAGAGCTGGAGGAACTAGGAACCCCAAAAGGAAAGTACAAGCGACCAAGAGAGAAGAGGTAAGTACCTGTTTTTTCCCCAAACCCAGGGACATTTTGTAAAAGGACTGTGCAAGACCCAAGCAAGACTGGAAGAAACAGAAGAGGACCTACAAATGAAGGGGACCAAATACAGTTCCAGTTGGATTATCCGGTTGGGGCAGGAGCCACTACTCACTCTTCTAGAGGTGCAGAAGCAGGTCAACGGTGAAGACAGGAGTCAGCTATGCAGCACAGGAGCAGAGGAAGCGTTCCAGGAGTGATGCAGTCGATATCCCACATCGGAGGAGTTGGTCACAGTCAGTCATTGGTGTGAAAAAAAACACCAAAAAGCATTGGCTTGGCTAAGGAGCCCCCAGCGTGGCAACAGTATTGGGGTACGTTTCTGACATGTTTGATACCAAACATGTCTAGGTTCGGTGTTACCATTATGTAGCTGGACATAGGTAGTGACTGATATTCAGTACACAGGTAAAATGGCTTCCCCGCACTCACAAAGTCTGGGAAAATGGAGCTGGAGTTTGTCAGGGGAACCTCTTCTCCTGCAGGGGTGTTCTCAGACACAGGTACTTGCCCCCTGCCCTCTGTGCTAGTGGGGCCTGCCATACAGGGGACTTAAAGTGACCTGCTGCTGTGAACTGTAGCAAAAGTGTGCATGCACTTTTTCGCGCAGGCTGTAACTGCAGGCCTGTAGACACTTTTTGCATGGGCTCCCATGTTTGGCATAATACATGCTGCAGCCCATGGTGAATGCCTGGTGTCCCAATGCCCTGGGTGCCTAGGTACCACATACTAGGGACTTATATGGGGCACCAGTATGCCAATTGTGGGGCAAACAAATTTAGAGGGAGAGTGCACAGTCACTGGGGTCCTGGTTAGCAGGATCCCATTGAACAGTCAAAACACTGACAGCAGGCAAAAAGTTGGGGTAACCATGCCAAAAGAGGGTACATTTCCTACATAACCCAACCAAACCCCTCCCCCCACCCCACGAAGGACAATGGGGCTAAACCTGTCCAGATGTGTCTTCAATGTCTAAGTAAAAATATCTGGAGAGTCCATCTGCACTGGAGTGGTTTCGCCCAGGTCTTGTCACGACTCACGTGCTGCTTGCGCCTGGAATTTGCAGATCTGGTGGCGTGAATCTTCAATGTTCGGCTTTGGCCCAAAAAGGGGCGACTCTTTCTGGTAGCCACGGTGCTGTAGGTAATGGAGACACCAAGAACAGACCGTGCCCTTCAGAAAGTAGCGCCAGAGGGAAAAAACCCCTTAAAAAGGGGAAAAAACCTCCAAACAGGAAGACTCCTGGAGAAAAACAAGAACAAACAAACAGGAATCCAAAAGGAGCAAAAATCAGAAAACACAGAATGCTGAATCCAAAACCAAAAGGCACGGAAATCAGGAACGAAGACACTAACTGAGCAGAAAGTGTTGCAGCGCAAAGAAAGAGGAAAAACACAGCCCTTATATACCAAAAAACAGGAAGTGACCCACAGGAAGTAAAAGGACACCATCTTAGATAGGGAAACAATACATAGAACAGAATAGTAGAGGAACCATAGAGAATAGGGAACAAGGAATGCTGGGAAAGCACAGGAATCTGGGAAGGAGGAAAAAACATAAAGAAAGGCACACAACAGACTGCAAAAAAGAAGAAGGACAAAGAAACGAAGAAAAACAGGTAAGAGGGTTCAGAGACCCCTGGGACAGTGAAAGGCAGAAGGAAGAACGAGGCCCCAAGCAAATCTGGGGCCTCGAAACGCGCAGGAAAGGCTGGGGGCGCGCCGCGTCTTAACGCGGTGCGCGGCCCGAGCCGAACGCCCGGCAGAAGTCGAGCTCTCGGCTCGCGCCGCACCGCGCGGCGCGACAGGTCTATGTTCCACTGTATAGTCCATTCCCAGTAGGGAAATTAACCACCTCAAAAGTTTGGGATTTTTCACCCTTCATCTGTTTTAACCATAGAAGGGGCTTGTGGTCGGTCTGAACAAGGAAGTGAGTGCCAATCAAGTATGGACTCAGCTTCTTCAAGGCCCACACAACAAAGGCCTCCCTTTCTATGGCTGGCCAACACTTTTCCTTGGGGGTCAACCTTCTGCTTATAAAAGCTACAGGATGATCCTAACCCTCTCATTTTAGTTGGGACAGTACTGTCCCAATCCCTATCTCAGAAGCATCTGTCTATACTATGAATTTCTTGGAATATTCAGGGCTTCTCAAAACAGGAGCAGAGCACATGGCCTGTTTAAGGTCAAAGGATTTCTGGCAGCTAGCTGCCCACAAAACATTCCTAGGCATTCTCTTGGAAGTGAGGTCATCTAGAGGTGCTACAATAGATCCATAATTCTTAATGAACCTCCTGTATTACCCAGTGAGGCCTAGAAAGACTCACTTGGGTCTGTGTAGTAGTGGCAGACCAAGCCAGAGTAATCTTGATTTTTCCCTGTCGTGGCTGAAATCACCAGTCTACCTACCTGGTGGCCCAGATATACACCTTCCCCTGCCGTATCTGGCACTTAGAGGCCTTGATAGTGAGCCTTGCCCTTTGCAGAGCCTCAAACATTCCCCAAGTGGACAAACTGTTCCTCCCAAGTGTAGCTAGAGATAGCTATGCTGTCCAGATAAGCTGCACTGATGATTTCCAACACTTTGAGGACTTTATTAACCAGCCCCTGGAATGCAGCAGGTGCATTGTTCAATGCAAAGGGCATCACAGTAAAGTGATAGTGGCCACTAGGGGTGGAAAATGCTGTTTTTGGCTTAGTATCCTTTGATAACCTGATCTGCCAGTAGCCAGGAGTCAGGTCAAAAATGCTCAGATACTTGCCAGATGCCGGTGTATCTATAAGCTCATCAGCCCTAGGGACAGGATGAGCATCTCTCTTAGTAACAGTGTAAAGACCCCTGTACTCCACAAAAAAAACATCATTTCTATTTTGCCATCTTGGGAGGGATGTTTTGGGGCTAGCCCAAGGGCTATCTGAGGGCACAAGGACTCCTAGGTCTAGCATCTTCTGAACCTGGGATTTGATGCACTTCCTTACATGGTCAGGTTGCCTGTAAATTTTGATCTCAACAGGAAAGCTGTCCCCTGTGTCAATGGTGTGTTCACACCATATGGTCTTACCAGGTGATCGGGAGAACAGCTCTGAAAACTGTCATAGCTTTCTGCAGTCCTCCCTTTTGGAACTCAGATGCAGGCAAGTACTAACCCATCAACTGAGCCATCAGCTACACTGTGGGAGAAGAGGTCTCCTCTTCCTGTCACTCATCAGTTGCCATGAGCAGAATAATATCTAACCTGTCCTAATAGGGTTTAAAGAAGCACCCCGTGGGGGCTTCTGGGAGTGCCATGGACTACCAAGTAGGAAACCTCACCCTTTTTCTCCACAATGGTGTGGGAACCACTCCACTTGTCCTGGAGTGCCTTGGGAGACACAGGCTCCAGGACCCACACTTTCTGTCCTGGCAAGTAGACAGTTAGGACAACCTGCTGGTCATACACTTGTTCAGTAACTCTTGGCTGGCCTGAAGGCTTTTACTAGCCCTCTTCAAGTAATCAGCCATCTTTGATCTGAGGCCAAGCACATAATCCACAATGTCTTGTTTCGGGGGCTTGAGAGGTTTCTCCCAGCCTTCTCTAACAAGAACAAGGGGACCATTAACAGAGTGCCCAAACAGATGTTCAGATGGGCTGTAGCCCACACCCTTCTGAAGGACCTCCCTATGGGCGAAGAAGAGGCATGGTAGCAGAATATCCCATCTTCTTCTGAGCTTTTCAGAGTCTCCCATTGTCATACCTTTGAAAGTTTTGTTAAGCTTCTCTACTAAGCCATTTGTTTGGGGGTGGTAACGAATGGTGAACTTGTAAGACACCACATTCCTTCTAAATGGCTTTCAGGTAAGCAGACATGAAGTTTGCACCTCTGTCTGATACCACCTCTTTAGGAAAGCCCATTCCTGAAAAGATACCAGGAAAGGCTTTTGGCACTGCAGGAGCTGCAGAGGTCCTAAGAGGAATGGCCTCCCAATACCTGGTGGCATGGTCCACTACAACCAGTATAAACCTGTTCCAGAGGCTGTTGCAGGGTCCAGGCGGCCAACAATATCCACCCCAACCCCCTCAAAGGGAACACCAAACCACAGGAATTAGAATTAGGGGGGCATTTTGGATGCTACCCATCTTGACAGGTGACACGGGAGCGACAAAACGCCTTTGTGTCTTTGGACATATGGGGGGGGGGGGCAGTGAAAGTGTGAGACAGCCAGGGGAAGGTCATGTGCTAAGTTCAACAGGAACTCCCTAAACTTTAGAGAGATCACCAATCTCCTGGTGGCACAAGGTTTGGGATACCTGGACTCTGAATAAAGGAGGCTGTTTTCCCATTACATTTTGTGGGAGCCACTGACATCCCCTGCCTCTTGTGCTGCAGCTTGCTGCCTTAAGCTCTCCAGTGTGGAATAAACCTGTTCCCTACTGTACTCCTCCCTGGTAGGCTCCCCTGAACCCAAGAGTTCAGCTGTGAAAGCTTGCAGCTTTTCAGGTGTAGGTTCCACTCAAGGAGTGGATTCCTCTCCCTCAGGAGTAGAATCCTCAATGTAGGCTGGAGTAGGGGGTACCTTCTTACCCTTTCTGCTATATGGTTTAGGAAGCTCTTGGGCCATTGTTCCAGGCTCCAAGGATCCTTGCTCATTTTGCCTTTTGGCCTGTGCTCTTATGAGGGCAAATATATGTCCTGGGATGCCCCACATTGCTGCATGCACCTCCAGTTCCACCTCAGCCCAAGCTGAAGTCTTCAAGTCATTCTGTAGTAGACACTCTACAGGTAGGTCTGAGGTAACCAGAACTTTTAGGACCAGTGACGACTCCCCCCCCAGCTGAAATTAATAACTGCCATGGGGTGGCACAAGGTAATATTATGAGCATCAGTCGCTTGGTATGTGTGCCCATGTAAGTGTTGATCAGGAGACACCAGTTTCTTAGACACCATAGTGACACTGGCACCTGTGTGTCTGTAGGTCTCAGCCTCAACACCATTAATTAGGGGATGCTGCTTGTACTTACCCATTTTGTGGGGACAGGTAGCAAGGGTGGCAAAGTCAATACCCCAACAAAGACCAAGACACCCTCAGTGGTCTCTCTAACTAGCGCAGAACCCACTAAAGTCCCTATGGTGAGCCCAGCTACACTCTTGAACTCACTGTTAATAGTCCAACCACTACTGCTATTGCTAGGGGCACTAACTGCTAACCAGGCCCCAGCAACAGTGTTCTTTCCCTAAAACTGTACCTTTGTCTCTACAATTGGCACACCCTGGCATCCAGGTAAGTCCCTTGTAACTGGTACCAAGAGCCCTGATGCCAGGGAAGGTCTCTAAGGGATGCAGCATGTCTTATACCACACTGGGGACCCCTCACTCAGCACATGCACACTGCTTGCCAGCTTGTGTGTGCTGGGGGGAGGAAATGACTAAGTCGACATGGCACTCCCCTCAGAGTGCCATGCCAACCTCACATTGCCTATGGCATAGATAAGTCACCCCTCTAGCAGGCTTTACAGCCCTAAGGCAGGGTGCACTATACCACAGGTGAGGGCATAGGTGCATGAGCACTATGCCCCTACAGTGTCTAAGCAAAACCTTAGACATTGTAAGTGCAGGGTAGCCATAAGAGTATATGATCTGGGAGTCTGTCATACATGAACTCCACAGCACCATAATGGCTACACTGAAAACTGGGGAGTTTGGTATCAAACTTCTCAGCACAATAAATGCACACTGATGCCAGTGTACATTTTATTGTGAAATACACCCAGAGGGCATCTTAGAGATGCCCCCCTGAAAACATACCCGACTTCCAGTGTGGGCTGACTAGTTTTGCCAGCCTGCCACACACCAGACATGTTGCTGGCCACATGGGGAGAGTGCCTTTGTCACTCTGTGGCTAGTAACAAAGCCTGTACTGGGTGGAGGTGCTTCTCACCTCCCCCTGCAGAAACTGTAACACCTGGCTCACCCCCTTTGTTACAGCACCACAGGGCAACCAAGCTAGTGAAGATACCCGCCCCCTCCGGCCACGGCCCCACTTTTGGCGGCAACGCCGGAGGAGATAATGAGAAAAACAAGGAGGAGTCACTGGCCAGTCAGGACAACCCCTAAGGTGTCCTGAGCTGAGGTGACACTGACTTTTAGAAATCCTCCATCTTGCAGATGGAGGATTCCCCCAATAGGATTAGGGATGTGCCCCCCTCTCCTCAGGGAGGAGACACAGAGGGTGTAGCCACCCTCAGGGCTAGTAGCCATTGGCTACTAACCTCCCAGACCTAAACACCCCCCTAAATTCAGTATTTAGGGCCCCCAGAACAAAGCAAGATAGATACCTGCAACCTGAAGACGAAGAAGGACTGCTGACCTGAAGCCCTACAGAGAAGACAGAGACACCAACTGTTTGGCCCCAGCCCTGTCTCCCTACTTCAAGAAAAACTGCAACAGCAACGCATCCCCCAGGGTCCAGCGACCTCTGAAGCCTCAGAGGACTACCCTGCATCTAAAAGGACCAAGAACTCCAGAGGACAGTGGCCCTGTTCCACAAAGACTGCAACTTTGCAACAAAGAAGCAACTTTTAAAGACCACATGTTTCCCGCCGGAAGCGTGAGACTTTCCACTCTGCACCTGACGACCCCGGCTCGACCTGCGGAAAACTAACACTACAGGGAGGACTCCCCGGCGACTGGCGAACCTGTGAGTAGCCAGAGTTGACCCCCCTGAGCCCCCGCAGTGACGCCTGCAGAGGGAATCAAGAGGCTCCCCCTGACCGCGACTGCCTGCTTCAAAGAACCCGACGCCTGGGAAACACACTGCACCCGCAGCCCCCAGGACCTAAAGGATCCGACCTCCTGTGCAGGAGCGACCCCCAGGTGGCCCTATCCCTAGCCCAGGTGGTGGCTACCCTGAGGAGCCCCCCCCCCCCCCCTTGCCTGCATCGCTGAAGAGACCCCTGGATCTCCCATTGAAACATATTGCAAACCCGACGCCTGTTTGCACACTGCACCTGGCTTCCCCCGTGCCGCTGAGGGTGTACTTTCTGTGCTGACTTGTGTCCCCCCCGGTGCCCTACAAAACCCCCCTGGTCTGCCCTCTGAAGTCACAGGTACTTACCTGCTGGCAGACTGGAACCGGGGCACCCCTATCTCCATTGAAGCCTATGCGTTTTGGGCACCACTTTGACCTCGGCACCTGACCGGCCCTGAGCTGCTGGTGTGGTAACTTTGGGGCTGCCCTGAACCCCCAACAGTGGGCTACCTTGAACCCCACTCTGAACCCTGTAAGTGCTATCCTTACCTGAAAAACTAACAAATACTTACCTCCCCCAAGAACTGTTGAATTTTGCACGGTGTCCAAATTTAAAATAGCTTATTGCCATTTTTGCCAAAACTGTACATGCTATTGTGATGAGTCAAAGTTCCTAAGATACTCGAGTGAAATACCTTTAATTTAACGTATTGTTTGTAAATCTTGAACCTGTGGTTCTTAAAATAAACTAAGAAAAGATTTTTCTATAGAAAAACCTATTGGCCTGGAATTGTCTTTGAGTGTGTGTTCCTCATTTATTGCCTGTGGGTGTACAACAAATGCTTAACACTACCCTCTGATAAGCCTATTGCTCGACCACACTACCACAAAATAGAGCATTAGAATTCTCTTTTTGCCACGGTCTTACCTCTAAGGGGAACCCTTGGACTCTGCATGCTATTTCTTACTTCGAAATAGTACATACAGAGCCAGCTTTCTACACCCACTTTGTAAGGTGGGGCTACCTTGATCAGCTTCCTAGAGTCAAAAGAGTCCTCCCTGACCCTGGTGTCCCTGAAACTAAAGCTGCTGCCACTATAGGGTACTAACCCCAAACCCTGCTTCTCTCTCTCCACTGCCAGAGCCTACCTATCCAGGGCAAGCTATTCCTGCTGCAGCCTCAACAATTCCCTATCAATCAATAAATCAGTGTTAGTAAAGCGCAGCTACTCACCTGTGAGGGTCTAAAGGCGCTGGTGGGGAGGGGCCTCACATGAAGAGCCACGTCTTGAGGTTCTTCCTGAAGATGGTGAGCGACTGGCTTTGTCTGAGTGCAGGGGGAGGTTGTTCCAGCTCTTTGCTGCACTGTAGGTGAAGGATCGTACTCCTGCGGTGGTTTTGCGGATGTGAGGGATGGTGGCCAGGGCCATCTGGGCACAGTGGAGGGATGTGGTGGAGTGTGAAAGGAGATGCAGTGGTTCAGGTAGGCTGGTCCTGCATTGTGTGTGGCCTTATATATGTGGGTGAGTAGCCTGAAGGTGATTCTCTTCTCGACCGGTAGCCAGTGGACGGTTGTAGGAAAACACCACTATTAGCATGGTTACCACCTCACTTTGTGCCTAGTGTTGATGTCAGCTTTGACTGGAAGTGTGCTGGGACCCTGTTAACCAGGTTCCAGCACCAGTGTTCTTTCCCAATACTGTACCTTTGTTTACCCAAACTGGCACCGGCTTGGCCCACAGTTAAGACCCTTGTAAAAGGCAACCTTGGTACCAAGGGCCCTGTGGCCAGTGAAGGGCTGCAGCATGTATTATGCCACCCTAAGGGACCCCTCACTCAGTACATGCACACTGCTTTGCAGCTTGTGTGTGCTAGAGCGGAGAAAAGAAAGTCGACATTGCACTCCCCTCAGGATGCCATGCCCACAAAACCACTGCCTGTGGCATAGGTAAGTCACCTCTCTAGCAGGCCTTACAGACCTAAGGCAGGGTGCACTATACCACAGGTGAGGGCATAGCTGCATGAGCACTAAGCCCCTACAGGGTCTAAGCAAAACCTTAGACATTGTAAGTGCAGGGTAGCCATACTGAGTATATGGTCTGGGAGTTTGTCATTACGAACTCCACAGCACCATAATGGCTACTTACTGGGAAGTTTGGTATCAAACTTCTCAGCACAATAAACCCACACTGATGTCAGTGTGGGATTTATTGAAAAATGCACACAGAGGGCATCTTAGAGATGCCTCCTGCATGTCAGCCAGCCTGGTAGTGTAGGACTGACCTGTCTCTGCCAGCCTGCCACTTCCAGACACGTTTCTGACCACATGGGGTGAGTGCCTTTGTGGTCACTGTTGTCAGAAACAAATCCTGTCCAGCGTGGAAGTGCTTCACACCTCCCCCTGCAGGTACTGTAACCCCCTGGTGGTGAGCCTCAAATGCTCAAGCCTGGTGTTACAGCACCCCAGGGCACTCCAGCTAGTGTAGCTGCCCCCTTCCCTGACAAGCCCCCACTTTTGGCAGCAAGTCCAGCGGGATAATGAGAAAAACAAGGTGTCACCCCTCAGCCAGGACCACCTCTAAGGTGTCCAGAGCTGAACTGACCCCCCCTTCCTTAGTAAATCCCTCATCTTGCTTTGGAGGAGTAGGACCAATAGGGATAGGGATGTGACCCCTCCCCAGATGGAGTGGGCACAAGGGGGGTGTAGGAGACCTCAGGGACAGTAGCCATTGGCTACTGCCCCCTGACCCTAACACACCCCTAAATTTAGTATTTAGGGGCGACCCTGAACCCAGCTCTTCAGATTCCTGATGACCTCAAGAAAGAAGGACTGCTGATCTGAAAACCCTGCAGAAAAGAGGAGACAGCAACTGACTTGGCCCCAGCCCTACCTGCCCATCTCCTGCTTCAAAAAGCTGCAAAAGAAGAAGCAACACGTTCTTCAGGACAAGCAACCCCCTGAAAAGCCTCCAGGGGACTGCCTGCATCACCGAGCCCAAGAAACTCACGTGGACAGCGGACCTGTCCAACAAGAAGAAAAATAAACCATCTTTATAGGGACTCCCACCTCACTCCAGAAGCACAAGTCCAAACTACTCTGCACCTGACATCCCTGGCTGTGTCCAGGCGATTCCGACCAAGTGTCCACCCTGGGCTGACCTCTCCACCCTGCCACAATGACACCTGCAGAGGGAATCCGAGGACCCCCCTGACCATGGCTGTCTGGGTTGAAGATATAAGATGCCTGAAGAAGCAATGCACCCCCAGACTCAAGAGAAACCGACCACCAGTGCGGAAGTGACCAGCAGACGGCCCTCCTCACTGTCCAGTTGGTGGCTTGCCCGAGAAGACCACCCTGTGCCTTGCCTGTAGCGCTAAGTGACCTCCACCCATTGAGTTCCAATGGGAACCCGATGCCCTGTTTGCACCCCGCACCCGGCCGCCTCAGTGCTGCTGAGGGTGCGTGTTTGGTGCCTACTTGGGCCCCCCCCCACAGTGCTCCTCTAAACCCCCCCTGGTTTGCCCTCCTACAACACAGGCACTTACCTGCAAGCAACCCGGAACCGGAGTACCCCCTGTCTCCATGGGCTCCTGTTTGATCTCTTCACCTAACTGGCCCTGTGTTACTGGGTTTTTGGGGTTGTCTTGAACCCCTGATGGGCTACCTATGCCCCAGAGACTCAACCCGTAACTTTGTTACTTACCTCAAAAACTGTACTTTACTTACCTCCCCCAGGAACTGTTGAAAACTGCAGTGTCCACTTTTAAAATAGCTTTTTGCCATTTTAAAGAAAATTGTGTACATTGTTGATTCCATTCAAAGTTTTAAGTATTACTATGCAAAGTACCTTTCATTTAATGTACTTACCTGCTAAATGAATTTTGTGGTTCTAGAAATAAATTAGGAAATAATATTTTACTATTTATAAACTTATTGGTCTGGAGTTAAGTCATTGAGTGTGTGTTTTCACTTATTGCTTGTGTGTGTACAACAGATGCTCAACACTAACCTCTGATAAGACTAACTGCTCGACCACACTACCACAAATAGAGGCTTACTATTATCGCCTCTGTCAAGCCTCTTGGGGAACCCCTGGACTCTTTGCACGCTATATCTCATTTTGATACAGTATATACAGAGCCAGCTTCCTACCTTGGTGGATCAGCAGTGGGGTCTAAGACTTTGCATTTGCTGTCTACTCAGCCAATACCTCATCACACGACTACATTCCAAAATTGCCTTTAGAAAACTGATTTTTGAATTTTGACTATTTTTCTAAATTTTTAAAAGTCCTGCTAGGGCCTTGTGTAAGCCCCTTTTAGCATCTCAAGTTTAAAAGTATTTTATAAAAGTTAGGATTTAGTTACTAGAAGTAGTTTTTAGTTTCTTAAAAAGTAATCCCAAATTTAGAGACACAATGAATGGCTCAGAGGATATAGTGATGGAACTCAACCTCACTCCTTACCTCCACCTAGGGATGGCAGAGCTAAGGTCCCTCTGTGAGCTAAGAAAGATTAAAACTGGTTCCAACCCTACCAAGGTCAAGCTCCAGGAGCTCTTGACAGAGTATGCTAGGGACCACGCTATTGATGAGGAAGACCTTCCCCTCAGATGGGGAATGTAGGAAGTTGGCTCTGTATATACTATTTCAAAGTAAGAAATAGCATGCACAGAGTCCCAGGGCTTCCCTTAGAGGTAAGATAGTGGCAAAAAGAGATAATTCTAATGCTCTATTTTGTGGTAGTGTGGTCGAGCAGTAGGCTTATCAGAGGGTAGTGTAAAACATTTGTTGTACACACACAGGCAATAAATGAGGAACACACACTCAGAGACAATTCCAGGCCAATAGGTTTTTGTATAGAAAAATATATTTTCTTAGTTTATTTTAAGAACCACAGGTTCAAGATTTACAAGTAATACTTCAAATGAAAGGTATTTCACTTAGGAACTTTAGGAACTTTGAATTAGCAAAATAGCATGTACAGTTTTCACACAAATGACATATAGCTATATTAAAACTAGACAGTGCAATTTTCAACAGTTCCTGGGGGAGGTAAGTGTTTGTTAGTTTTTGCAGGTAAGTAAACCACCTACGGGGTTCAAGTTTGGGTCCAAGGTAGCCCACTGTTGGGGGTTCTGAGCAACCCCAAAGTTACCACACCAGCAGCTCAGGGCCAGTCAGGTGCAGAGGTCAAAGTGGTGCCCAAAACACATAGGCTTCAATGGCGAAGGGGGTGCCCTGGTTCCAGTCTGCCAGCAGGTAAGTACCCGCATCTTCGGAGGGCAGACCAGGGGGGTTTTGTAGGGCACCGGGGGACACAAGTCAACACAAAAAGTACACCCTCAGCAGCACGGGGCGGCCAGGTGCAGTGTGCAAACAGGCGTCGGGTTCGATATAGGATTCAATGGGAGACCAAGGGGACTGTTCAGCGATGCAGGCAGGCAAAGGGGGGGGGGGGGGGGGGGGGGGACGACTCCTCGGGGTAGCCACCACCTGGGCAAGGGAGAGGGCCAACTGGGGGTCGCTCCTGCACTGGAGGTCAGATCCTTCCGGTCCTGGAGGCTGCGGGTGCAGTGTCTTTACCAGGTGTCGGGTCTTTGAAGCAGGCAGTCGCGGTCAGGGGGAGCCCCGGGATTCCCTCTGCAGGCGTCGCTGTGGGGGCTGGGGGGTCAACTCTGGCTACTCATGGTCTCGTAGTCGCCGGGGAGTTCTCCCTGTGGTGTTTGTTCGCCACAAGTCGAGCCGGGGGCGTCGGGTGCAGAGTGCAAAGTCTCACGCTTCCGACTGGAAACGTGTGTTGTTTCAAAGTTGCTTCTTTGTTGCAAAGTTGCAGTCTTTGGGGAACAGAGCTGTTGTCCTCGGGGGTTCTTGGTCCTTCTAGATGCAGGGTAGTCCTCTGAGGCTTCAGAGGTTGCTGGACCCTGGGAACGTGTCGCTGGAGCAGTGTCTTTAGAAGTGGGAGACAGGCCGGTAGAGCTGGGGCAAAAGCAGTTGGTGTCTCCGTCTTCTCTGCAGGTTTTCAGTTCAGCAGTCCTCTTCTTAGGTTGCAGGAATCTATCTTGCTGCGTTCTGGGAGCCCCTAAATACTCGATTTAGGGGTGTGTTTAGGTCAGGGGGGTTAGTAGCCAATGGCTACTAGCCCTGAGAGTGGCTACACCCTGTTTGTGCCTCCTCCCTGAGGGAAGGGGGGCACATCCCTATCCCTATTGGGGGAATCCTCCATCTGCAAGATGGAGGATTTCTAAAAGTTAGAGTCACCTCAGCTCAGGACACCTTAGGGGCTGTCCTGACTGGCCAGTGACACCTCCTTGTTTTTCTCATTATCTCCTCCGGCCTTGCCACCAAAAGTGGGGCCGTGGCCGGAGGGGGCGGGCAACTCTACAGGCTGGAGTGCCCTGGGGTGCTGTAACAAAGGGGGAGAGCCTTTGAGGCTCACCGCCAGGTGTTACAGTTCCTGCAGGGGGAGGTGAGAAGCACCTCCACCCAGTACTGGCTTTGTTACTAGCCACAGAGTGACAAAGGCACTCTCCCCATGAGGCCAGCAACATGTCTGGTGTGTGGCAGGCTGCTAAAACTAGTCAGCCTACATGGATAGTCGGTTAAGGTTTCAGGTGGCCCTCTAAGGTGCCCTCTGGGGTGTATGTTACAATAAAATGTACACTGGCATCAGTGTGCATTTATTGTGCTGAGAAGTTTGATATCAAACTTCATAGTTTTCAGTGTAGCTATTATGGTGCTGTGGAGTTCGTGCATGACAGAGTCCCAGACCATATACTCTTATGGCTACCCTGCACTTACAATGTCTAAGGTTTTGCTTAGACACTGTAGGGGCATAGTGCTCATGGACTTATGCCCTCACCTATGGTATAGTGCACCCTGCCTTAGGGCTGTAAGACCTGCTAGAGGGGTGACTTATCTATACCTATAGGCAGTGTGAGGTTGGCATGGCACCCTGAGGGGAGTGCCATGTCGACTTAGTCGTTTTATCCCCACTAGCACACACAAGCTGGCAAGCAGTGTGTCTGTGCTGAGTGAGGGGTCCCCAGGGTGGCATAAGACATGCTGCAGCCCTTAGAGACCTTCCCTGGCATCAGGGCTCTTGGTACCAGAGGTACCAGTTACAAGGGACTTACCTGGATGCCAGGGTGTGCCAATTGTGGAAATAAAGGTACAGGTTGGGGAAAGAACACTGGTGCTGGGGCCTGGTTAGCAGACCTCAGCCCACTTTCAAATCAGAACTTGGCATCAGCAAAGGCAAAAAGTCAGGGGGTAACCATGCCAAGGAGGCATTTCCTTACAGGGAAGAAGTTAAGGATCAGGAGGGACTCTCCCCCCCTCCCCCTTCCCCCCCCCCCCCACACACTTTAACCTAACTAGGGAGACTAATGTTGCAAATCCCTGTCTCCACAGATAATACTCACAGATTCCGGTTCCTCCACAGGGGAGTCCAGTTCCTCTGTGAACATTGAGGGCAGCCATTCTCAATGAGGCAAACATCCTTTTAGCAAGGATGGCCAAAAGATTAGATTTGGAGAAACAGCTCCTAGCCATAGAAAGGGAGAGAGCAGAAATGGGCTTAGCACCCATGCATGGTGGCAGCAACATAAATACGGTCAGAGAGAATACTGACATCCTAAAAATCCCCAAAGGGATTGTCTCAAAATATGAAGGTGATGACATCACCAAATGGTTCACAGGTTTTGAGAGGGCTTGTGCAACCAGAAAGTTAAACAGATCTCACTGGGGAGCTCTGCTTTGGAAACTGTTCACTTCTAAGTGTGGGGATAGACTCTTCACACTCTCTGGTAAGGATGCAGAATCCTATGACCTCATGAAGGCTACCCTAATTGAGGGCTTTGGATTCTCAACCGAGGAGTACAGAATTAGGTTCAGGGGGGCTCACAAAACCTTGAGCCAGTGCTGGGTTGATTTTGTTGACTACTCATCCAACCATCTAGTGTTTTGACTGTCAGTGGAGTGTAGGACTATTGTGGGCTGTATAATGTATTTATGAAAGAACATCTGTTAAGTAACTACTTCAATGACGAGTTGCATCAATATCTGGCAGACTTAGGTCCAATTTTTCCACATGAATTGGGAAAGAAGGCAGACGACTGGGTCAAGACAAGGCTGACCAAGACTTCCACAGGGAGTGACCAAAAGAAAGGTTTCACAAAACTTACCCAGGGGAAGGGTGGTGAGACATCCAAGACAAAACTAAAGAGTCTTCTCAAGGGCCCCAAAAACCTGCTCAGGAGGGGGGAGCGAGCCTCTTCACAGTCCACAAATGGGTATAAGGGTAAAAACTTTGATCCCAAGAAGGCCTGGTGTCACAACTGTAGACAGCATGAACACCAAACTGGAGACAAGGCCTGTCCCAAGAAAAGTCCCACTAGCACTACTCCAGTTAGTAGTAGAATAGCTAGTCTCCAGGTGGGATCAACAGTGTGCCCAGAGCAAATCAGGGGTCACACTGAGGCTACTTTAGACTCTGAGGGTGGGGTGGATATAGCCACACCAGCTGCCTGGCCACCTAACATTAAAAAATACAGGCAGCAGCTCTTAATGTACAAGTTACTTACCTTCGGTAATTAATTATCTGGTAGAAACATATTCTAGTTGCAGATTCCTTACCTTTGAATTTCCCCAAGTGTCAGACTGGATCCAGAGATTTTTCTTCGAGCAGTACCTCTGGGCGCTGTCAGGTGGCATCGGTCAACTCTGCGGGCATCGTGCTCGCCATGACGACGTTGCAGTCGTATATAGGTGCCAGCCTGGTGCGCTGACTTCTGTTTCTTTTCACGAATTTCCACGCCAGTAGCGTGGAGACATGAACACAGAGTGGTGCACCAAAACTAGGGCCCTTAAGGGAAAGTTCCTGTCGTTGGAAATCAGTTCGCAGTGCGGGAAGGATGGGCAGGTCGGTAAGGAATCTGCAACTAGAATAGGTCTCTACCAGATATTTCACTACTGAAGGTAACTAACTAGTACATCTGACAGAGACTTCTAGTTGCAGATTCCTTATAATAGATACCCGAGCAATACCATGTCCGGAGGTGGGCTGCGAACCAAGATCACACCAAAAAGTCCTTCAGGACCGAACGGCCAAAGTAGCGTCCCTACGGACCTGATTGTCTAGGCAGTAGTGTTTGGTGAAAGTGAGCAGGGATGCCCACGTTGCTACCTGACAAATATCCAGGACTGGAAAGCCCCATGCCATTGCTGTGGTAGCAGCAGTAGCTTTGATGGAGTGAGCTCGCAAACCTTCAGGGGGTTGCTTTTTATCCAGAACGTAGCACATTTTAATGCATAGGACTACTCATGACATTGTACTCGTCTGCACCGCCTCCCCCTTCTTTGCACCCACATATTCCACAGAGTTGATTGTCCACCCGGAAGTCTTTGGTACGATCATGATAGAATGCCAATGCTCTTTTTGGGTCCAAACGGTGGAGTCTCTCCTCTTCTTGAGAGGAATCTGGGGGTGCATAAAAGGTAGGTAAGGTGATGGACTGTCCGACATGGAAGGGTGTCACTACCTTAGGTAGAATAGAAGCCCTTGTGCGAAGCACCACTTTGTCAGGATGTATAGCAAGAAAAGATGGCTTAGATGACCGAGCCAGGAGCTCACTAACTGTGGGCAGAAGTAATGGCAACTAAAAAGTCAGTCTTTATAGTTAAGAATCTTAGAGGACAGTTGTGAAGCAGTTCAAACGGGGTACACATAAGGTATGTTAAGACCAGATTGAGATCCTATTGGGGCATGATAAATGGGATAGTACAAAAGAGATGTGTGAGGCCTTTAAGAAACCTCCCAACTATGGAAGATTTAAATAAGGAAGGTTGATCTGGTAACCTCAAGAAAGCAGAGATAGAGAGATATTCCTTAAGAGTGCCCAACGTGGAACCCTGCCAGGCAAGGGAAAGAGTAAAGAAGAACTTGAGAAATAAGAGCAGATAGAGGGATCAACTGAATTGTCGATGCACAATGCCCCAAATTTCTTCCAACAGGCGTATACAGTTTTGGTTGAGGGATGCCCGGCTGCCAAGATAACGTCAAAGACTTCGGGTGGCAAGTCAAAAGACGTCAACTGTTGCCGTTCAATCTCCATGCAAGAAGCCGCAGAAATGACAGGTTCGGGTGGAGGACTCTCCCCAGCTGCTGCGACAGAAGATCCTCCCGAAGGGGCAGTCTGATTAGAGGAACTATGGCCATGTTCAAAAGCTTGGAATACCAGACTTTTCATGCCCAGTCCAGAGCCACCAGTATTACTTGGGCCCGGTTTTGCCTGATCTTCAGAACTCTGGGCAGAAGTGGTATAGGCGGAAAGGCGTACAGGAGGCCTGAATTCCACTTGCGACGAAAAGCGTCGCTGAGCGAGTGCCACCTTGGAAACTCCAAAACGGGAAACAGCTGACATTGCGCATTCTCTATGGAGGGGAACAAGTCTAACCGAGGTTCTCCCACTACAGGAAGAGACCTTGCGCCACCTCCGGTTGGAGACGTCATTCGTGGTCGACCACGCATCGTCGGCCGAGTTAGTCTGCTCCAGCATTCAAGGAGCCTGTTAGGTGGTGAACCACCAGGGAAATGCCCTGATGTTCCAGCCAAGTCCAGAGACGAAGAGCCTCTTGACAAGGGGTCCACGACCCCACTTCGCCTTGTTTCTTGCAATACCACATGGCGGTGGTGTTGTCTGAACACCTGCACTGCTTTCCCCTTGAGGGAGGGAAAACATGCTTTCAATGCTAGTTGAATTGCTCGGGGCTCCAGATGGTTGATATGGAGCCCAATTCAGCCGGAGACCAGATGCCTCTGTCACAACCGTAAGATCTGGTTGGGGAAAGGAGAGGGATCTGCCCTTGACCCCATCCTGATTCGTTAACCACCACTGCAGGTCTCTCGCAGTTCTTCCAAGATCTGGACCTTGTTGGAGAGATTCTCCTGAAGCTGCGCCCATTGGAACTTCAGGTCCCACTGCAGAGCCTGCATATGCCATCTGGCATTTTGAACCAGCAGGATGCAGGACGCCATGAGGCCCAGCAGCCTCAGCGTCATTCTCACCGAAATCCAGGACAGAGGCTGAAACATTGATATCATAGCCCTAATATCCTGGTTCTCGCTTTTCGGAAACTGCACTGTATCCAGAACAGCTCTGATGAAAGGGAGCCTCTGAGAGGGAGTCAGGTGTGACTTCGGCACATTGATAGTGAACCCCAGTGAATGCAAAAGGTTTGCCATATTCTGGAGGTGGGAGACAACTGTCTGGGGTGAGTTTGCCTTCAACAGTCAATCGTCGAGGTAGGGGAAGACTGGGACCCCTAACCTGCGCAGATGAACTGCCACCATTACCATCACTTTCGTGAACACCCGAGGGGCACTGGTAAGGGCCAGCAAGACAGGAATGTGGAAGTATGTGTCTTGCAAGTCCAACGCTACCATCCAGTCTCCAGGATCCAGGGCAGCTAGGACCTGAGCCAATGTCAACATTTTGAACTTCTTTTTTTAGGAAGAGATTGAGGGACTGAGGATCTAATATAGGCCGAAGACCTTTGTCCTTTTTTGGCACCAGAAAGTAGTGGGGATAGCACCCACAACCTACTTCTGGCAAAGAACCCTCTCTATAGCTCCTTTGGCCAAAAGGGCTTGGAATTCCTCACGAAGAAGTGTCATATGATCCTCTGATATCTGATTGTTTGAAGGAGGCATGGCTGGAGGAGATGTCTCGATGGGGAGGGAGTAGCCCCTCTGGACAATTTGGAGGAACCACCTGTTCGAGGTAATGGATTGCCATTGGGGCAGGTGATGGCGTATCCTGCCATCCACTGGCTCCTAATTTACCCATGGACTGGGAAGGCTTGGAGGCTGAAGAGGGGGTGGGGTGGACTGGGCAACCTGCTGGCTCCCCTATCCCGGGGGTGTGGGATCCTGCGCAGGGGCTATAGAGAATGCGCGGGTTGGTGGCCAGGGGGAAGGACGTGGTTGGGTACCCTTTCCGTAGCCACGAAAGGGGGACTGCTGAGGTCTAGGTGTAGGGGTGAGGCCAAGGGACCGGACCGTGGCTCAGAAATCCTTAAAGCGCTCGAGCGCCGAGTCTGCCTGGTCTCCGAAGAGACGTGTGCCATCAAAGAGCATGTCATTCAAGGATTGCTGGACATCCCCTGAAAAGCCAGATGTTCTCAGTCAGGTGTGGCATCTCAATGCCACCATCGATGCAACCGATCTGCCCAGAGTCGGTCGTATCCAGTCCAGAACAAATCATGACCTTTGCTGCATCCCTCCCATCTGTTACGGCTTGGGAAAGGACAGTCCGGGCCTCCTCCGGAACTGCAGGCAACACTAGCACAACCATATCCCAGACAGTATGGGAATAGCAGCCCAAAAGGCATGCGGTGTTCACGTACCGCAACTCTAGACTGTTTGGAAGAAAACAACTTCTTCCCCAAATGATCCAGTCTTTTTGATTCCCTGCCCGGGGGTATGGCAGGGAATGCGCCAGCTGAAAAAGAAGCCTGGATGACACAGCTCTCAGGGAGGGGGTGTTGGGTGAGGAATTTGGGGGCTGATGGCGGCAGGCAATTGTCCTATCCACAGGAGCCCCTGTGCTGGGTCTGGACCAAGTACCCAAAAGGACACCTGTTAGTGCTTCAATAAAGGGCAGAAGGGGCTCAGAGGAAGAAGACCCCGGTTGAAGCACGTCAGTTACGATATTAGGTCTAACCTCCACAGAAGGTAGCTCGAGGTCCAAGACCTCAGCCGCCCTTCTCACCACCATAAAATAAGAAGCACCATCCTCCTTAGCCACGCTAGGAGGAGAGAACATACCAGTGTCAAGGGAGGTGTCTAGACCACTGGCATCACCCAAATCCTGCACCCAGTCCATTTGGGCGTCCCCTCCGTACTCTCCCCGTATCCATACCCACAAGAATAAGGGTCTGGATCAACCGTGGCCCCAGGAGAGCCCATAGAGAATGGAATTGGTGTTGTTCCGGGTCGTTTGGTATGAGAATGGGATCAACATCGATTGTGGGCCCAACTAATGTCGGGCGCGTCGACCTCTGACCAGACGCCGGGGAATGTTGCTGTGGCACGGCCAGCGTCGGGAGGGATCCACAATTGGATCCAGAGGGGCCCCCTGGAGCCATGGTCAAAGCGAACTGCTTTGAAACAGAGGGAACCCCAACCGACTCACTTGTGCCCAAAGGCTCCGAAGATGGGTCGGACCGTCCTAAAATGAGGCACATGTTGGGCAGGGGTGGCTCCGGCTCCCGGGAAGTGCGAAGCCAACCCAGAGGAAGGCTCAGTTCATGGAGGCCTAGAGCGTTGACGCTCTTCCCGCGTCGTATCATTTGCTCGATGGGGTGAACTTGAATTCTTGTCCTTCTTGTGACCCGAATGTCCCGATGACTTGCAGGACGAAGAGTGGTGGTGACTCCGTGGCCGGTCTCAAGATCTTCCTCTCAAAACGGAGTCGAGTGTCGGGCCGCCATGAGCTTTAGGGACTGCTCCCTCAAAGCTTTCGGGTTCATGGCCAAACACTCGGAGCATAACTTTGGGTTGTGATCACGCTCCAGGTACCAGAGACACATGAGGTTCGGATCTGTCACAGACACAGTTCGGTGACAGGAGTTGCAGGGTTTGTGGGACATCCCTCGACGCATCCACGAACTCGTCAATAATTGTGAGAAGTGTCGAAAGTCAAAAAATGACTGTGGTAGCTCTCTCCGGATCAGTGTGTAGGCTGGCGCAGAAAGAAAAGAACTAACATCAGGGTGGCGCCTATATACGACTGTGACGTCATCACGGCGAGCACGACACGAACGACACCTGCAAAGTTGACCGACACCACCTGGCAGTGCACAGAGGTACTGCTAAAAAAAAAAATCTCCGAATCCAGTCTGACGCCTGGGGAAATTCAAAGGTAAGGAATCTGAAACTAGAAGTCTCTATTAGATAAATGGGACAAAAGTAGAAGCCATGAGGGATAAAAGGTGCCAGCGTCACCATGGTGACAGAGAAACTGGTTTCCCAAGGACAGTATTTGGCTGGACAAGCATATCCACTTACCAATGCTGATAATTAAACTAAAGTCCATCCCATGGCTATGGTGACTTTAGAATGGGGAGGGGGTACTGGCCTGAAACAGGTGATGGTCTCTTCTGCAATCCCAGTAGAATATTTGCTAGGGAATGATTTGGAGTCCTAAGCATGGGCTAAGGTAGAACTCAAAACCTATGCAGCCATGCTGGGTATCCCTGAACTGGTGTGTGTACAAACAAGATCGCAGAGCACAGGGTGAAAAATAGGTGTTGGAGCCTGGAATATTGGCCCAACCTTCCAAGGGAAAAGATATGACGACTGGGGGACCAGCCTCAGTACAGCAAAAGAAACAAACTCTTCCTAGGAAGATGTCCTATCCCTTGAGGGAACTGAGTCCATGGAGCTGGAACCTTAGCAGGAGGAGCTTTTGGGCCCAGGGGGACCCTCAAGGGAACAGCTGTGCCAGGAACAAAGGACTTGTCCCACTCTTGAAGGCCTGAGACAGCAAGCTGCTGAACAGGAGAAGAGAGATATCAGTAGCTCCCACAGAGTCTATTGGGAGGATGGACTCCTTTACCCTGAGGCAAGAGATCCCAAACCACTAAGAGAGTGGTGGTGCCTCAAGTGTTTAGCGAGTTCATCCTAACGTTGGCACATGAAATCCCCCTAGCTGGGCATTTGGGACAAACCAAGACATGGGCCAGATTAGTGAACCATTTCTATTGGCCCAATAAGTCCCAGAAAGTAAGAGAGTTTTGTAGCTCCTGTGTCACTTGTCAAGCAAGTGGCAAGACAGGTGGCCATCCAAAGGCCCCCTCATTCCACTTCAAGTGGTGGGAGTTCCCTTTGAAAGGGTTGGTGTGGATATTTTGGGTCCACTGTAACCTCTCACAGCCTCAGGGAACCAATACATACAGGTAGTAGAAGCACATGCTACCAGATACCCTAAAGAAATTCCCCTTAGGACTACTGCCCCTGCAGCAGCCAAAGACCTAAGGTATTTTTACCAGAGTGGGTTTCCCTAAGGATGTGGTTTCTGACAGAGGTACCAACTTCATGTCAGCTTACCTCAGCCACATGTGAAATGAGTGTGGGGTGACTTATAAGTTCACCACACCCTATCATCCACAAACCAATGGCCTTGTTGAGAGGTTTAAGACGACATTGAAGGGCATGATCATGGGTCTCCCTGAAAAACTCAAAAGGAGATGGGATGTCCTCCCGCCATGCCTGCTTTTTGCCTACAGAGATGTGCCACAGAAGGGAGTACCAACCAGGGTAAAAAGTCTGGGTTCTGGAGCCTGTGCCTCCCAGGGAACTTCAGGACAGTTTGAACAGCCCTTGCCCAGTTCTTGAGAAAAAGAATAAGGTCACTTACTTAGTGGGCTTGGGCACTACAGGACACCCAAGAGGGTCATCCATGTTAACCGTCTGAACCTCTATAATGATAGGGCAGACATAACCATGCTGATAGTTACTGATGAGGATCAGGAGGCAGAGAGTGAACCGCTGACCTCCTCTCAACTGACCCGAAGGATGGGACAGTAGATGGAGTGGTCTATTCAGACACCCTCTCCGCCCAACAGCAAGCTGACTGTAGGCAAGTCCTGAGCTCTTCTCTTTGACCCTTGGTCTGACTCACCTGTGTACCCCATGATGTGGACACAGGAGACTGTTTACCTGTCAAAAACAAAATATTCAGACAGTCTGACCAAGTCAAAGGAAGCATCAAAGTGGAAGTCCACAAGATGCTGGAGTTAGGGGTAGTAAAGCACTCTGACAGTCCCTGGGCTAGCCCAGTGGTCTTGGTCCCCAAACCTCATACCAAGGATGGAAAGAGAAAAATGAGATTTTGTGTGGGTTACAGAGGACTCAATTCTGTCACTAAGACCGATGCTCACCCCGTACCCGGAGCAGATGAACTTATTGACAAACTAGGTGCAGCCAAATTCATAAGTACCTTTGACTTAACTACAGGGCACTGGCAAATTAAGATGGCACCTGAAGCAAAAGGGAAAACAGCATTCTCAACACCTGATGGTCATTATCTGTTCACGGTTATGCCCTTTGGCATGAAGAATGCCCCTGCCACCTTCCAAAGGTTGCTGGTTTGGAGTCCTTTAGTGCAGCATATCTAGATGATATTACTGTCTTTAGCTCCAACTGGCAGGATCACCTGATCCACCTGAAGAAGGTTTTGCAGGCCCTGCAAGCAGTAGGCCTCTCTATCAAGGCATCTAAATATCAGGTAGGGCAGGGTACTGTGGTTTACTTGGGTCACCTGGTAGGTGGAGGCCAAGTTCAGCCACTCCAACCCAAGATCCAGACTAATCTGGACTGGGTAGCGCCAAAAACCCAGACTCAAGTCAGGGCATTCCTTGGCTTGAATGGGTACTGTAGGAGGTTTGTGAAGGAATATGGATCAATAGTGACACCCCTCACAGAACTGACCTCAAAGAAAATGCCCAAGAAAGTGAACTGGACCGTGGACTGTCAATAGGCCTTTGACACCCTGAAGCAAGCTATGTGTACAGTACCAGTTTTGAAAGCTCCAGATTATTCTAAGCAGTTCATAGTGCAGACTGATGCCTCCGAGCATGGGATAGGAGCAGACCTGTCCCAAACAAATGATGATGGCCTTGACCAGCCTGTTGCTATTATTAGCAGGAGGTTATTCCCCAGGGAGCAGTGTTGGAGTGCCATTGAGAGGAAGGCCATTGCTGCGGTTTGGTCCCTGAAGAAGTTGAGACCAAACCTTTTTGGTACTCACTTCACAGTTCAAACTGACCACAGACATCTCAGATGGCTGATGCAAATGAAAGGAGAAAACCCTAAACTGTTGAGGTGATCCATATCCCTACAGGGAATGGACTTTGTAGTGGAACACAGACCTTGGACTGCCTATGCCAATGCTGATGGCCTTTCCAGGTTCTTCCACTTAGAAAATGAAGACTCTCTTGGAAAAAGGTTAGTCTCATCCTCTTTCCTTTTGGTGGGGAGGCAATAATATAGAATACTAATGCTCTTTGTGGTAGTATGGTCGAACAGTTAGGCTTGTCAAAGGGTAGTGTTAAGCATTTGTTGTACACACACAGGCCATAAATGAGGGACACACACTCAAAGACTTAACTCCAGGCCAATAGTTTTTATATAGAAAAAAAGATTTTCTTTATTTTTTGAACCACAAGTTTAAGATTTGAAGTAAATACATAAAACACATGGTACTCCACACAGTAAGTTAGGAACTTTGAATTAGAGCAGTAACATACAGTTTTAGTTAAAATGGCAATAAGCTATTTTAAAAGTGGACAGTGCAAAAATCAACAGTTCCTGGGGAGGTAAGTAATGGTTAGTTTTTCAGGTAAGTAAAGCACTTACAAGTTCAAGTTCCTGGGCATAGGCAGCCCACCATTGGGGGTTCAGGGCAACCCCAAGGTTACCACACCAGCAGCACGGGGCTGGTCAGGTGCAGAGGTCAAAGGGAAACCCAAAACAGACACCTATGAAGAACATGGTGCTCCGGTTTCAGTCTGCCAGCAGGTATGTACCCGCGTCCTCAGACGGCAGACCAGGGGGGTTTTGTAGAGCACTGGGGTGGACACAAGTAGGCACACAAAACACACCCTCAACGGCACAGGGGCGGCCAGGTGCAGTGTGCAAAGCAGGCGTTGGGTTTTGTATAGTATTCAATGGAGGGACCCAGGGGTCACTCTAGCGGTGCAGGCAGGGCACAGGGGGGCTTCTCGGGCCAACCACCAACTGGGCTAGGCAGAGGGTCACCTGGTGGTCACTCCTGCACTGAAGTTCTGGGGGCTGCGGGTGCAGTGCTTGGTCCAGGCGTCAGGGAGAGCCTCTGGATTCTCTCTGCATGCATTGCTGTAGGGGTTCAGGGGGGTCGTCTTAGGTTACTCCAGAGGTCGCAGTCACCTGGGAGTCCTTCCTGTAGTGTTGATTCTCTGGAGCTCAAGTCAGGTGCAAAGGGTGAAGTCTCACGCTTCTGGCGGGAAGAGTGAGGTCTTTGAAAGTTGCAAAGTTGTTGCTGGAGTTGAACAGAGCCGCTGTTCACAGGAGTTTCTTGGTCCTTTGGTTCAGGGCAGTCCTCTGAGGCGTCAGAGGTTGCTGGTCCCTGTCGGATGCGTCGCTGTTGCAGTTTTCTTCGAGTCAGGCCGGTAGGGCTGGGGTCAAAGCAGTTGTCTCCGTTGTCTCTGCAGGGCTTTCAGGTCAGCAGTCCTTCTTGATTCAGGTTTCAGGAATCTGATTTCCTGGGTTCTGGGGTGCCCCTAAATACTACATTTAGGGGTGTGTTTAGGTCAGGAGGGCAGTAGCCAATACCCTTTTGTGCCTCCTCCCTGAGGGGAGGGGGGCACATCCCTAATCCTACTGGGGGAATCCTCCAAACTCACGATGGAGGATTTCTAAAGGCAGGGTGTAGGAAGTTGGCTCTGTATGTGCTATTTCAAAGTAAGGAATAGCATGCACAGAGTCCAAGGGTTCCCCTTAGAGGTAAAATAGCGGTAAAAAGAGATAATACTAATGCTCTATTTTGTGGTAGTGTGGTCGAGCAGTAGGCTTATCCAAGGAGTAGTGTTAAGCATTTGTTGTACATACACATAGACAATAAATGAGGTACACACACTCAGAGACAAATCCAGCCAATAGGTTTTTGTATAGAAAAATATCTTTTCTTAGTTTATTTTAAGAACCACAGGTTCAAATTCTACATGTAATATCTCATTCGAAAGGTATTGCAGGTAAGTACTTTAGGAACTTCAAATCATCAAAATTGCATGTATACTTTTCAAGTTATTCACAAATAGCTGTTTTAAAAGTGGACACTTAGTGCAATTTTCACAGTTCCTAGGGGAGGTAAGTATTTGTTAGGTTAACCAGGTAAGTAAGACACTTACAGGGCTTAGTTCTTGGTCCAAGGTAGCCCACCGTTGGGGGTTCAGAGCAACCCCAAAGTCACCACACCAGCAGCTCAGGGCCGGTCAGGTGCAGAGTTCAAAGTGGTGCCCAAAACACCTAGGCTAGAATGGAGAGAAGGGGGTGCCCCGGTTCCGGTCTGCTTGCAGGTAAGTACCCGCGTCTTCGGAGGGCAGACCAGGGGGGTTTTGTAGGGCACCGGGGGGGACACAAGTCCACACAGAAATTTCACCCTCAGCAGCGCGGGGGCGGCCGGGTGCAGTGTAGGAACAGGCGTCGGGTTCGCAATGTTAGTCTATGAGAGATCTCGGGATCTCTTCAGCGCTGCAGGCAGGCAAGGGGGGGATTCCTCGGGGAAACCTCCACTTGGGCAAGGGAGAGGGACTCCTGGGGGTCACTTCTCCAGTGAAAGTCCGGTCCTTCAGGTCCTGGGGGCTGCGGGTGCAGGGTCTCTCCCAGGCGTCGGGACTTTAGGTTCAAAGAGTCGCGGTCAGGGGAAGCCTCGGGATTCCCTCTGCAGGCGGCGCTGTGGGGGCTCAGGGGGGACAGGTTTTGGTACTCACAGTATCAGAGTAGTCCTGGGGTCCCTCCTGAGGTGTCGGTTCTCCACCAGCCGAGTCGGGGTCGCCGGGTGCAGTGTTGCAAGTCTCACGCTTCTTGCGGGGAGCTTGCAGGGTTCTTTAAAGCTGCTGGAAACAAAGTTGCAGCTTTTCTTGGAGCAGGTCCGCTGTCCTCGGGAGTTTCTTGTCTTTTCGAAGCAGGGGCAGTCCTCAGAGGATGTCGAGGTCGCTGGTCCCTTTGGAAGGCGTCGCTGGAGCAGGATCTTTGGAAGGCAGGAGACAGGCCGGTGAGTTTCTGGAGCCAAGGCAGTTGTCGTCTTCTGGTCTTCCTCTGCAGGGGTTTTCAGCTAGGCAGTCCTTCTTCTTGTAGTTGCAGGAATCTAGTTTTCTAGGGTTCAGGGTAGCCCTTAAATACTAAATTTAAGGGCGTGTTTAGGTCTGGGGGGTTAGTAGCCAATGGCTACTAGCCCTGAGGGTGGGTACACCCTCTTTGTGCCTCCTCCCAAGGGGAGGGGGTCACAATCCTAACCCTATTGGGGGAATCCTCCATCTGCAAGATGGAGGATTTCTAAAAGTCAGAGTCACCTCAGCTCAGGACACCTTAGGGGCTGTCCTGACTGGCCAGTGACTCCTCCTTGTTTTTCTCATTATTTTCTCCGGCCTTGCCGCCAAAAGTGGGGCCTGGCCGGAGGGGGCGGGCAACTCCACTAGCTGGAGTGTCCTGCTGGGTTGGCACAAAGGAGGTGAGCCTTTGAGGCTCACCGCCAGGTGTGACAATTCCTGCCTGGGAGAGGTGTTAGCATCTCCACCCAGTGCAGGCTTTGTTACTGGCCTCAGAGTGACAAAGGCACTCTCCCCATGGGGCCAGCAACATGTCTCGGTTTGTGGCAGGCTGCTAAAACTAGTCAGCCTACACAGATAGTCGGTTAAGTTTCAGGGGGCACCTCTAAGGTGCCCTCTGTGGTGTGTTTTACAATAAAATGTACACTGGCATCAGTGTGCATTTATTGTGCTGAGAAGTTTGATACCAAACTTCCCAGTTTTCAGTGTAGCCATTATGGTGCTGTGGAGTTCGTGTTTGACAAACTCCCAGACCATATACTCTTATGGCTACCCTGCACTTACAATGTCTAAGGTTTTGTTTAGACACTGTAGGGGCACAGTGCTCATGCACTGGTACCCTCACCTATGGTATAGTGCACCCTGCCTTAGGGCTGTAAGGCCTGCTAGAGGGGTGTCTTACCTATACTGCATAGGCAGTGAGAGGCTGGCATGGCACCCTGAGGGGAGTGCCATGTCGACTTACTCATTTTGTTCTCACTAGCACACACAGGCTTGTAAGCAGTGTGTCTGTGCTGAGTGAGGGGTCTCTAGGGTGGCATAAGACATGCTGCAGCCCTTAGAGACCTTCCGTGGTATCAGGGCCCTTGGTACTAGAAGTACCAGTTACAAGGGACTTATCTGAATGCCAGGGTGTGCCAATTGTGGATACAATGGTACATTTTAGGTGAAGGAACACTGGTGCTGGGGCCTGGTTAGCAGGGTCCCAGCACACTTCTCAGTCCAGTCAGCATCAGTATCAGGCAAAAAGTGGGGGGTAACTGCAACAGGGAGCCATTTCTTTACACAGGGGTCACCCCAACTCAGGACACCTTAAGGGATGTCCTGACTGGTGGGTGGTGACTCTGTTTTTCTCATTATCTCCTCCAGCCTTGCCGCCAAAAGTGGGGGCAGGGGCCGGAGGAGCGGGCATCTCCACTAGCCGGGATGCCCTGGGGTGCTGTAACAAAAGGCATGAGCCTTTGAGGCTCACCGCCAGGTGTTACAGTTCCTGCAGGGGGAGGTGAGAAGCACTTCTAACCAGTACAGGCTTTGTTCCTGGCCACAGAGTGACAAAGGCACTCTCCCCATGCGGTCAGCAACTCACCTGGTTGTACGCAGGCTGGCAGAAGCTGGTCAGCTCAGCACTAGGAGTCGGACTGGTATTCAGGGGGCATCTCTAAGATGCCCTCTGGGTGCATTTTACAATAAATTCCACACTGGCATCAGTGTGCATTTAGTGCGCTAAGAGGTTTGATACCAAACTTCCCAGATTTCAATGTAGCAATTATGGAACTGTGGAGTTTGTATTTGACAAACTCCCAGACCATATCCTCTTTATGGCTACCCTGCACTTACAATGTCTAAAGTTTTGCTTAGACATTGTAGGGGCATTGTGCTCATGCACATGCCCTCACCTGTGGTATAGGGCACCCTGCTTTAGGGCTGTAAGGCCTGCTAGAGAGGTGACTTACCTATGCCACAGGCAGTGTGAGGTGGGCATGGCACTCTGAGGGGAGTGCCATGTCGACTTAGTCATTTTCTCCCCACCAGCACACAAGCTGTGAGGCAGTATGCATGTGCTGAGGGAGGGGTCCCCACGGTGGCATAATACATGTTGCAGCCCTTCGAGATCTTCCCTGGCATCAGGGCCCTTGATACCAGGGTTACCATTTACAAGGGACTTATCTGGGTGCCAGGGCTGTGCCAATTGTGGAAGCAAAGGTACAGCTTAGGGAAAGAACACTGGTGCTGGGGCATGGTTAGCAGGGCCCCAGCACACTTTCAATCATAACTGGCATCAGCAAAAGGCAAAATGTCAGGGGGTAACCATGCCAAGGAGGCATTTCCTTACAAAGGGTGCATGCACCTTTTCACGCAGGCTGCAATTGCAGGCCTGTAGACACTTTTTCCATTTTGAAGCCTATTGGGAACCCCTGGTGTCCCAAAGCCCTCGGTACCATATACTAGGGACTTATCTGGGGGCACCAGCATGCCAATTGTGGGGCGCATAAAGTCAGGGACAACCAAATTTAGAGGTAAAGAGTATAGTCACTGGAATCTAGGTTAGCAGGATCCCGGTGAACAGAGTCAAAAACACACTGACCGCAGGCAAAACGTGGGGGGTAACCATGTCAAAAGGAGGGTACTTTCCTATACTGAAGAATGCTCATTGTGGAACTGCTGTAATTCCCGCAAGACGGTGACAGGTTCCTTTATATCAAAAGGTGTTTCTGCTGCCACCGAGCCAGGCCCATTGAGACCTGGGGCGTACTTCGGGATGAGGAATAGGGCTTCATAGTGCGTATGACCTCCCAAAGACCTTCTAGGCAAAATATCTACTGCTCTCTAGACTCCATACAAGTGATGGATACAACTACATTCTGAACCTGGTACCCTAGATGTTAAGGATTGTTTTAAGTCCCGATGGATGGCATGAAGAAGAAGGCGCCACCCCCAATACCCATCGTTCCCATGGCATACCTGTATGCCCATGAGGAAAAGACAGGGTCCTGGTCTGAATGGAATGCTGTGACTGTATATGTAACGATGAAGATTTGCAAAACATTAACAGCTCGAGCTTCAGCTGATCGTTGTGGCCACACTCATAGGAATCTGAAGCAAGAATCAACAGCAAGTAGAATGTATTTGTATGCACCTTATGAATTTAAGGGACCACAATGGTGCAGTTACACACATTGGAAAGGTTTGTTTAATATTAAGTATGTCTCCAGTGGGCGTTTACTGGTGGAACAGTTACTTTATTGGCAAATATCACAGCTGAGGACATCCTGCTTGGTCTGCTTGTATAGACCAGGCCACCAATAGTGTTTTTGTAGTAAAGAGATGGTAGCCACCACACCAGTATGGACAAAAGCAACACCCTCATACACTGCTGTAATCAGACAGCCTACAATCTTGGTTGGGGATCACACAATCACCCACCCCTGGCATTGTAGCAAAGGCAATATTTTGGGCACTTAAACAATAGGAATATTTGGAAGGTGTGCTTTTGTTAAGAGCTTGACATCAGCCAAAGCATTTACGGCAGCCAAGAGATCATCCACATCCTGTGAGGATGAGTTATCATAGCAATAGAAGCTGCAGCATATGCTGATTAGGCCGCCTTATCAGCCAATGAGTTTCCTATAGCATGTTTTCCAACACGTTGGTGGCCCAATGTATGCATAACATTAGCCGATGTTGGTTTGTTTTTGAGACTTGCCACCTCCCCCCACAAGAATTTGTGTTTTATGGTGTTTTCATTCGAATCTCTGAAACTATTAAGGCACCAGAAGTGTAAGTGTTCATTAAAGGACTGGACACAATAATAGGAATTTCACACAATAAGTGTTGTTAATTCTGGATCCGTATGTTCCACTGCCAAAAATCAAAGCTTTAAGCTCTACAAGTTATGTTGTGCCCCCTTGGGCTGCGTGGAGGTCTGTTGATGGTGGAATTCCCCATCTGCAGGAAGCTGGCTCTGTATGGAAAATGTCACTTACCCAGTGTACATCTGTTCGTGGCATGTTCCACTGCAAATTCCATGCTATGCATATTCTGCCATTTAGTGTTGGGCTCGGAGTGTTATAAGTTGTTTTTCCTCGAAGAAGTGTTTTTGAGTCACGGGATCGAGTGGTGACTTCTTCGGCTCCACTGCACATGGGCATCGACACCATATTAGATTGTTTTCCAGCAGAGGGTAAGGTAGGAGTGATAGAGTATAAAGAAAAGAGATGTCCATGCAAATGGAAAAAAATATATATATATATATATATATATATATATATATATATACACACACACACACACACACACATGTACAAGTGTATGTTTAACCTAAACGGCTACAGGCTCCCGGGGAGGCGGGAGGGTGCATGTGAATCTGCAGCGGAACATACCACGAACAGATGTACACTGGGTTAGTAACATTTTCCGTTCAATGGCCTGTGTAGCTGCAGATACACATGCTATGCATAGATTACAAAGCAGTTTTGCCTCCCATAAGTGGTGGCCAGCCTGTAGGAGTTGAAGTTGTTTGAAATAGTGTTCTTAGTACATCCTGTCCTACTGTGGCCTGTTGTGTTGCTAACACATCTACAAGGTAATGCTTGGTCAATGTATGGGGAGTTGACCAAGTGGCTGCTTTACAGATTTCTGCCATTGGTATGTTCCCTAAGAAAGCCATTGTAGCCCCTTCTTTCCGGGTGGAATGTGCTTTGGGTGTTACTAATAGCTGCCTCTTAGCTTTTAGGTAACATGTTTGGATGCATTTTTAGTATCTATCTAGCTATTCCTTGCTTTGAGATAGGGTTACCAGTATATGGTTTCTGAAAAGCCACAAATAACTGTTAGGTTTTTCTAAATGATTTAGTTCTATCAATGTAAAACATTATAGCTCTTTTAATGTCCAATGTATGCAGGGCTCTTTCTTCTACAGAGTCTGGCTGTGGAAAGAAGACTGGCAGTTCCACTGTTTGTTTGATATGAAACGGTGATGTCACCTTTGGTAGAAATTTTGGGTTTGTTCGAAGTACAACTTTATGTTTGTGTACTTGTATGAACGGTTCTTGAATAGGGAATGCATGGATTTCACCAACTCTTCCTAATGAAGTAACTGCAACCAGGAAGGCGACTGTAGGAAGTTGGCTCTGTATGTGCTATTTCACAGTAAGGAATAGCATGCACAGAGTCCAAGGGTTCCCCTTAGAGGTAAAATAGTGGTAAAAAGAGATAATACTAATGCTCTATTTTGTGGTAGTGTGGTCGAGCAGTAGGCTTATCCAAGGAGTAGTGTTAAGCATTTGTTGTACATACACAGACAATAAATGAGGTACACACACTCAGAGACAAATCCAGCCAATAGGTTTTGTTATAGAAAAATATCTTTTCTTAGTTTATTTTAAGAACCATAGGTTCAAATTTGACATGTAATATCTTGTTTGAAAGGTATTGCAGGTAAGTACATTAGGAACTTTGAATCATTTCAATTGCATGTATACTTTTCAAGTTATTGACAAATAGCTATTTCAAAAGTGGACAGTGCAATTTTCACAGTTCCTGGGGGAGGTAAGTTTTTGTTAGTTTTACCAGGTAAGTAAGACACTTACAGGGTTCAGTTCTTGGTCCAAGGTAGCCCACCGTTGGGGGTTCAGAGCAACCCCAAAGTCACCACACCAGCAGCTCAGGGCCGGTCAGGTGCAGAGTTCAAAGTGGTGCCCAAAAACGCATAGGCTAGACTGGAGAGAAGGGGGTGCCCCGGTTCCGGTCTGCTTGCAGGTAAGTACCCGCGTCTTCGGAGGGCAGACCAGGGGGGTTTTGTAGGGCACCGGGGGGGGACACAAGCCCACACAGAAATTTCACCCTCAGCAGCGCGGGGGCGGCCGGGTGCAGTGTAGAAACAGGCGTCGGGTTTGCAATGTTAGTCTATGAGAGATCAAGGGATCTCTTCAGCGCTGCAGGCAGGCAAGGGGGGGCTTCCTCGGGGAAACCTCCACTTGGGCAAGGGAGAGGGACTCCTGGGGGTCACTTCTGCAGTGAAAGTCCGGTCCTTCAGGTCCTGGGGGCTGCGGGTGCAGGGTCTTTTCCAGGCGTCGGGACTTAGGTTTCAGAGAGTCGCGGTCAGGGGAAGCCTCGGGATTCCCTCTGCAGGCGGCGCTGTGGGGGCTCAGGGGGGACAGGTTTTGGTTCTCACAGTCGGAGAGTAGTCCGGGGGTCCTCCCTGAGGTGTTGGTTCTCCACCAGCCGAGTCGGGGTCGCCGGGTGCAGTGTTGCAAGTCTCACGCTTCTTGCGGGGAGTTGCAGGGGTCTTTAAAGCTGCTCCTTGAAACAAAGTTGCAGTCTTTTTTGGAGCAGGTCCGCTGTCCTCGGGAGTTTCTTGTCGTCGTCGAAGCAGGGCAGTCCTCAGAGGATTCAGAGGTCGCTGGTCCCTTTGGAAGGCGTCGCTGGAGCAGAGTTCTTTGGAAGGCAGGAGACAGGCCGGTGAGTTTCTGGAGCCAAGGCAGTTGTTGTCTTCTGGTCTTCCTCTGCAGGGGTTTTCAGCTGGGCAGTCCTTCTTGTTGTTGCAGGAATCTAATTTTCTAGGGTTCAGGGTAGCCCTTAAATACTAAATTTAAGGGCGTGTTTAGGTCTGGGGGGTTAGTAGCCAATGGCTACTAGCCCTGAGGGTGGGTACACCCTCTTTGTGCCTCCTCCCAAGGGGAGGGGGTCACAATCCTAACCCTATTGGGGGAATCCTCCATCTGCAAGATGGAGGATTTCTAAAAGTTAGAGTCACCTCAGCTCAGGACACCTTAGGGGCTGCCCTGACTGGCCAGTGACTCCTCCTTGTTGCTTTCTTTGTTCCCTCCAGCCTTGCCGCCAAAAGTGGGGGCCGTGGCCGGAGGGGGCGGGCAACTCCACTAAGCTGGAGTGCCCTGCTGGGCTGTGACAAAGGGGTGAGCCTTTGAGGCTCACCGCCAGGTGTTACAGCTCCTGCCTGGGGGAGGTGTTAGCATCTCCACCCAGTGCAGGCTTTGTTACTGGCCTCGGAGTGACAAAGGCACTCTCCCCATGGGGCCAGCAACATGTCTCTAGTGTGGCAGGCTGCTGGAACTAGTCAGCCTACACAGACAGTCGGTTAAGTTTCAAGGGGCACCTCTAAGGTGCCCTCTGGGGTGTATTTTGCAATAAAATGTACACTGGCATCAGTGTGCATTTATTGTGCTGAGAAGTTTGATACCAAACTTCCCAGTTTTCAGTGTAGCCATTATGGTGCTGTGGAGTTCGTGTTTGACAGACTCCCAGACCATATACTCTTATGGCTACCCTGCACTTACAATGTCTAAGGTTTTGTTTAGACACTGTAGGGGTACCATGCTCATGCACTGGTACCCTCACCTATGGTATAGTGCACCCTGCCTTAGGGCTGTAAGGCCTGCTAGAGGGGTGTCTTACCTATACTGCATAGGCAGTGAGAGGCTGGCATGGCACCCTGAGGGGAGTGCCATGTCGACTTACTCGTTTTGTCCTCACTAGCACACACAAGCTGGCAAGCAGTGTGTCTGTGCTGAGTGAGAGGTCTCTAGGGTGGCATAAGACATGCTGCAGCCCTTAGAGACCTTCCTTGGCATCAGGGCCCTTGGTACTAGAAGTACCAGTTACAAGGGACTTATCTGGATGCCAGGGTCTGCCAATTGTGGATACAGAAGTACAGGTTAGGGAAAGAACACTGGTGCTGGGGCCTGGTTAGCAGGCCTCAGCACACTTTCAATTGTAAACATAGCATCAGCAAAGGCAAAAAGTCAGGGGGCAACCATGCCAAGGAGGCATTTCCTTACACAACCCCCCCCCAAACGAAAGAGGATGAGACTAACCTTTCCCAAGAGAGTCTTCATTTTCTAAGTGGAAGAACCTGGAAAGGCCATCTGCATTGGCATGGGCAGTCCCAGGTCTGTGTTCCACTATAAAGTCCATTCCCTGTAGGGAGATGGACCACCTCAACAGTTTAGGATTTTCACCTTTCATTTGCATCAGCCATTTGAGAGGTCTGTGGTCAGTTTGAACTAGGAAGTGAGTCCCAAAGAGGTATGGTCTCAGCTTCTTCAGGGACCAAACCACAGCAAAGGCCTCCCTCTCAATGGCACTCCAACGCTGCTCCCTGGGGAGTAACCTCCTGCTAATGAAAGCAACAGGCTGGTCAAGGCCATCATCATTTGTTTGGGACAAAACTGCCCCTATCCCATGTTCAGAGGCATCTGTCTGCACAATGAACTGCTTAGAATAATCTGGAGCTTTTAGAACTGGTGCTGAGCACATTGCTTGTTTCAGGGTGTCAAAGGCCTGTTGGCATTCCACAGTCCAGTTCACTTTCTTGGGCATTTTCTTGGAGGTGAGTTCAGTGAGGGCGGTCACAATGGATCCATATCCCTTCACAAACCTCCTGTAATACCCAGTCAAGCCAAGGAATGCCCTGACTTGAGTCTGGGTTTTTGGAGCTACCCAGTCCAGAATAGTCTGGATCTTGGGTTGGAGTGGCTGAACTTGGCCTCCACCTACAAGGTGGCCCAAGTAAACCACAGTTCCCTGCCCTATCTGGCATTTGGATGCCTTGATAGAGAGGCCTGCAGATTGCAGAGCCTTCAAAACCTTCTTCAGGTGGACCAGGTGATCCTGCCAGGTGGAGCTAAAGACAGCAATATCATCAAGATAGGCTGTGCTAAAGGACTCCAAGCCAGCAAGGACTTGATTCACCAACCTTTGGAAGGTGGCAGGGGCATTCTTTAAACCAAAGGGCATAACAGTAAACTGATAATGCCCATCAGGTGTGGAGAATGCTGTTTTCTCTTTTGCTCCAGGTGCCATTTTTATTTGCCAGTACCTTGCTGTCAAGTCAAAGGTACTTAAGAATTTGGCAGCACCTAATTTATCTATGAGCTCATCAGCTCTAGGAATTGGATGAGCATCTGTCTTGGTGACAGAATTGAGCCCTCTGTAGTCCACACAAAACCTCATCTCTTTCTTTCCATCTTTGGTGTGAGGTTTGGGGACTAAGACCACTGGGCTAGCCCAGGGGCTGTCAGAGCGCTCAATTACTCCCAATTCCAGCATCTTGTGGACTTCCACCTTGATGCTTTCCTTAACATGGTCAGACTGTCGAAAGATTTTGTTTTTGACAGGCATGCTGTCTCCTGTGTCCACATCATGGGTACACAGGTGTGTCTGACCAGGGGTTAAGGAGAAGAGTTCAGGAAACTGTTGTAGGACCCTCCTACAATCAGCTTGCTGTTGGCCAGAGAGGGTGTCTGAATAGATCACTCCATCTACTGAGCCATCTTTTGGGTCTGATGACAGAAGATCAGGGAGAGGTTCACTCTCTGCCTCCTGATCCTCATCTGTTACCATCAACAGATTCACATCAGCCCTGTCATGGAAGAGCTTAAGGCGGTTCACATGGATCACCCTCTTGGGGCTCCTGCTTGTGCCCAGGTCCACCAGGTAGGTGACCTGACTCTTCCTTTCTAGCACTGGGTAAGGGCCACTCCATTTGTCCTGGAGTGCCCTGGGAGCCACAGGCTCCAGAACCCAGACTTTCTGCCCTGGTTGGAACTCAACCAGTGCAGCCTTTTGGTCATACCAAAACTTCTGGAGCTGTTGGCTGGCCTCAAGGTTTTTGGTTGCCTTTTCCATGTACTCTGCCATTCTAGAGCGAAGGCCAAGTACATAGTCCACTATGTCTTGTTTAGGCTCATGAAGAGGTCTCTCCCAGCCTTCTTTAACAAGAGCAAGTGGTCCCCTTACAGGGTGACCAAACAGAAGTTCAAAGGGTGAGAATCCTACTCCCTTCTGTGGCACCTCTCTGTAAGCGAAAAGCAGACATGGCAAGAGGACATCCCATCTCCTTTTGAGCTTTTCTGGGAGCCCCATGATCATTCCTTTTAATGTCTTGTTGAATCTCTCAACTAAGCCATTAGTTTGTGGATGGTATGGTGTAGTGAATTTGTAAGTCACCCCACACTCATTCCACATGTGTTTTAGGTATGCTGACATGAAGTTGGTACCTCTGTCAGACACCACCTCCTTAGGGAAACCCACTCTGGTAAAGATACCAATGAGGGCCTTGGCTACTGCAGGGGCAGTAGTCGACCTAAGGGGAATAGCTTCAGGATACCTAGTAGCATGATCCACTACTACTAGGATGTACATATTTCCTGAGGCTGTGGGAGGTTCCAGTGGACCAACTATGTCCACACCCACTCTTTCAAAGGGGACCCCCACCACTGGAAGTGGAATGAGGGGGGCCTTTGGGTGCCCACCTGTTTTACCACTGGACTTACAGGTGGGGCAGGAGAGGCAAAACTCCTTAACCTTCTGGGACATATTGGGCCAGTAGAAGTGGTTGACTAACCTCTCCCACGTCTTGGTTTGTCCCAAATGCCCAGCAAGGGGAATATCATGGGCTAAGGTCAGAATAAACTCTCTGAACGACTGAGGCACTACCACTCTCCTAGTGGCACCAGGTTTGGGGTCTCTGGCCTCAGTGTACAGGAGTCCATCTTCCCAATAGACCCTATGTGTTCCATTTTTCTTGCCCTTGGACTCTTCAGCAGCTTGCTGCCTAAGGCCTTCAAGAGAGGGACAGGTTTCTTGTCCCTTACACAGCTCTTCCCTTGAGGGTCCCCCTGGGCCTAAGAGCTCAACCTGATAAGGTTCAAGCTCCAAAGGCTCAGTTCCCTCAGAGGGCAGAACTTCTTCCTGAGAAGAGAGGTTCTCTTTTTCTGACTGTGTTGCAGTTGGTTTCCCAACTGACTTTCCTTTTCTCTTGGTAGGCTGGGCCATTTTTCCAGACTCCAGCTCTACTTTTTCACCCTGTGCCTTGCATTGTGCTCTTGTTTTTACACACACCAGTTCAGGGATACCCAGCATGGCTGCATGGGTTTTTAGTTCTACCTCAGCCCATGCTGAGGACTCCAGGTCATTTCCAAGCAGACAGTCTACTGGGATGTTTGAGGAGACCACCACCTGTTTCAGGCCATTGACCCCTCCCCATTCTAAAGTTACCATTGCCATGGGATGTGCTTTAGTTTGATTGTCAGCATTGGTGACTGTATAAGTTTTTCCAGTCAGGTATTGGCCAGGGGAAACCAGTTTCTCTGTCACCATGGTGACACTGGCACCTGTATCCCTCAGGCCCTCTACACTTGTCCCATTAATAAAGAGCTGCTGCCTGTATTTTTGCATGTTAGGAGGCCAGGCAGCTAGTGTGGCTAAATCCACCCCACCCTCAGAGACTAGAGTAGCTTCAGTGTGGACCCTGATTTGCTCTGGGCACACTGTTGATCCCACTTGGAGACTAGCCATTCCAGTGTTACCTGGATTGGAGTTTGGAGTGGAACTTTTCTTGGGACAGGCCTTGTCTCCAGTTTGGTGTCCAGACTGACTACAGTTTCGACACCAGGCCTTTTTGGGATCAAAGTTTTTACCCTTGTACCCAGGATTGTTTTGTGAAGAGGCTCTGGGCCCACCCTCCTGTGCAGGTTTTTGGGGGCCTGTAGAAGACTCTTGACTATTTTTATTTTTGGCTGTCTCACCACCTTTCCCCTGGGGAGGTTTTGTGACCCCTTTCTTTTGGTCACCCCCTGTGGAAGTTTTGGACACCCTTGTCTTGACCCAATGGTCCGCCTTCTTTCCCAATTCTTGGGGAGAAATTGGTCCTAGGTCTACCAGATGCTGATGCAGTTTATCATTGAAACAATTACTTAACAGGTGTTCTTTCACAAATAAATTGTACAGCCCATCATAATTACTTACACCACTGCCTTGAATCCAACCATCTAGTGTTTTTACTGAGTAGTCTACAAAGTCAACCCAGGTCTGGCTCGAGGATTTTTGAGCCCCCCTGAATCTAATCCTATACTCCTCAGTGGAGAATCCAAAGCCCTCAATCAGGGTACCCTTCATGAGGTCATAAGATTCTGCATCTTTTCCAGAGAGTGTGAGGAGTCTATCCCTACACTTTCCTGTGAACATTTCCCAAAGGAGAGCACCCCAGTGAGATCTGTTCACTTTTCTGGTTACACAAGCCCTCTCAAAAGCTGTGAACCATTTGGTGATGTCATCACCATCTTCATATTTAGTTACAATCCCTTTAGGGATTTTCAACATGTCAGGAGAATCTCTGACCCTATTTATGTTGCTGCCACCATTGATGGGTCCTAGGCCCATCTCTTGTCTTTCCCTCTCTATGGCTAGGATCTGTCTTTCCAAAGCCAATCTTTTGGCCATCCTGGCTAACTGGATGTCCTCTTCACTGGGGTTATCCTCAGTGATTTCAGAGTTGTTGGTCCCTCCTGTGAGGGAACCAGCATCTCTGACTATTATTTGTGGAGTCAGGGCTTGAGTAGCCCTGCTCTCCCTAAGTAGGACTGGAGGGGGGGAATTTCCCTCCAAGTCACTATCTTCATCCTCTGAGTTGCCACCCTCAGAGGGGTTGGCCTTTTCAAACTCTGCCAAAAGCTCCTGGAGCTGTATTTTGGTAGGTTTGGGGCCTATTGTTATTTTCTTTAGTTTACAGAGTGACCTTAGCTCTCTCATCTGTAGATGGAGGTAAGGTGTGGTGTCGAGTTCCACCACAGTCACATCTGTGCTAGACATTTTGCTTCTAAAAGTTGGAATACTTTTTAAGAATCTACAACTAGTTCTAGGTTCTAATTCAAACTTTTACAAACTTTTAAACTCTAAAAGAAATGCTAAACAGGATCTAACACAAGGCCCTAGCAGGTCTTTTAAGAATTTAGAAAACTTTTCAAATTGCAAAAATCAATTTCTAATGACAATTTTGGAATTTGTCGTGTGATCAGGTATTGGCTGAGTAGTCCAGCAAATGCAAAGTCTTGTACCCCACCGCTGATCCACCAATGTAGGAAGTTGGCTCTGTATGTGCTATTTCACAGTAAGGAATAGCATGCACAGAGTCCAAGGGTTCCCCTTAGAGGTAAAATAGTGGTAAAAAGAGATAATACTAATGCTCTATTTTGTGGTAGTGTGGTCGAGCAGTAGGCTTATCCAAGGAGTAGTGTTAAGCATTTGTTGTACATACACATAGACAATAAATGAGGTACACACACTCAGAGACAAATCCAGCCAATAGGTTTTGTTATAGAAAAATATCTTTTCTTAGTTTATTTTAAGAACCATAGGTTCAAATTTGACATGTAATATCTTGTTTGAAAGGTATTGCAGGTAAGTACATTAGGAACTTTGAATCATTTCAACTGCATGTATACTTTTCAAGTTATTGACAAATAGCTATTTCAAAAGTGGACACAGTGCAATTTTCACAGTTCCTGGGGGAGGTAAGTTTTTGTTAGTTTTACCAGGTAAGTAAGACACTTACAGGGTTCAGTTCTTGGTCCAAGGTAGCCCACCGTTGGGGGTTCAGAGCAACCCCAAAGTCACCACACCAGCAGCTCAGGGCCGGTCAGGTGCAGAGTTCAAAGTGGTGCCCAAAAACGCATAGGCTAGACTGGAGAGAAGGGGGTGCCCCGGTTCCGGTCTGCTTGCAGGTAAGTACCCGCGTCTTCGGAGGGCAGACCAGGGGGGTTTTGTAGGGCACCGGGGGGGACACAAGCCCACACAGAAATTTCACCCTCAGCAGCGCGGGGGCGGCCGGGTGCAGTGTAGAAACAGGCGTCGGGTTTGCAATGTTAGTCTATGAGAGATCAAGGGATCTCTTCAGCGCTGCAGGCAGGCAAGGGGGGGCTTCCTCAGGGAAACCTCCACTTGGGCAAGGGAGAGGGACTCCTGGGGGTCACTTCTGCAGTGAAAGTCCGGTCCTTCAGGTCCTGGGGGCTGCGGGTGCAGGGTCTTTTCCAGGCGTCGGGACTTAGGTTTCAGAGAGTCGCGGTCAGGGGAAGCCTCGGGATTCCCTCTGCAGGCGGCGCTGTGGGGGCTCAGGGGGGACAGGTTTTGGTACTCACAGTCGGAGAGTAGTCCGGGGGTCCTCCCTGAGGTGTTGGTTCTCCACCAGCCGAGTCGGGGTCGCCGGGTGCAGTGTTGCAAGTCTCACGCTTCTTGCGGGGAGTTGCAGGGGCCTTTAAAGCTGCTCCTTGAAACAAAGTTGCAGTCTTTTTTGGAGCAGGTCCGCTGTCCTCGGGAGTTTCTTGTCGTCGTCGAAGCAGGGCAGTCCTCAGAGGATTCAGAGGTCGCTGGTCCCTTTGGAAGGCGTCGCTGGAGCAGAGTTCTTTGGAAGGCAGGAGACAGGCCGGTGAGTTTCTGGAGCCAAGGCAGTTGTTGTCTTCTGGTCTTCCTCTGCAGGGGTTTTCAGCTGGGCAGTCCTTCTTCTTGTTGTTGCAGGAATCTAATTTTCTAGGGTTCAGGGTAGCCCTTAAATACTAAATTTAAGGGCGTGTTTAGGTCTGGGGGGTTAGTAGCCAATGGCTACTAGCCCTGAGGGTGGGTACACCCTCTTTGTGCCTCCTCCCAAGGGGAGGGGGTCACAATCCTAACCCTATTGGGGGAATCCTCCATCTGCAAGATGGAGGATTTCTAAAAGTTAGAGTCACCTCAGCTCAGGACACCTTAGGGGCTGTCCTGACTGGCCAGTGACTCCTCCTTGTTGCTTTCTTTGTTCCCTCCAGTCTTGCCGCCAAAAGTGGGGGCCGTGGCCGGAGGGGGCGGGCAACTCCACTAAGCTGGAGTGCCCTGCTGGGCTGTGACAAAGGGGTGAGCCTTTGAGGCTCACCGCCAGGTGTTACAGCTCCTGCCTGGGGGAGGTGTTAGCATCTCCACCCAGTGCAGGCTTTGTTACTGGCCTCAGAGTGACAAAGGCACTCTCCCCATGGGGCCAGCAACATGTCTCTAGTGTGGCAGGCTGCTGGAACTAGTCAGCCTACACAGACAGTCGGTTAAGTTTCAGGGGGCACCTCTAAGGTGCCCTCTGGGGTGTATTTTGCAATAAAATGTACACTGGCATCAGTGTGCATTTATTGTGCTGAGAAGTTTGATACCAAACTTCCCAGTTTTCAGTGTAGCCATTATGGTGCTGTGGAGTTCGTGTTTGACAGACTCCCAGACCATATACTCTTATGGCTACCCTGCACTTACAATGTCTAAGGTTTTGTTTAGACACTGTAGGGGTACCATGCTCATGCACTGGTACCCTCACCTATGGTATAGTGCACCCTGCCTTAGGGCTGTAAGGCCTGCTAGAGGGGTGTCTTACCTATACTGCATAGGCAGTGAGAGGCTGGCATGGCACCCTGAGGGGAGTGCCATGTCGACTTACTCGTTTTGTCCTCACTAGCACACACAAGCTGGCAAGCAGTGTGTCTGTGCTGAGTGAGAGGTCTCTAGGGTGGCATAAGACATGCTGCAGCCCTTAGAGACCTTCCTTGGCATCAGGGCCCTTGGTACTAGAAGTACCAGTTACAAGGGACTTATCTGGATGCCAGGGTCTGCCAATTGTGGATACAGAAGTACAGGTTAGGGAAAGAACACTGGTGCTGGGGCCTGGTTAGCAGGCCTCAGCACACTTTCAATTGTAAACATAGCATCAGCAAAGGCAAAAAGTCAGGGGGCAACCATGCCAAGGAGGCATTTCCTTACAGCGACTTTCCATGTTAGTTATTGAATCTGACATGAATGCATAGGTTCAAATGGAGGACCCATGAGTCGTGTGAGTACTTTGTTTAGATTCCACGAAGGCACTGGAGGTGTTCTCAGTGGAATGATGCGTTTTAATCCTTCAATGAAGGCTTTGATAACAGGGACCCTAAATAGAGGTGTGTTGTATATTTTGCAAATACGCAGAAATTTCAGTGAGATGGACGAGAAGGCTAAATTTGCTTTTTGCAGATGAAGCAATTAAATTACAATGTCTTGCATTGACGCTGAAAGAGGGGCAATCTGTTTAGATTAATAGTATAATACAAACCTTTTCCATTTGTTTGCATAACACTGCCTGGTAGTAGGTTTTCTTGCTTGTTTAATTACTTCCATACATTCTGTTGGAAGGTGTAGATATCCAAACTAAGACTTCAGGAGCCAAATTGTTAGATTGATTATTTTGGGATCTGGATGCCTGATCAGTTGCTTGTTTTGCGTTAACAGATCTGGTCTGTTGGGGAGTTTGAGATGTGGTACCACTGACAGATCTAACAGTATTGTGTACCAGGGTTGACATGCCCACGTTGGTGCTATAAGTATGAGTTAAAAGTTGACAGTGTATTTTCAGAAACAGTTCCTGGGGGGAAGAAATGTAAGTACGATTTATAGGTCAGCACTTGACTTACAGTTCCAGTCTCCGAGGATTAGGAAGTTCTCAGGTTGGGGTTGAAGTCAACCCCAAACACCCACCACCAGCAACACAGGGCCAGCCGGGTGCAGCGATTAAAGTTGAGGCAGAAGTTAACAGGTGCTAAGAGGGGGGGATGCTGACACAAGTAGGCACCAATCACACACCCGCAGCGGTACTGGGGCAACCGGGCGCATGGTGCAAACAAGGCATCTGGTTTCCAATGCTGGTCTATGGGGGGACCCCAGGGGTCACTCTGATGTTGCAGGCGAGGTCCAGGGGATGGGTTTTGACAAACCATAGGCTGGACAGGGAGGAGGGCCTCCTGCTGAACGTAGCTGCAACAGAGGTCGGGTTATCCAAGGCCTGGGAGCTACCGGTGCAATGTTCATTCGGAGCTTTCGCAGTCAGGGGGGTCCTTGGGATTCCCTGTGCAGGAGTCATCCTAGAGGGTTGGAGAGGTCAACCCATGGTGGGCACTTGCTCACAATCTAATGGGGACTCTAGCTGGTTGGGCCACCTGGTCACTGGTCAACAGTGTCGGGTGCAGGGTGGTCAGGACTCACGGAGGCGGCTCTGGAGTCCCTTGGTTGTAGTTTCTTCTTGGACAGGGCTGATGTCAACAGGAGGTCTTGGTCTTTTGGGGTGCAGTGCAGTCCTCTGGAGCTTGGCAGAGGTCACTGGTTCTACAGGATGAATTGCTTTCTTGTTGCAGGTTCTTTGAAGCAGGAGACAGGCTTCTTGTGTCCACTCCCTTTGGGGAGGGGGGCACAAGCCTGACCCTATTGGTCCCTGTCCTCCAAACCAAGATGGATAATTCTGCAGGGAGGTGGTCACCTCAGCTCTAGACACCTTAGGGGGGGTCCCATCTGGGGTGGTCACTCCTCTTTATTTTCCGTAATTTTCCCACTAGACTTGCCACCAAAAGGGGGGTGGGCAACTCCACTAGCTGGAGTGCCCTGGGGCACTGTAACCAGAGGCTTGAGCCTTTGAGGATCACCACCAGGTGTTACAGTTCCTGCAGGGGGGGGAGGTGTGAAGCATTTCCACCCAGGACAGGCTTTGTTTCTGGCCACCGAGAGCACAAAGGCTCTCACTGCATAGGGTCAGAAACTTGTCTGAAAGTGGCAGGCTGGCACAGATCAGCCAGTCCTGCACTAGCAGTTTGGCTAACATACAGGAGGCATCTCTAAGCTGCCCTTTGGGTGGATTTCTCAATAAATCCCACAGTGGCATCAGTGTGCCTTTATTGTGCTGAGAAGTTTGATACCAAACTTACCAGTATTCAGGGAATCCATTATCGAACTGTGGAGTTCATAAACTCCCAGCCCACGTACTTTATATGGCCATACTGCACTTACAATGTCTAAGAATTGACTTAGACACTGTAGGGGAATATTGCTGTTGCAGCTCTGCCCTCACCTGTCGTATTGTTTACCCTGCCTTAGGGCTGGAAGGCCTGCTAGAGGGGTGACTTACCTATGCCACAGGCAGTGGTTTGTGGGCATGGAACCCTGAGAGGGGTGCCATGTCGACTTTGCCTTTTTTCTATCTACCAGCACACACAAGCTGCAAAGGTAGTGTTGCATGTGCTTGGTGAGGGGTCTCCAGGGTGACCTAATACATGCTTCAGCCCTTGGGGACCTTCCCTGGCCACAGGGCCCTTGGTACCATGGGTACCTTTTACAAGGGATTTAACTCTGTGCCATGGGTGTGCCAATAGTGAACAAAAAAGTATCAGGCCTCAGCACCAGGGTTCTTAGGGCCTGGGGAGCAGGATCCCAGCACACTTTAAATCAAAGTTAGCATCAATATCAGGCAAAAAGTGTGTGGTAGGTAACCATGCCAACAGTGACTCTTTCCTACACCATCCCTTGTAACTTCACAAACTGCTGCGCAAGACATGGAGTATTGGTGTTTGGTACGTACAGCAAGTTGAGCTGAACAGTCAGTGTAAATGATAATTCTGTATTGGTCAAGAGGCATGACATTAGTGGGCCTGGGATACTTGCATTCATACTAGAGAAATTCTTGGGTCTGTAATTTAGATGTTCAGTTTATAGATGATGTTGGGTGGGGCAATGCACTGATCTGGGGTTTCAACTCCAAGGAAGTCATTAGTTGCTGTCACCTCCAGAAGCTCTGGAAGATTCTGGCAAACTATCATGACCTCTACTGCGCAGTCTGTCAGAGTCTCTGCCCACATCCTGTTCTTCAGTAATATTCTCAATATGTGAGGCATACTAAGCCAAAAGTGCCTTAACCATCTTCTTTTTAAATTGAGGTTTATGTTGTTGAAGTTTTTCTTCCTTTTTTATTGTGGTGTCTGATGAGCGCTCAAAGTCCTTTTTCGACTTCACGCACTCAATTTGGTGCTTTGACAGCCCACCTCTCTCGCTCCACTTGTCAGATGAGTCCTGAAAGGTTCCAGAAGGGTGAGTATCAGTGTAGTGATATCTGTCAGGAGGTTTTAAATTGTCAAAAGTTCTAAGAGTGTATCGTTTCTCTGAGGTCTCCGAATGCAGCGATTCTCCTCTTTGATTTACTTTATCTTTATTATTTTTCTGTTTATCCTAGTGTTTTTAAGAACCCTCTTGAACTTGCTTGGTATTATCCTTACCAGAATTACCTTAAAGCTGTGGCTTACTTGATATACCCTCCCCCCACCCAAGACTATCAAGATATATACTAATATAGGTCTCAGTGAAAGTCTTTGGCAGGTCATGCTCCTGGTTTATTCGAGGAACATCTCGGAGCTGCAGGCTTACTGCAAATTCTGTTGCTTCGTCTTTAATACTGCTTAAAGTAACTGAGGAAACTGTGGCAAAGTTGCCCATTAGTTTCATCCCGAAATCCACGTCAGGAGCTGCCCTGTGTTCATTTTGTATTTGTTTTAACACTTCTGGAAGAATTCTAAGTGTGGCCAAAGTGGCATAGTCGTTTATGGAGGGAACCATTCCAAATGCAAGCACAGTGTGAGAATTCTATGTTTACCTTGGGGTACCATATGGGGAAACACTACTTCCAGCTGTTTTTTATTTTGTGCTATCCAAAGCGGAATTTCATCATGTTTGGTGGGAGGTTTACATATCAAAAGAATCAATAGTTGCTGGGTTTATACCAGGTGAAGCGACTTGTGGAGCACCCAAAGCAAGCCCCGCTGGAGTGGTGTTCAAAGTTCACATTACGAACTGTATTAAGAATCTATATACATCTACTAAATTATTATACAAGCAACATAAATCCACTACTTGCATATTTTGCACTTTTGGATGTGTTGTATATGTAGCCAATGTTTTCCATGCAGGTCCATCATTACTTAGGGGGCCTGATCTAATATGTTGAATTAAATCTGGCAGGGTGCCTAAAACCAATTTTGGTGTTCTTGGTAAGTTAGTGGTATTTCTAAGAAGTGATAAGCACTGTATTGTGCAGGTGTATCTGCTACAGTGTATGTATGAAAAGTCTTTGAATCTGCTTTGACAGCAAGAAAGGCGGACCATGAATAGGATGTTTTTGTTCTGTACGCATCTCGTGTGCCTCTACTACAAATTTAACATTTGTTAGTAAGCCCATTAGCTATTAAATATTGTGTGACAGATTCCCTACAGTTTACTGGAATTACCACTGGTTGTGCCATATTTAAAACAGTAAATTCAGAGACAGAAACATCAAATGGGGAATCCTTTTACGGTTCGAGCTTGTACAACTTACAGACTAAGACTGATACTACCTATTTAGCCGAGGAGGATTTTTCCTTAAGACCACAGACGCTTCTGTATAAAAGGTAATTAGAGTACCTTTGGCATGCGAGATAGAGTTACTGAGGAGATCCGTTAAGTTTGTGCCTGACCAACGCTGGTAGCGCCATGTCAATTGGTTCCTATTTTGTTATTAAAACTGCATATTTTAAGGCGGCACCACCACTGAATGTGGGTGACTGAGTCGGTCCCACATTGTCTGTAAGCGGTCAGCCCTATTCCTGGATAGTACACAGTGCCTCAGCCAACCCCAGAAAGGAGAAGTGGTTTGTGCAACCTAAACATGACACACGGACTCCTCAGGAAAGTCGTGGTAAACAGATCAATTCCCTTTCTATCACTTACTCAGAGACTCTTGCCAAGCCAATATATGACACGAAATGGATTTCAATGTGTTTATTGAAGCAATTGCATCCTATTATAAAAAGAATGGGCTGCGATAATTAGGCAGGTGAAACATTACAGTGATCATCATTAAAATTATTGTGAAAATAAACATCCCCACCATCTTTGCATGATCCTAAAAGCATAAATATTCTTACCTTACCCTATGTCTAAAATCCTAGAGTACAGCAGTGGTAACCCTTCTGCCTATCCCGGTCTAAGGGAGTAACCCTGATCCCATCCCTGAAAAGGCTGGCAAGGGTCTGCCTGTTGTCTGGATGGCAATCCTCTTGGGTGGATAAAGAATCGGACCAGGATCAGCGCGGCTGTCAATGGAATGATGTTCATCGCAGGACGGTCATGACTGGAATACCCTCTACCCCATTTAGGCCTATGTGGTATTTATATAATACATCCCTGCGGTGTTCTTAGAACAGGCCTGATGTGCTAACATGTCTAGCAATTAGGGAATGACTCCTGAGCTCCTGGAGCAGAAATACGAGTTAGAGTATCAAGTACCGAACAGGACAGCTTTGAGCGGGGCACAAAGTGAAATGTGTACAAAGGGCTGATAAAATGTGCAGCACAAACAATTATGCCTTTTCAGAATGAAACAGAAGAATAAAATATAAAAAAACAACAAGCTAAGAGCTGGCTGTGCTAAAAAATATGAAAAATAAAAACATGTCTGTGTAAAAGGCATAGGCTACGGGCCTAATGCTAAAATAAGGGTGTCCAACCCAGGGACTAAGGAGAACCCACAAAAGCAGCATATTATGTCTGAATTATCTGTAATATTGTCAGTTAATGAGCATTTACTGTTTTTGAAAGTTGGTGTGTCACTACTCATTTGATAATGCAGCCCTAAGAGACTGAACATTGCAAGAATGCATGTCCTGGAGAGGAAAGCCTAACCATTTAAAGAGAAGGAATCATTACTTATCAGTAACAGTTATCCAGCAAGGGTATTTCCAAGAGATTCAGTACCTTCGAATAAGGCTGGCAGGATGAATCTTGAAAACACCCCGTCTTTCCTTTACTGTAACTAAACACTAGCTAAAACATTTTCAATTTTACAGTAACAGAAACACCCATTTAAATAGGTGGACGCCCTTTTTAATTTCATAGTCTAAGGTGGGTATTGCTTACTTGAAGGCAGAGAAGCTGCCCGCAGACAGTCACTTCACCTTCTTTTCATACTTTCAGGAATCAGATATGCAATCTAAGTACCTTTTTCTTCTTGATGAGTCCCCCTCAGATTTCCCAACCTAGTATAGTGTTCTTGCAGTGCCTACCCCGGGATGGAAGACAGTGCTGTTTACCTAATATTTCAGAGACACACTTGATCAACCTGAGAATCCTCTCTTGCGTCAGTCTGAACTGTAACAAGTATTATACTGATTTCCAGGTAGTAACTTTGAAAATATCTTTAAAGGGTCTATGTGAATAACAGCAGCCATATCAGGCTCATCTCCAGAGATTGTGTCATAGGACACAGAGCAAGAATTCCATTTTCCAAATAGTAGCAATACTTAAAACATTCCACAATACTAGAGACACGACTGCGGACAGAGTTCTTAACTGGACTGTGTTAGGCACAGAGACCAAAGCCTGTTTCATGTCTCATTTATTTCAAAGCTAATCTCATACCTAACATGTACAGATTTGTATGTTCAAAGGGAGAAACCAAAAGCCTAGACGGTACACCACAGAACTAGCAAGAATTAGCTGTAATTCTGACTGCCCAACATTTTGTATTTATTTTTAACAAACATTTTAATAACTTGGATAAAAATAAAATCTCTCAAAAATCAAATAGGGCATTCACATCTTAATTCAATGAACCAATTAAATATCACCATATGCTAGACCAGACAGACCAGTCTTACTCACCATGACAAAGAAGAAAGAGTTAATCCAAGAAATACTCACAAATCTACTCGCAAACTTAAAGATGTTCGACAGAGTGTGAGGAAAAGTAATGACGGGCCATGTAGAGGTGATTTTATGAAGTTGTCACATGCAAGATTACCTAGTTTGTGCCTTTGAAAACGTCACTGCCTGAATAAGGAATAAATCTCCTACAAGTGGAATTTACCATTCAAGCTGATATTTAAATGTATATGCACTGCATATTTACTCTCTGCCAAAGAACCAGCAATAATTTTGTATTTCCAAGCAGAATAAACCATTCACTAGATCAAAATTATATAGAGAAAAACCGAGAAGAGTGGAACAGGAAGTGTTAATAAAAAAAAAAAAAAAAAAAAAATCTGAATCTGCTTCAATTAGACACTTTTCCACAACGAAACAGTGGCATTTATATTAAGAAATTGTTGTTCTACTTATCTCAATACCTTGTTTCTAGAGTGACAACATTTATACTTTAAATCTTTTGAAGATATGTGAAATATTCCAGTCCCCAAGTTTAACCGAGCTTCTCTCAGATGTAAATCAAGGTTTGTTAGGCTTAAAGCAGAGTTAAAGAATGAAATATCAGCTCAACCGTATGGGCGAATACAAGCCTGCTAAGATAAGGAACTAAAACTACACATCAAAAAATTTGTTGCAACAAGTTTTTAGATTTCTACCTACGCATAAATGTGGCTGCTATTGAAAGTTTGGAGGAAAACCTCAAAACACTAAAATTTTGAGGCTATGTTTACCTCCCTAATCCAAAACTCGCTCAACAGCTGTGCAAATCATTACTTGCACACCAAGTAAATTGTTCATGACCTTACTTTTAATACAACAAATGCAGTTACAAATGTCATCAGGAACACATTACTTTCACTGTAACCCTATACTTGTAGCTTACAATGCTGTGCATTCATATGCCCCACATACTCATTCCGTCTAGTGTTGGGGGCAGACGTTTGCAAGTTGATTTTCTTCTAAGAACTTCCAAATGACAAGATATCTTGAGACTTCTCACTTGCCCATAAAGCACCAGAACAACTCCACTTCAGATTGTTTTTTCAACCAGCAGATGAGCTATGCCACTGGAGTGTAGTGAACCAAGACATAATATAAGTACAGGGCATTGTGAAGGAACAGAAGTTCAAGTTATTTACCTTTGGTAAGGTAAGAAATCTGCAACTAGAATATGTCTCTACCAGATATTTCATTACCGAAGGTAAGTAACTTGTACTTCTGATAGAGACTTCTACTTGCAGATTCCCTACCTTCGAATAGATACCCAAGCAATGCCATCCTCGGTGGTGGGCTGCGAACTAAGATCATTCTAGAAAGGCCTGCAGGACCGATTGACAAAGTAGCCGTCCGACAGACCTGACTGTCCAGGCAGTAATGCTTAGCAAACGTGTGCAGAGACGCCTACGTAGCTGCCTGACAGATATCCAGGACAGGAACTCCGCGTGCTAATGCAGTGGATCCAGCAGTGGCCCTGGTAGAATGAGCCCGCAAGCTGTCAGGATGTTGCTTTTTCGCCAAAGCGTAGCACATTTTGATGCAAAGAAGCACTCATCGAGAGATGGTACGTTTCTGCACCGCCTTCCCTTTCTTCGCACCCACATAGCCAACAGAGTTGATCGTCCACCCGGAAGTCTTTAGTACGATTGAGATAGAACGCCAACGCTCTTTTTGGATCCAGACGGTGGAGTCTTTCCTCCTCATGGGAAGGATGAGGGGGTGCGTAGAAGTTAGGCAAAGTGATGGACTGGCCTACATGAAATGGTGTAACCACCTTAGGAAGGAAGGAAGCTCTAGTGGGTAACACCACTTTGTCAGGGTGTACGGACAAGTACAGAGGCTTTGAAGAAAGGGCCTGAAACTCACTCACCCCTGCAAGCAGAGGTGATGGCGATAAAGACAGTTTTGAATGTGAGGAGCCGTAAGGGACAATTATGCATAGGCTCAAAGGGAGTACACATCAAGAAAGTAAGCACAAGATTAAGATCCCACTGAGGCATGATGAAGGGAGTGGGAGGAAATAAGTGGGTGAGCCCCTTTAAGAACCTACTCACAAGAGGAGATTTAAAGAGTGAGGGCTGATCAGAAAGCCTAAGAAAGGCGGAAATGGCAGACAGATACCCCTTAAGGGTGCCCAATGCAGAGCCCTGCTGGGCTAAGGAAAGAATGAACAGAAGAACCTTTGAAAGAGGGGCAGATAGGGGGTCAAAAGATTTGTTGGTGCACCATGCCACAAATTAATTCCAATGACAGGTGTATACAGTTTTAGTCGAGGGATGCCTGGCTGCCAAGATATCATTGCAGACTTCGGGTGGAAAGGCAAATGCCGGCAACTGTTGCTGCTAAATCTCCACGCATGATGGTTGGTCAGGTTTGGGTGGAGGACCGTCCCCTGCTGCTTCGACAGAAGATCCGCCCAAAGAGCTATTCTGAGTGGAGGATCGATGGACAAGCTCAGGAGCTCTGGATACCACACTCTTCGAGCCCAGTCTGGAGCCACCAAGATAACTTGGGCCCAGTCGCTCTTGATCTTCTTGAGAACTCTGGGCAGAAGAGGGATAGCCGGGAAGGCATAAAGGAGGCCGGAGTTCCACTCGAGCCGAAAAGCGTCTCCGAGCAAGTGCCGCCTTGGAAACTCCAACGCGCAAAATAGCTGATATTGCGCGTTCTCTGTGGAGGCAAACAGATCTAACCAAGGCTCTCCCCACTTGAGAAAGGGGCCTTGCGCCACCTCCGGATGGAGACACCATTCATGATCGACAGTGCATCGGCTGAGGTAGTCTGCTCTGGCGTTGAGAGCCCGCCAGATGTTGAACCATCAGGGTAATGCCCTGCTGTTACAGCCATGTCCAGAGGCGTAGTGCCTCCTGACAGAGTCCAGGACCCTACCCCGCCTTGTTTGTTGGAGTACCACATGGTGGTAGTGTTGTCCGTGAACACCTGCACCACTTTCCCTTTGAGGGAGGGGAGGAATGCATTTAACACAAGTCTGATCGCTCGGAGCTCCATCATGTTTATGTGGAGTCCCAACTCCACCGGAGACCAGAGGCCTCTGATCTCCGCCTCTCCCATGTGGCCGCCCCAACCCAGAAGCGACACATCTGTCACTATGGAGAGATCTGGTTGGGGAAGGGAGAGGGATCTGCCATTGACCCAATTGGGATTCAAAGGCCACCACTGCAGATCTTTCGCAGTCCCCTCCGAGATCTGGACCATGTCGGAGAGATTCCCATGATGCTGCGCCCACTGGAACTTCAAGTCCCACTGCAGAGCCCGCATATGCCACCTGGCATGTGTTACTAGCAGGATGCAGGAGGCCAAGAGGCCCAGCAGCCTCAGAGTCTGCCCCACCGAAACCCAAGACCAAGGCTGAAAGATCGGAATCATAGCTTGAATGTCTTGGACTCGCTTTTGGGGAGGATAAGCCCGAAACCGCACTGTGTCGAGAACTGCCCTGATGAAAGGGAGCGTGTGAGAGGGAGTCAGGTGTGACTTCGGCACATTGATAGTGAACCCCAGCTGGTGCAGGAGGTTTGCCGTAGTCTGGAGGTGTGAGACCACTGTTTGGGGCGAAGACGCCTTCAGCCAGTCGTCTAGGTAGGGGAAGACTGAGACCCTTAACCTGCGCAGATGAGCTGCAAACACAGACATCACTTTCGTGAACACCCGAGGGGCACTGGTAAGGCCGAAAGAGAGCACGGTAAATTGAAAGTGCTTGTGACCTACCACGAATCTTAGGTAACGTCTGTGGGCTGGCAGGATGGGGATGTGGAAATAAGCGTCATGCAAGTCCAACGCTATCATCCAGTCTCCTGTTTCCAAGGCAGACAGAACCTGAGCCACGGGCAACATTTTGAACTTCTCCTTCTTGAGGAAGTAGTTCAGGTCCCGAAGATCTAGGATAGGGCACCAGCCTTTGTCCTTCTTTGGTATCAGAAAGTAGTGGGAATAACAACCAAAACCTACTTCTGGCACAGGGACCCTTTCTATAGCTCCCATGGCCAAGAGAGCAGCAACTTCCTGGCGGAGAAGCACCAAATGATCCTCCGAAAGGGGATGGAAGGATGGTGGCATGTGTGGTAGTGCGGATTCGAAAGGGAGGGAGTAGCCCTTTCGAATTATTTGCAAAACCCACCCGTCCGTGGTTATATGTTCCCAGTGGGGCAGGTGATGGCAGTTCTGCTACCTACTGGGCAGGAGTGAGGGGACGGACTAGGAAGGTTTGGAGGCTGCTGCGGGGGCAGGGGTGGACTGGACAGACCTCTGGTTCTCTGTCCCACGACCACATGGGATTCTGCGCCCCCGGCCACGCATAGGCTATCCAGCGTGCATGGCCCGATGGCTGGGTTGAGGACGCGACAGGGCACCCCTTCCGTGGCCACTAAAGGGATGAAAAGCGGACTGTGGGGGGCTTTTGGCGGCAGAAAGGCCAAGGGACCGAGCCGTGCCCTGGACTCCTTGAACCTCTCCAAGGCAGAGTCTACTTTGTCTCTGAAGAGACGGTGCCATCAAAGGGCCTGTCCATGAGTGATTTGTTGAGAAACCAGAAGTACGTAACCAGGCATGGCGCCGTAAGGCCACTGTCATAGCAACCGATCTGTCCTGAGAGTCGGTCGTTTCCAGCCCACAACAGATTGTGAACTTCACCGCGTCTCTCCCATCTGACTGCTTGGGAGACGATAGCACGGGCCTTCTCCGGCATCTGCAGCAGGACTTGCGCAACCGTATCCCACAGGGTGTGGGAATAACGGCCCAATAGGCATGCGGTGTTCACGGACCGCAGCGCGAGGCTGGAGGAAGAAAATTACTTCTTACCAAATTGTTTCAGCCTTTTCGATTCCCGATCCGGGGTGCGGAAGGGAACGGGCCAGAAGAAGAAGACACCTGGATAACAAGACTCTCAGGCATAGGATGTTCGGACAGGAACTTCGGGTCGTTCTGTGCAGGCCAATGGCGGCGAGCAATCGTCCTGTTCACAGGAGCCCCTGTGTTGGGTTTGGACCATGTACCCAAAAGGACGTCAGTGAGGGATTCATTAAATGGGAGAAGGGGTTCAGACGTAGAAGCCCCAGGCTGAAGCACCTCCATTAGGTTAGACCTGACTTCGACAGTAGGTAGCTCAAGGCCAAGAACCTCAGCCACCCTACTGACCACCATACCATAGGCAGCTCCCTGCGTGGTAGCCACGATAGGAGGAGACAGTATGCCAGAGTCAGGAGAAGTATCAAGACCACTGGCTCCTTAAAGGAGTAAAAACCCATGCACTAACAGTTCAGAAAGACTGTGGAAATGACCACAGCATTGCGATCATAAGGACAAGAAAACATGGTTAAGAAAGAATACCTGTGATCGCTTAATGGTAGCAGCAACCGAGCTAGTGGATATACATCTATCCCTTCTCAGTTATAGACTGTAATTACAGGTTCTACACTGTTAGCATACAGTGCAGCATAACTGGCCATGGATCAGACCCTCTCACCATGGAAAGTATATCCCAAGCAGACCCACATCAAAAGGCACACATAACAGAGAAAAAACAACAGACAGTAGCCCATATGAAGAGAAGACTAATTCTTTGGCATATGAAATACTGAACCCACAGGGAAGAACAAACACCTATGGGAACCAACAATATATATCTAAAATACCCACAGATGTATATATAATTGTCACAATGTGATTGAACTTTTTTTTTTTTTTTTTTTAAAGCCCCTTTGCAGCCAGGCCTTTTCCCCCTCCTGTGCTGAGCCTTTTTTGGCTATTTGGGGCAGTTCACGCTTAGGCCCTCATAACTTTGTCCACATAAGCTACCCACACCAAATTTGCGTTCTTTTCCCCCCCCCCAACATCCTAGGGATTCTAGAGGTACCCAGAGTTTGTAGGTTCCCTTGAAGGAGACCAAGAAATTAGCCAAAATTCAGCAACATTTTCGTTAAAAAAAAAAAAAAAAATGGGAAAAAGGGCAACGCAAAGGTTTTTTTTTCTCTGAAAATGGCAACACAAAGGGTTTGCAGTACTAAAATCACCATCTTCCCAGCTTCCAGGAACAGGCAGACAAATCAGAAAACCGTGTTTTCCAACACTATTTTGGCATTTTACGGGACAAACCCCATTTTTACTATTTTTTGTGCTTTTAGCCTCCTTCCAGTTAGTGACAGAAATGGGTGTGAAACCAATGTTGGATGACTGAAAGCTAAACATTTCTGAAAAGAAGACGAAATTCTGAATTCAGCAAGGGGTAATTTGTGTAGATCTTACAAGGTTTTACTACAGAAAATAACCGCTAAAATAAAAACAATATTGAAATTGAGGTGAAAAAAACTGCCATTTGTCTCCACGTTTTACTCAAACTTTTTCCTGCGAGGTCAGATTTTTGAAAGCAATATACTGTTCCGTCTGCTGGACTCTTCTGGTTGCGGGGATATACAGGGCTTGTGGGTTCATCAAGAACCCTAGCTACCTAGAGCCAATAAACGAGCTGCACCTTGCAATGAGTTTTCATTCTATACTGGGTATACAGCAATTTGTTGAAATATAGAGTGAAAAATAGATATCCAGGAAACATTTGTATTTTCAAAATGGGCACAAGATAAGGTGTTGAGAAGCAGTGGTTATTTACACATCTCTGAATTCTGAATTCCAGGGGCCCCATCTTAAAATGTGAATTACAGTGCATTTCTCAAATAGACTTTTTTTTTTTTTTTTACACACTGTCTTACATTTGGAAGGCAAAAGTTTTGAGAACGAAAAGAGGCAATAACACTTGTTCTTCTATTCTGTGTTCCCAAGTCTCCTGATAAAAATGGTACCTCACTTGCATGGGTAGGCCTAATGCCGCGAAAGGAAACGCAACATGGACACATTACATTTTTACATTGAAATCGGACTTGTTTTTTTGCAAAGTGCCTAGCTGTGGATTTTGGCCTCTAGTTCAGCCGGCACCAAAGGAAACCAACCAAACCTATGCATTTTTTACATCTAGATACCTAGGGGAATCCAGGATGGGGTGACTTGTGGGGCTCTCACCAGGTTCTCTTACCCAGAATCCTTTGCAAACCTCAAAATTTGGCCCCAAAAACATTTTCCTCACACTTTGGGTGGAAGGAAATTTGTGGCTTCTCTCAGATTCCAGAACTTTCTGTCACCAGCTTTCCCCAGAGTCTCCCGATAAAAATGGTACCTCACTTTTGTGGGTAGGCCTAGTGCCACCGACAGGAAATGCCCCAAAACACAATGTGGACACATCACATTTTCCCAAAGAAAATAGAGCTGTTCTTTGCAAAGTGCCTAGCTGTGGATTTTGGCCTCTAGTTCAGCCGGCACCTAGGGAAACCTACCAGACCTGTGCATTTTTAAAAACTAGACACCTAGGGGAATCCAGGATGGCGTGACTTGTGGGGCTTTCACCAGGTTCTGTTACCCAGAATCCTCTGCAAACCTCAAATTTAGCTAAAAAAAAAAAAATCAAAAAACACACACACACACACACACACACACACACACACACACACACACACACACACTCTTTTCCCACATTTCTGTGTGGGACCACCGCACCGGGACAAATTTCCTACCACCTGATGTTCCCCTCAGTCTCCCAGTAAAAATGATACCTCACGTGTAGGTGGGCCGAGTGCCTGGGACAGGGAAGAGCCAAAAACATGTTGAAATTGAGGGGGGAACCAAAGCGGGTCCAAAAGGGCAGTTTGAAAGCAAAAAAAAAAAAACATTTTTGGAGTGACATGTGGGGCAGATTTTGAGAACGAAAAGAGGCAATAACACTTGTTCTTCTATTCTGTGTTCCCAAGTCTCCCGATAAAAATGGTACCTCACTTGCATGGGTAGGCCTAATGCTGCGAAAGGAAACGCAACATGGACACATTACATTTTTACATTGAAATCTGACGTGTTTTTTGCAAAGTGCCTAGCTGTGGATTTTGGCCTCTAGCTCAGCCGGCACCAAAGGAAACCTACCAAACCTATGCATTTTTTACATCTAGACACCTAGGGGAATCCAGGATGGGGTGACTTGTGGGGCTTTCACCAGGTTCTGTTACCCAGAATCCTTTGCAAACCTCAAAATGTGGCCCAAAAAAAAACCCACTTTTTCCTCACATTTCGGTGACAAAGTTCTGGAATCTGAAAGGAACCACAAATTTCCTTCCACCCAACGTTCCCCCAGTTTCCCGATAAAAATGGTACCTCACTTGTGTGGGTAGGCCAAGTGCCCGCAAAAGAAAATGCCCCAAAACAAATACAAAACTACCTGTTTGCTTGGGGGAGCACCTGCGTTTTCGGTCCTGGGCTCAGCAGCCACATAGGGAAACCTACCAAACCGAAACATTTCTGTAAACTAGACTAGACACCTGAGGACGTCCAGGGAGGTGTGACTTGCATGGATCCCCCAGTATTTTCTTACCCAGAATCCTCTGCAAACCTCAAATTTAGCTAAAAATAAAATAAAAAATACACACACCCACTTTTCCCACATTTCTGTGTGGGACCACAGCACCGGGACACATTTCCTACCACCTGATGTTCCCCTCAGTCTCCCAGTAAAAATGACACCTCACTTGTGTAGGTGGGCTGAGTGCCTGGGACAGGGAAGAGCCAAAAACATGTTGAAATTGAGGGGGGAACCAAAGCGGGTCCAAAAAGGCAGTTTGAAAGCAAAAAAAAAAAAAAAAAAAAACTTTTGGGGGTGACGTGGGGCAGATTTTTTTTTATTGGTATAGATGAGCTAATGCTGGGTGGTAGGAATTTTGTGGATTCCTGCAGATTCCAGAAGGTTCCATCACAAAAATGTGGGGAAAATGTGATTTCCAGCAAAATTGGATGTTTGCAGGGCACTGTGGGTAAGAAAATGGTGTGGGTGCATGTGAAGCACACCACCCTGCACTCACGCAGATGTTTAGTTTTCAGATGTGTCTGGGTCTTGTGGATTTTTCTACATTTTGAGAGTTAGACAAGCTCTCATGGCCCAAATGTGAAACCAAAACCCAAATAATCAAATGTCCTCTTGCTTGCTGTGGGATAAGATGTTTTAGTGTGCAGTGGGGAGAGCTGAAAGACTGTTACTCCCTTCAGTTGGGGTGTGGGCGTAACCATGCCCATACTGGTTGGTAGTCACCACACCATTTTTTTTTTTTTTTTAATTCCCTGGCATCTAGTAGGTTAGTACCAGACAAAAAAATTAAGCACAACAGCTAACCTATTTGACAGTACAAGGGGGCGTAGTAACCAATACTGTCAGTGGTTGAAACCCTAAAGAGCTGGTAATATCCCAGTTCCTTAAGGTATACTAGAAAAACAGTATAAATGCAAAGGTTAGAAAAGTAATGGGCTGTCATGGGAGAAATGGGGGAGAAAAAAAAAACATTGAAGGTGAAACCAGGTATAAATGCTGTGTAGCATACTAGCATAGAACGTAATACTCCATTTAGAGTATGATACATACCAGACAGGTAACTCTTAATCATAAGTATGTCTTCAGAGTTAAACAAACAATATCACCTTTCAGGTGTGCTACAAATGATAACCTGTAAATGAGCAACACTGACAAAACTTGAAGCAGAAGTCATGACTTTACATCAAGTAATAAGGAAGGAAGCGTTAAACATCAGGCATTGGAGAAGTCCACAGCATGTCAGAGCACCGCATCATTCCAATGACAAGCCAGGGAAACACTGCACCTGGCAAGAAGGAACCCCCAACAGCATCCCAATAAAGCGTAACGATCTAAGTGAAAGCCTCATGGCCCTGCAGTAGCAAGACTGACGTGAGGAACACTGAAGAACAAGTAACAGCACAGTAGCGTTGAAGAAGCCAAAGAATAGAAAAAGAAACTAAGGTACCTAGTTGCTCAGCCCTACTGTCTCTAAAAGTCTCAAGGCTGAGTCAGCCTGCAACACCAAACAAATGGACACCATAAAAAGACATATCAAGTAATGTAGACTGGATAGGCTCTGAGAACCCCTAGGTACATAACCAGCCACGGCAACGGAGCACACTGAGGAAGCCATAACAGACCCACAGAGTTAGTGGAATCCAAGCCACAGTGAATGATTAGGTCAGCTGCATTCCGCCTATCCTGAATTATAGGACTAAGAGTGCTCCTGACCATCTGGAAGTGAGGGTAAACTGTTTGCTAGAGTCCCATAATGAATGAGAGATGTCCAAAAACACAAGACGTGTTAACAGAAAGTAGAGCAGAACTTGTGGAGGAAAAAATATGCTTGCCACAGACAACGAGCTCCTTGGACTCTCTATCAGGAGGAGTATGGGGGAGGGACTCTATATCAGGGAAAGTTAAAGTGTCTTCTGCCACTAAACTGCGAGGAGCAGGATGTCTAACCAAACCAGGTGGATCACCAGGGGCAGGAAGGAGCCTGTCGGAAATATGACTGTCAGCAGAGGCCCCTGTAGCAGGCTTATCGCAAGCACCCAACAAGACATCATGTAGCGCCTCACTATAAGGAAGCACTAGCTCATCCCCAGTCTGGCTCTGATGGAGTATATCAATTACGGGATCTGAAGTCAACTCCATTAAGGGAATGTTTAGACCTAAAACCTCAGCAACCCTGATTAGCATGTCCGCAAAGGAGGAACTCACTAGTGTAGCAATCCCGGACGGGAAAAGAGCCCCTAGACTGGAGAAGAACCCAAGCCACTAGCTGTAGCCAGATCAGAACCAACTGTCCTCTCTGGGATGATCCGACTCCAGTACCGCCTCTACACCATTATCTGCAATAGGAAGAACAGGAGTGGAGGCATGACCGGCGCCGTTCCAGACGTTGAGAAGGCAATATCTAGACATCGGCATCAATGTCAGATGGAGAGAAGGAGTGGCCTTCGATTGGCGCTGCCAGTGAAGTAGCTGGAGTCGGCTGATCTAACATCAGAACCAAAGGTGGGAACCCTGAAGGGCTGTGCACTGGTTCTGCAACAGTTGTGTCAACTGACTGAAGGCTGAATCGAAGCCGAGTGCGAACCCACCAGCGTGGACCCAGTTAAGGCACTTCTCACCTCCTTAGGACCAACAGGCGCTCCAGAGGTAAGAAACTGATGGAACACTGCATGAAGGAAAGAATAATAAGCGCGCATCTGGTCTAGAGTCGCCCCAACTTCCGGGAAGGGAGGAAGATAAGGGGCGGATCCAGACCCCATCTCCTCAGCAGGGAGGTTGACTGCAGTGATGTCGGCAACTGCAGAGGCCTTGACCGCCTGTGAGACCTACCTTTGGATGTCGACAGCGTCAATGAGAGCAACTACTCGAATGGACATCAGACCAAGAAGGAGACTTCAGGCAACCCAATCAGTAATAGACAACTATTTTCCACTTTGGTGCATGTCAAGAACATGCAGTAAGTTTACGTGCCTCACAAAGGATTTGCACACATTCTTCTGGAAGGTTGAGCCAACCAAACACCAAGACCTCAGGTGCCAGATTGTTAGGTTCAGCTGACTGAGGTCCAAGATGTCTGGCCCTAATGCTAAGTTAGTAGATCTAGCCTCAGCAAAAGCTTTTAATGAGGATGTGCTGACATATCCTATAACACAAAGCACCAGAGCTGTCCAGCCCAAGTCTGTGCCACCAGTATGAGACTCATAGATATTTGCCTCTTTTTCATCACAACATACGGGATCACAGGCAATGGAGGAAAAGCAGAGGCAAATATCCCTGACAAGTTCATCCATAGTGCGTTGCCCCCCTGAACTGTGTTTAGGTACCTAGATGCAAGGTTTTGGAATTTTGTGCTGTGGTAAACTGGTCAATTGTGGGAGTACCCCATTGAAATACGTACATTTGAAACACTTTGGTGCATCTCTCACTGGTTGACTTCTTGCTGCATTCTGCTTAACAGGTCCACAAAAGGTATTGTCCACCCCTGACAGATGCACCTCAAAGAACTGATTGCGATTCCAAATAGTCAAAAATTAAATCTTTTGGGCGAAGCAGCCCGAGGCAAATTACACCTCATCTCCCCACCCCTAAGTACGCTGTACATTGCAATCATGTTGTCTATTTTTATGACAATTGTCTTCCCTTGGACGCACACTTCAAAGTATCCGAGTGCTAAAATGACTTCCATTGTACCAAATAACTGATGTGACAACTCTGCTGTTGTGGTGTCCAGGTACCCTGAGCAGTCATGAGACTGACATGTTCACAGAGTCCCATGAGTGAGTTGTCTGTAGTAACTGACATTTACAGTCATGACTACCGAAAAGGCTTGCCCAACAGCAGGTTCATCTTGTTCCACCATAGGAGAGTGCATTAAATCCTGGGCTGTACCAACACTAGAGCTTCCCACCCACTTGTGACCATTGCCTCACTAAGCACTACTTCACTGGATGCATATGTGACCTAGTGTGTGCACAAAACACAATTAAAGGAACCATTAGCTTTAAACGTTTCATTACCATCCTTGCCGTGAAAGGATGTGGAGTCTGAAAAGGAGGCAGCAGGATCTGAACTTCCATCACCCTCTCTTGATTTGGAGTGGGATTTAACACAGATTCTAGAAAGGCCGGGGGATATGCTGTGGCTCAAGATGGAATTTATTTTGCATTCACAATAAATTTGGCTAACCGTGACACTACCATCAGACTGTATATGCCAGGCCTTCAGTCTGGGCTGATCGTGATCAGCTAGACATTGCTAGACGTTCAGTAAATAGTCTTGGAGCTGTTGTGACATAGGGTTGAAATATGAATTGATAGTGTTCTCCCCTTACCACAATGGCAGGTATTAGTGATAAGCAGGATGTATAGAGATGTGGAATTAGGCATCCCTACAACTGTGGGTCAACACGCAAATCCATATGCAGAGCAGCAAAGTTACATCTTGTAGGGCCGTCATGGAGAAGTGCTTTAATAGGATGTAGCCATTTAACAGTCCGAAGTCCTGGGCCCCTGTGCTGAAGGGGCACCAGCACAATGACACCTTTGGTGAGAGTGCATGTACTTCGTGCTGTAACATTTGTACACAGTGGTGACTCTTTATATGAAGGCAAGGTGTGGCACTCAAGGCAGAAGCCCTGCTGAACCAAAAAGAGTGACCACTGTTAGAGATGTACCCCTAATGCAGAAGGAAGAATCACAGTTTTTCACAAACGTGTTGTGTGACATAGGGCGAATGGTGGGTGATTCTCTATTGGAAGCAGAAATGCCCTTATTTGAGCCACCTCTACCCTTGCCACTACCAATGCCACACAGTCACTTCTGCATAAAGACTAGGGTCCCTGCAGGACAAGAAAGGACTGCTGTTACTAATATCCCTGCCTAAGAATAGGAGTGGATGATTTGGGACCTTATCTAACCTGTTTGCGGAACCCAGACATCGGTACTTGGGCTCACAGTGTGCTTATACGTGGCCTCAGCAGTCTCTGGTCTTTCATGGATCTTTTCAAGCACCAAGTTGACCTAGGGGCTAAGCATATGGTCTCCAAAAAACAGAACACAGATGGCCCTGATGTGACCTTAATAGTCAAGGGTCCCCCTCCTATTTTTCTGACTTGCAAGGTGACAACTAACTTTGACCAGGTCCTTCAAATTATCTGTAATGAATTTCAGGTACAGGACAGACCTTTTGGCTTTAGATAGGGTTTTGACCAAAAAGTTATTCTCTTTCTCAACCACTTGTAGCTTAACCGTGCGCTGTTGGGCATTTTAGGCAAAGAGATTTTGTTCAATTCAGTTTTGGTGTCAAGACCTGTTTTGAAGCTAATCTCAGGAAAATCTCAGAATTGGCTTCAAGGCTGAATTCTGCTCCAAGGATGGCTTCTCAGAGGCTCACAGTCAAACTAGTGTGGATGGATGCAGAGGTCTGATGCCCTTTCCCAGAGACATTCCTACAGCCAAGCAGGACTCAATGGGCCGAGAGGTTTCACAGTCTGAACCAGAAGGTCAGCATCTCTCTTGTGGCTCACCTCAGAGCTCTATTATGAACTCTGAGAGCAGTTCAGTTCGATGTGAGGGAGCTTTTAAGGTTGATCAACGAGGGTTTGATCCTCAAGTGAAAGTGGCAGAATGGAGGATCTGGAGTAGTTTTTGCCCTGAGACCTATGCTCGGGAGCAGTGGGACTTCCACCCACTCCATCGCATCAGAAGACAACCTCCACGCTTGTTCTCCCGTTGGAAAACATGTAAAAGTCTGCACCCAATACTAGATGGCATCAGTAGGTACAGCATGTGCATTTACAGCAACACAAGGCAAGATAAACTATCACATTACTCTTACATTATAAAAGAGACACCTATGAAAGTACTATTAAGTGTGCGAAGAAGATGGTGTTAATTATGCCGAGCTTGGTGGCGTTGCCACTCAGTACCACAAATATTCTGAGATCATAAACATAGCATCTGGTGTAAAAACTATAGTTTTCATTGATGCTGGTAGAGATACGGAATGTGGAGCTTTATATAACTTCTGAATTTCATAGTTTTTTCAGTTTAATTTCCCAATCATAACTAAAAGTGGATTGTGTTTTTAGGTGAATTTCTGAGGGTTTGGTTTTAAACATATGTTAAGGTGTCTGAACCAAAGCCAAACATATTGCTTTAACAATTTTTCAGTGAAATTATGGGTTTTTTTCATCATAAAACAAATGCAACAGTTTAGTCCAGCCAACCCTCACTGCGCAATAGCCATCATAGGGTTTAGTGGCGGCTGGCCTTTATGTTTTTTGCTTTGTGGACCATAGTTTAGGTTCATGAACCCACACAGACTTGTGGCCCCCTGATGGATCTCCCACAGGGATCTTGAATGCAATACCTATTCTGCAAAGCCAGCGGAGGTGTAATTAGAGCCGACCACAACCCAAGTCTGTGTTAGTCTTTGGGCCCAAATTTGGGTTTGTGACCTGAAAGATGACTAGAAAAATCTAACTCATCTATTGTTTTTTTAATTTAATTATTCGTTACTTAGTCTGCAAACTCGTCCACAGCAAATATCCAAATGACTAACTTTCTAATCCTTTTAAGTTTACCCTGTGTCATTTGTTTAAAAAAAATACTAATTTCTCTAAAACTGCAGATTTCAAATCAAGCAAAGTACCTTAAGCAAAGTTATTTCATGCCATGCTTGTGTAATTCTGTTAAGCATATCTTTTTATGAGAAACCAAAAGTATTATTGGAGTTAAATTGGAAAATATCACTTTTAGACCAGCCCTTCAAATCCTCAAACAGATCTGCACCAAACGTGTTATGCCAAACCAAGCCTGAATGTTCAGATTTGTCAAACAGTGTCAAAGTTATTAAAACCAAAAATGCCTTTTCAATGGAAACTTTGACCCAACCATAACTATTGCCACTGCCAACAATATAGATGTATATAAGCAGATGAACAGACTTGAGAGGCCTCGACATGCAGGCAGTCTAGTGTTAGAGTACTTTCTTCGGTTCGGGCCTACAGAATTGTACCTTATTTCACGTGTTTTACACATGCTGAATGTTGCTGTCCACGTGAAGTCTGAAAAACAAGAATAGCTTTTACTAATTTAGCTGCTTGTTGGATGTCGGACAATTGTGTCCACACACATATTGTAAAATTACAATATATGCATGCCACAAATTCTGCCACATCTGCCAACAAAATAATATGCTTTTTAAAGACTGGTCACGGATCAATAAGGAAGGCTTCTGATTGCACACTTTTGTCTTATGGAAATACCGGTTAAAATGCTTCCACTGAATGGTACATGCTACTATTCAATAGAACGAGAATACAGATACAATGGCTGCAAGGATGGACACTGCTCTGGTATGACTAACTTTTGGAGAACATCAAGGTACATACTCTCTTGTAATCAGGAGGGTTCATTGTATTCTGGTTCCTGGACATATTTTAGATACCGAATACACCATCAAATAATCAGCTGGCACATCCAATAAGGAATATCTGGTCAAGGCCTGGTTCTTTATTTTCATTCCACAGAAGTATTAAATGCCTTTGTAGAGGTAGGCAAAACCAAAATTAAAGTTCAAGAGACATTTGAACGTTGCTGTTCCAAGGACATTAAAGAGGAAGCAATATTTTGGATCAGATTGTTGGTCAGGAATAATTAATTCCCTAGCTCCAATGTTCATCAGCCCAATAAAATTAAAATGGTCTTCAGGAGCCAAACTATTAATACAAATAAACAAATGTGGCTATCCTGAGGAGTGTAATCAACGTCTTCAGTCACCAATCCACTGATGGGCCATAGGAGGAACACTGTAATGGTCCAGGTTTACTCACTGTAATTCCGAGGGGTGCTCGCTGCCTTACCTTTACAAGTGTCATCATGGTGAACAGCATCACTGGGCTGCTGTTTAATTGACTAAACACAACTATTCATAGTTATTAAAGAAACATATAAGCAATTATTTACATGTTAACTGAGGTATCAGAAAAGAAGCACAGAAGATGTCTTGCACTGCTTATCTTTAGGAACACAGTCATGTTAAAAGGCATCATGCAATAAACATATAAAAATGTTAGTCTCTTCAAAATGAAAAACAAAGAGTAGTTCTATAAAGTGTAGAGCTTTGTCACCTTAGTCCATCACATGATATCACTGCATTGACAGGCATTTATAACAAATAGCTTTCAAACATGAAATTAGAAACACCAATCACCTCCCATTTCGGACACCTATATAATTAGTGAAACAAGAGAGCCAATTATTTTTACATGGCAGTACTTAAAATTATCTAGGGGTTGTTGATATATATGAAACAACAATATAGTCTATTAAATCACAATTATAAGTACGTATAGCATAAATCCTCAACGCAGACGAGGTGAAAAAAAACAATTGCCTATTATCACACTATTTGGTTAAGTAGAGATTGAGCACAGGTTTTTTCACTACACGCTGTGCAACTCAGCCACTAGTGGGGTATCTCTTTGCACTGTCATTTTACAACACAAGCTGATGCTTTATGTTAAATTCTTGGATCATAAGGTCAGAGCGTGGGTGGCAGACAGAATACAAATTAAGATTCAGCTTGTTTTGGGTTCCAGGATCCAAGAGAACCTCTAGCTGAAACTGGCATGAGGCTCAATCCTTCAGCTGCTTACCCAACCCTATTACATAGGAGCAATTAAGGGAATATTGACAACGGAAGGGCATGATTTGACCATGACCAACCTAATATGATGAAGTAAGAGTACCAATACCACAGTGCATGACTCCTTGTTTCAGGGTCCATAACTTTCCTCGTACCACAGTTCATTGAGGACAATGAGCCAGGGGTATTCTCTCAGACCATGGTAAAATCAAGTGTTTTTTTAAAGTCCTGTTTTCTTACAAGATACTACAAATGTTTGGTTTGATTTACATTTTTCTTATCACAGTAAAAACAAAAAAAGGAGCAGAGAAATATGCTCAAAAAGAGACTGCCAAAAAACACACAATTTATAATAATAAAAACCATGTCTTATTGTCCCCTCTTTTCCATCTTGCTTATTACACAACAGTATGAGTGGTTCCAACCAAAGATTTTTGCAGTGGAACCCGTCTAGGCTTCACAGTGCTAACAACCAGCGTATTTGACAAAGTGGTAACGTCGAGATTAAACACCAAGTCTAAGAGCTCCAAGGCCAAAACGTTCCTACTGTACAGCGCTTAACGGTGGAGTTGGTTGTTACCGTCTGCCCATTTCAGTGAACTGCACACTTTGTTGGGGTGGTCTTTGTCAAATGCTTAGCATAGCACTCGCTATCTTAGGTAAAATATTGAGGAATGAGGAGTTTGTGAGGGCTTCATTCCAATTAAATAATCAAGTTACTTAGTGTCCAACAGGACAAATGTTCTGTCTGTGGATGCTTCGGACAGCAGCCCTTCTTGTCTGCTGACAGTCCTGCCCAGGCACCATGTCCTGTTTGTATGAGTGGCTGTGTAGAATCATTTTTTGGTGAAGAAACTTTCAAATGACAAAAACGAAAAATCAGATTGAAATTACAAGTTTTTAAGTCTCAAATAATGACCCTTAAAAAATTAGAAGAATCAAAACTAAATGTCATTTAATAGGGTGCAATTGACTGGGACTGAAGCATCCTCCAAGGTGAGGTGGTGATAAAACAATCTAAGATACAGGTTCATCACTGTCAACCGATGTAGAGAACTGGAACTTAGGCACCCCTCGGTCTCTGTTAGGTAATGGATCATTGCCGAGAAAAGGGTTGCACCAGTCAAAGGTGGTGCCTTTGGACCTTAAATTGTTCCTGAAGGTCAAAATATTTGGCAGGACAAGGCTAGAAGCTGTGATAAAGCAGGGTTCCACAAGACGTGTGACTTTATCACAGTGCTATTGTATGCTTGAACATCACATAAAAAAAAACTTTGATTGGGACATGTAACCAATGGGGGTGAAATATTTTTCCGTCAGCTAGCACCATGTACTGGTCCTTGAGAGATGAAAAATCTAGAATAAACTTTCTGAAAACGTTCTAAAATTTCTAACCTGGAGTACTAAACGTTCACAAGCATTCAGGACTCTAGATCAAAGGTTTAGGTGATAGCACTTCAAATTCAAGACATCTTTATGTTATACCATGTAGTATTAGCAATTCTTGTTGGTAGGGATGGTAGTATTCTCCTTTCTGGAACGTGGATGTAGTAAAACATTTGGTTGTGGAATGCTGGTGAAGCAGAACTGGGATCTTGCCTTGCACATTACGATGCTGTCTGTCTTATGGGCATTTCAATGCAGTAATAAACTAAGATTTGAGCTTCACTGTGTTGCAATCTCTGCCATTATAGACAAACACTACAATTTGGTGACGAGTTGGAGACCGATCATTTCAACCTGAGCTACGGGCCCAACAAAGAAGAACCGTGGACGGAAAAGCGACTTAACAGCCAGTATTCTGTTTGGAAATACTTGCGCATTATGAATTTTATAAGTTTGGCAGCTAAATTATGCGAAGATGCAAAGTCTCTTCGATAATTATTGTGCAAAGTTACGGTCGACTGCGTGTGCATGAGACCAATTACAGTTTTTCTGCACACGTCAAACAAAAGCAACATAATTTCATATGCACTTGAGGCCATTTATCGCACATGCATCACTTGAGAGCCGCATCATCCCTAAACAAACACTTAGTTAAGTTATGTTCTGTTTTTAGCACAAGCCTAGCTATTTGACACAAGGTAAGCTGCGCGTGCAAGCGAATATTAAAGTGCTTAGTTCTTAATGCGAGGCCGCTGAAGATTTTTGGAACGTTCGCGGCATCGCATACGAGCGTTTACAAAGAAAGAAGCTCTGTCGAATATCGGCAGGGAGAGAGGCGAGTGTGCAAGCCCCTGTTCAAAACATGTTGAAATTAAACTTATAATTAAGACCGCCTTCAATTGTCAACAGCCTATAAAACTGCTATTCAAGCTCATTTCTCTTAACAATAGCCTTACCTCGTTTCAAGCTCACCGTATCCTCAGCTCGTGTGTTGAGCTTGCTTGGGCTACTCAGTTCTTTTTGGAGGTTCCTTTTGAGATAGAAACCATCTAGAATGCTAACTTTCTTACACACATTTACAACATGGCACATGCTCAGTATATCAATCCACCTACAGTATTTTTACAAAATCCAGGCAAGCCTCTAATTAAATGAAAAACTTGGCACAGACGTTTTGAAAATGACTTAATAGTAACTGATGGAAAATAATTCAGTGCAACAGGAAGAAAACATCAATGTCTGGGCTGCTTCTAACTGCTGAGCACAGTGTTTGACAACTTACCAGAAGCATTAAACCAATTGCTAGAATTAATACAGTGGAAGAGTTTGATGAAGAAATGTGTTTAAACAGTTCTTACTGTGGAAACTAACACCACCAAATTTAAAGGTCCATTGGGTATGGTACATATTGCTGGGGCTGAAATAAATACTATGGCAGGTTCAGGATCACCTGTTACTATTACAGCTGAAGACATGTTAGACAAGATGTGACAATGTGTCATTATGTGAAACAGACGTTAACCCCAAAGCTTTTCGGGATTGGACATCAATATGTTGGGATTTGTTTTTAAGACAATATTGAATTTAAAGACTTTATTAGGACTAAAATTTAAATTGCCGAATATTGTAGGGTGGCAAGACTTGGGAAGGCTGGGTATTTGCCTCAGACTTGGGTCAGACAATCCCATTGTGTAAGAAGATATGCCAGTTTTGAATGTTCAAGAAAGTAAGGAAGGACAAACCCATATTGACACTAAAGAGGACAATATGTTGATGTGCTTTCACCAAACATTGTGTCAAATAATTCAAACACATATTAATATTGAAAAGTAATGCCATTCCAGTGACAGAAAAAGTGTATTCAGTACCATTATCTGTTTGAAATGATTTGAGAAAATTATTAAAGGATATGTGCAATAAAGGCATAACTGAACTAAGTGACTAATCAGAATGGGTTTCAGAAACTGTCATTGCACAAAAAAAAAAACAGGTGACATTAGGCTTTGTGCTGATTTAAGATCACTGAATCATTGAATAAGAATAAAGTAGTTGATTGCCATCACCTCCCAAAGATCAATGCAATGTTGGCAGCGGTTCACATTATTTTACCACAATTGATCTTAAATTGGCAGATCTTCAAGTCAAGTTATCGGATGAATCAAGATCTCACAACTTTTGTGATACCATTTAGAGCATTTACATACTAACATGCCATTTGGACTAGTGTCTGCTGCTAGTGTCTTTCAAAAATTAATGGACATAATATTTGGGCAGCAACAAGGGTTACAGACTTTTCAAGACATGATATTTGCCAGAAGTATTGATAAACACAAGAGAATTTTGGAACAAGTATTAAAGATACTTAAAAAGGCATTACAGTCAGCAAAAGTATGTGCACATTTTTGCAGAATAAGGTAGATTATTTAGGTCACAGTTTCTTCTGAAGGTGTACTGCATTAACTTGAGATTGTTGAGGCAATTCGTGATGCACCTGAATCAAACAACAAGGGCACATTGAGGTTTTTCCTTGGACTAAGTGAATATTATTGTCGCTTTGCTCGGAATTATGAATTTGCAATGGAACCATTAATATAGTTATTACAGAAAAAAGTAAAGTTTGAATGGGGGCAGGAACAGCAAAAGGCATTTCAAAAAGTGAAAAACCTGATTATAAGTGCTGCTTCTTTGAAACCATATGATCCTGAACCTGAGAATTTCCTAACAGTTGATTCCAGTGCTCCTGAGCTAGGTACTGTTTTTACAACGATTACAATAGGAAAAAGAACAGACTGTGGTATTTCTTTCACCTACATTGAGGAATTCAGAGGTGCAGTATAGTAACATAAAAAGTGAAATATTAACTTGTGTTTGGTCAGTTGAAAAATTAAAAACATTTGACAAAGAATTTACATTGGTAACAGATCACAAACGTGAAAATTTGAATGCATCTGCGAGATCGGTCAGGTTAATGTCCAAGGTACAATACTACAATTTTCAAATTAAACATATTTCAGGTGATTTAAATGTGAAAGCGGATTACTTATCTAGATTTCCAGTCTCTGAAAAGGAGGAGAGTTCATGCAGTGATTAAGAAGAAAAATGTGTTGCTGGTGTGATTGATGCCATTCAAATGGTCAAAAGTATAATCATGATGAGGATTGGATGCAAGAATTGGGAACAGATGTTTTGAAGTAAGTTAGAAGCCATATGACCAACGGATGTCCTATAAGGAAATCGGAGAGACCCCTCAATTTTTTTTTTTATTAAGGATGAGTTGACTATAGAAGGAGGTCTAACTTTAAGAAATTATTACTTTATTCTACCTTCAAGTCTTAGAAAAAACTACTAATGGCTTTAAGCCCATGAGAGTCAACTAGGTTCAACGGACACTAAGAAATTGCTAAAAAAATGTTACTGGTGGCCGGACATGGATTAGGACTAGAATGCATGGGTTGACATCTGTGTTGAATGTATCAGGTCGGAGAAACATTGGGAATGTTTGAAAGAAGAGATGCATATTGTGCAATTCCTAATAGACCATGGTTTAAGTTGGCTACTGATTTTGCTGGACCGTATGTTTGAGTCGTGATATGCGTTACATAATCGTCTTGACAGATTACTATAGTAAATGGATACACTATGAATTTGTTGATACTACCGAAAAAGTCAGACTTTTTGGAAGATATATGTTTTAAGGAAAGGTATTCTGATATTGTAGTATCTGACAATGGTAAATAATTTGTTTTTCCAAAAATGGTGTCATTTACAGAACCGAGGTATTAGACAACCGAAAACTACATTGTATAATCTAGCCTCAAATGGCCCGGAAGGAAGAGTAAATAGGTTTGTAAAAGAAGGAATACGGACTACTATAGTTTCAAACTTTGATATAAGACCATTTTTAAGGAGCAAAGGGTTTGCGTGCAATAACACAATTAAAGTTACCAAGTTTCATAGATTTCATTCAAGGTTACAGGTTCCAAACATTACCTATTGGCAAAGCAGCTTTAGGGCTACAAAAAAAAAAATAGATCCCTGATTTCCAGTATAATGTGCATTAAATAGATTAACTACAGATTAGCCCCTAAAGAAGTCTTTGGATGAATACAAAAGATAAGCATTACATTCCCAACTAACGGTGTGGGGGACAATAAGAATGAGTGTAATGAGACTTAATATCCAAGGAAAGCATACAGTCGGGAGGAAAGATCGCTTATAAAACAGATGACTACAATTTTATTACTTTGACGTCCAAAATATCCACCACATGGCCGTTTGGGTGAGTCAAGTCCAGCCTTTTTTTCCATCACAAACAAGAAGATAGGGTGAAGCTTGCAGGGCTCCCTGATTGACTTCTTTCTGACAAGCACTGCTGCACCTTCCACTGCTGGGCCACAGACAGATGGGTTAACGCTGAGGGGGGTGAAGGGTGCCATCAAAACATTCAGGAGTGGCTAAACCTGGGAAACAGACCAACTGGTCCTGGTTTTCTGATTAATACACGTAGGCAGGCGATCACAACCCATTGAAATAAAAACAAAACGATGCCACAGTTTGTTATTTGCAGGAACAAAAAGAGGTATGACATGATGCTGAAAACAAATGTATCTGATACCAGCCTCTGAATTCTGAGTGCTGAGCCCATTATGGTTGGAGAAGTACTGGGAGCCAGGCTGGGACAACAAAGCCATTCACTCCCCTGGCAATGTGATGATGGGGACCCTGGAGAGTGGCGAAGAGAATGGCCCTCTGTTTATTACCCTCCTCCATGACACTCTTATGCATGTTACCTTCTTCAGAGCTGTGCTCATGTTACTCCCTGGAAGGAATAAGTTACTTACCTGTAACTTTAGTTCTCCAGTATTGGAAACTTTCATAGATTCACAAGCTTTAATCATTCCCCGTCGTCGAGATGGGAGTCCCCGGTGCAATACAAAAAGCCATGCTCAATTGCATATAAAGCTGTAGAGGCACTAGGCCTCTTAATTTAGTAACATATCATAGTTGTTTGGTAAAAAAAGGACCAAACTTAAAAGACAACCAATCAGCTCACACCACCCTCTAGAATCCTCCTGTGAGGAGCTGATTTCCCTCAGATTTACCAAGCACAAGTGCAAAAATACAGCTAGGACGGAAGAAAATGAAGGTGAGCTCCTCAGGGGAGGTGGGTGGGTCGCATGTGAATCTATGAATGTTGCCAATACTGGAGAACTACAGTTACAGGTAAATAACTTGTACCTTACTCCAGTATTTGAACGTTCATAGATTCACATGCTTGAATCAGAATAGTAAGCAGTGAAGAACACATTTTCGACATGCAGATAGTAACATGGTACTCAAATGTGAACTGGCATGACAATACGTACATACATTTATTTTACAATCTACAGTATTACTTTCAAAGAAAATGTGAGATAACAGAACAAGCGGATGGAGGGAAGAAATCGTTTAGCTCACCTTCATTGAAAAAGGTTTCAAAGGACCGCTTGCCCAACAGCTGCATCCCGAAGTGGCTCAGTGTCCAAAAAGTAACACTCCATGTCGCAGCCTGACGGATGTCCTTAATTGACACAACCGCAAATAGTGCACAGGACGCACATATAGCTGTGGTAGAATGCCAGACTTGCTTGCAATGGTCTACCTGCTTTCTGATGGCAGAAGATGATTGCATCTTTAATCCATCAGGATATAGTCTGTTTTGTCACAGAGTGACCTTTCCTAGCGGCACAAAGCTATAAACAACTGATTGGACTGTCGGAACGACTTTGTTCTGTCCAGATAGAATTTTATGCACCTCTTAAGGTCGAGTGAATGCAGGGTCCTTTCTGCAGCAGTTTGCGGGTTCAGGGAAAAAAGATTTTAGCACCACTGGTTCACTGAAATGGAATTCCTAAGGCACCATAGGAATGAATTTGGGATTGGTCTGTAGCATTACTCTATTTTGTCTGAACTGCAAGAAAGGTTCTTGTATAGTGAAAGCTTGAATTTCACTAACTCTGCATGCCGAAGTAAGGATGAAAAGGAGAGCCACCTTCCAAGTGAGGTACTTGATGTCCGCCCTGTGGATAGGCTCAAAAGGCTCCTTCATAAGCTGGCCAAGGACGATGTTAAGTTGCCATGCCAGAGGTGAAGGCTTCACTGGAGGAAAGGATCCGACGAGACTCTTCAAGAATTGCTTGACTAATCTCAGAGCATAAGGACGGTTTGCCTGGTACTCTCCTGTATCTGGAGATAGCTGCCAGATGGACCCTAATTGCTGACCGGGCAAGTCCGGAACGTGCCAGCTGTAAGAAGTATGGCAACACCGCCTCCGGAGCAGAGGAGAGAGGGTGCACTTTATGGGTTTCACACCACAAACAAAATCAGGGAGATGTTGCTCAACCTCTGGCCTCAAGGATTAGTTACTTACCTGTAAATCCTAGTTCTCTTCCAGGGGTATCCTCATCAAAGTCATAAACATTGAATATTCCCGCCCTTGTGCGGGGACCCCGGAGCATATATATATAAAATACATACATATTATCATGTGTAAAACAGCAATGCAGGCTATAATCATAAATAGGCTAAAATGCTTTATTTCTATGCAAGTTTTTTTTTTTTTTTTTTTTATATTATAAAATCACAATAGATCATAAATATCTACCTAAGCCCCAAAAGCTGGACTTAGGGAAGTAAACAGCAGTAAATATCAGAGAAAAATAGAAAAAACCACATTGAAAAACAATGAAGCATTCTTAGCCAATAGGCTGCATGCAGGTTAACACAGGAGAACCATAAAAACTTTGGCACCGTGCCTTTAAGACCCTGAGCACCTCCAGTATCCCACCATGCCTCAGGGGTGAAGGGAAGGTGACAGTTGGTTCACAGTTAGGTCAGTACTTTTTTACGGTGACAATCTGTGTAACTGATCAGAAAGATAATCTGTCCTGCACTTCTAGGAGACTTAAGTCCGGGGAGGAGGGTGGGTTGTTTATGACTTTGATGAGGATACCCCTGGAAGAGAACTAGGATTTACAGGTAAGTAACTAATCCTTCTCTTCCAGGGGATCCTCATCAATAGTCATAAACATTGAATAGATTAGCAAGCCCATCCCTAAACTCTGCGGACTGTCCGAAAGAAGTGCAGGAAAGAATACATATTCATGCAAATAGATTTCTAAGAGAGGCCTGCCCCACCTGGGCATCCGCTCTTGCATCCGAGTCTAAACAGTAATGCTTAGTAAAGGTATGCACAGACTTCCATGTAGCAGCCTTACAAATCTCGGAAATTGGTACATTGTTAAGGAGGGCAGCAGTAGCCGCTTTTCCCCTTGTGGAATGCGCTTTTGGCCTAGCCAGTAATTGCTTATTAGCCAGTTGGTAAGTGTTAACAATACAAGACACAATCCATCTTGATATAGTTCGTTTAGACGCTGCCTCTCCTGTTCTTAAATGACCATAATTCAGAAACAAATGGTTAGAATGTCTAATCGGTTTTGTTTTGTCCAAATAGAATTTCAGCACTCTTTTTAAGTCTAAAGAATGCAATGCTTTCTCAGCCGGAGTCTCCGGATTGGGAAAGAAAGTCGGTAAAGATATAGTCTGATTGATATGGAATTCTGACACCACCTTCGGAAGGAAAGATGGGTGAGTTCGCAGAACCACTCTATTATCGTGAAAAACCGTGTACGGTTCTCTGCAAGACAGAGCCTGAATTTCGCTGACCCTCCTCGCTGAAGTAATGGCCACCAAAAAAGCCGTCTTCCACGTAAGGTGCTGTAAAGAGGCCTTGTGGATAGGTTCAAAAGGAGGGCCCATAAGTTTTGACAGGACTACATTCAGTTCCCATGGAGGAGAAGGTCTCCGAATAGGAGGAAAAACCTTTTTCAAGCCTTCTAAAAAATCCTTGACTACAGGTATCGTAAAGAAGGATTCCTGAGAAGGCGACTTACGATACGCTGTAATTGCAGACAAATGAACCTTAATAGAAGATACCTGCAGACCAGACTTCGCCAGATGAAGTAAATAGGACAGTATGACGTCCTCCTGAGCTCGTATGGGATTTATACCTTGTTGAGAGCACCAGATGTAAAATCTCTTCCACTTAAAAGCGTAAGAACGCCGCGTGGAAGGTCGTTTTGACTCTTTCAAGATGCTCATGCACTCCTGTGAGAGCCCTAGGTGCCCATACTGTAGGAATTCAGGAGCCATGCTGTCAAGCTCAGAGAGGGAAGGTTGGGATGTAGGATTCTGCCTTCCATTCTGCTCAGGAGATCCGGTCTGCACGGCAACCTCCTGTGAGGTCTTTCCGATAAGTTGAGTAGGTCCGTGTACCAGAATTGGCGGGGCCATTGTGGCGCTATCAGAATCATTCTGGTTCTGGAGTTGTAAAATTTGTTGATTACTGCCGGTATGAGGGGAATCGGTGGAAAGGCGTAGAGAAATGTCCCTGACCAGTTGATCAACAGGGCATTCCCTTGAGATCCCGGACGGCAGAACCTGGACGCGAAGTCTGGGCATTTCTTGTTTGTTTCGTCTGCAAAGAGATCCAACTGAGGTCGACCCCATTGACCGAAGATGTCCTCGACGACTTCGTCGTGTAGCACCCAGTCGTGCGCGTCTTCCAGATGTCTGCTCAGGAAATCTGCCTCTACGTTTTGCTGACCTGGCAGGTGTACCGCTGTGATAGACATTCCCCTGGCCAGGAGCCAATGCCATATCGTTTGGGATTCTCGAGACAGAGGTAGTGATCTTGTTCCCCCCTGTTTGTTCAGGTAATACATTGTGGTTGTATTGTCTGTCTGAATTAGGATAGATTTCCCCTGAACCAATGGAGAGAAAGATTTGAGAGCCAGATGGACTGCTCTGAGTTCCAGTAGATTTATGTGATAGTTCTTTTCCTTGTCGGACCACAGACCCTGAGCTTGGAAGGAACCCAGATGAGCACCCCAACCCTGAAGAGACGCATCCGTTACCAGAGTGTCGACTGGAATTGTCTGGTGAAACGGAGAACCTATCGACAGGTGAGGTCTGTGCATCCACCATTGTAGTGATTGAAAAGCCACTGCTGGTAGTCGAACTCTGTCCTCCCAGTGACCAGTCTTTTGGCTCCAATTGTTCTCTAATGCCTCCTGAAGGGGCCTCATGCGTAACCTGGCATTCGGGACAATGAAGATGCATGAAGCCATGGAGCCCAGAAGCGATGTCACCTGACGAGCTGTAGGTGCATCGGCTGTTAATAGATGTTGACACTTCCTGTGGATTGATAAAAGTCGTTCCTCCGAAGGATACACTCTTTGGAGCTCTGTGTTTAGTATCGCTCCCAGGTAGTGGAGGTTTTGTGTTGGAATCAAGGTTGACTTGTCGTGGTTGATTTGAAGACCTAGAGACTCGAAAGTTCTTAGAACGATATCTCGATGTTTTCTCGCCTGATCCGGAGATGAGGCCTTCACTAGCCAGTCGTCCAGGTAGGGGTAGACGAATATTTTTTGTCTTCGAAGGTGTGCCGCTACCACTGCTACACATTTTGAAAAGACTCGGGTGCAGACTTCAGGCCGAATGGAAGGACTCTGAATTGGTAGTGCTGTGACGCTATCTGGAAACGTAAAAATTTTCGATGTTTGGTTGCTATTGGGATGTGAAAATATGCATCCTGTAGGTCGATGGAGCACATCCAGTCTCCCTGATGCAGTTGCGGGACAATCTGGTGAAGGGCTAGCATCCTGAACTTTTGTTTTCTTATGTACTTGTTCAGGAGCCGTAAGTCCAGAATTGGTCTGAAGAGGCCCTGTTGACCTTTTTTCGCCACCAGAAAGTAACGGGAGTACACCCCTTTTCCTTTTTGTGCCGGAGGAACCTTTTCTACAGCTTTCTTTTGTAGGAGTGCGAGAACTTCCTTGCGTAGCAGGCTGAGATGAGAAGGAAAACACCTTGCTGGCGGCAAGTGTGGAGGAGGTTTTTTGAAAAGGAGAGAATAGCCATGTTCGACAATATTGAGCACCCATTTGTCTTTTGTGATTGAGTGCCACTCGCGAAGATGATGCGTAACACTTCCCCCCACCGGAGTGGTGCACAGTGCTGAGGGAAGCAATGCCTCATTGCTTTGATGGTGTCTTTGCTGTAGACTGTTGAGGTCTACTTGACCCTCTGTCTCTTGTGGGTCTACGTGCCTGAAACAGGGGACGTCCCTGTCGTTGTTGTGGCCTTTGAGACCAGTGAGGGGTTTGAACCCTCTGCTGGAATGGTCGTCTGTCATACGGCCTGTACCTCCGCCTGAAGTCTTTTTTACGTTCCAGGCCCACTGCCCTCATCGTGTCGACTTCCGTTTTCATTCGGGCCATCTCTTCATCCGCGTGGGTACCGAACAACGAACTCCCGCTGAATGGGAGGTTCAAAATGCGCTGCTGTGCTTCCTGTTTCAGACCCGTGAGCCGTAGCCAGGAAGACCTCCTAGCGCAGATTCCGTGCGCATACCCATGCGCAGCCAAATCCGCCCCGTCCGCCGCCGCGCTGATGACCTGGTTAGATACTAGGCCCCCTTCCTGCAAGATTTCCTGGAAGTCCTGTCTATCTTCCCTGGCCAACTTTTCTGTAAATCTGTGGAGTGAGTCCCACAGAGAGCGGTCATATCTGCCCAGAAGTGCTGAGGCGCTGGAGACCTTCATAGCAGATGCCGCCGTACCGCACATCTTTCTCCCCAGAGAGTCTAGGTGTCTGCTCTCCTTATCCGGGGGGACTGTGGAAGATGATGCCACAGAGTGTGTTTTTCTAGCTGCGGCTAAGATCACAGAGTCCGGTGGCGGATCCTTCCGCAGGAATAAAGGATCTTGTTCCAGAGCTTTGTATTTCTTTTGAATCCTAGCCGGGGCAGACTTGAGAGTGGCTGGAGACAGAAAAGTGTCCATAGTCGGTTGCAGCAAACCCGGTACTAGTGGCAGCAGTTTTCTCGAGACTGATCTGTGTTGTAGGGTCTCAAAGATAACTGAGGATGAGGTGGCCGGCTCCGGTACCTCAATATTTAGCTTCTGCGCTCCCCTTAGAAGAACCTCATTAAAAGTGGTGATATCATCCACCGGGGAAATCCTAGCAGGTGGAGAATCTGTGAGTGTGGGGGAGTAGCGCCCCACAGACGATCCTGAAGAAGACCAAGAAGGTGATCTTCTGCGTGGTGTTCGTGACCTGGTTCTCCTTCGGGAACGGGACCTGCTCCGAGAGGCTGTAGCAGAGTGTGCAGGTCTTGTGGTCGGCTGACGAGAAGCAGAACGAGCCCGTCCTGCTCTAGCTGTAGGCGATGGCGTTCTCGGTAATGAGGCAGTAGGAGAATACATCCTCGAGTATTGTGAATCCGGGGATGCTGTGATGGGAGAAACATGCCCCGATGCTCTGGAATGGGATGATGCACTCCTTATAGAGACCACCGGTGAGGGAGCTTTGTCCGCTGGCTCTACTGCCTGTGACACAGCTGAAGGTTGTGTCGACGTCGATTGCATCCTCGACGTCGAAGGTTGCGATGGCTGGTCTGCTCTCGACGTCGAAGGTCTTGACGTCGGAGGTCTTGCCGTCGAGTGTCTTGACGCCGATCGCCTATCGCGGGACCTGGACCTACTCGCCGTCGTGTGTCTCGACGTTGAGTGGCGAGTGGTCGACGGCGGATGTTCATGCCGTCGAGGTGTTTTTGGTGTCGTGTCCTTCGACGCCAAGGGGTGAGACGTTCTCAACGGCGAACGGGAGCGCCGGAGATGACTCGACGCCGAACGGCGGCCTGCCGTCGACGGAGATGTACCCCTGTGTCCATGCTTCGACGTTTTGTCCCTCGACGTCGGTCTGGTCGCCGTCGACGGCGATCTATGCCGGTGAGACGGTGGTGCCGATGACGTCGATGGAGAACAAACAGGTACAATCCTACCTGTCGACGTCGATCGGGCCATTCCTTCTGCTGTAGGTCTGGGAAGTGAAGAGGATGTTGACTTTTTCCTCTCCTGAAGCCCATGTAGCCTGATCTTCTCTCTGTCTTTGAGAGTCCTCCTTGACATGTTCTTACAATACTTGCAGGTGTCAGGACAGTGACTCTGTGGCAGGCAGACAATACACAGAGAGTGTGGGTCTGACTGGGCTTTCTTCTTCCCACAAGAGGGACATTTTACAAAAAGAGATGGCATTTTTCTGTCAGAAAAAAACCTTCCTAGCTCAGACAAAGATGTTACTTGTCGAGTGAAAAGTGAAAAAACGCTTTTTTAAAGAATTTTTCTGAGGAAAACTCAGGAAAACTCAGAAAAACTGAGAGCTCAATGCTCCAGGATCCTCTCAGAAGAAGCCGGAAAAAAGAACTGACCTAACTGTGAACCAACTGTCACCTTCCCTTCACCCCTGAGGCATGGTGGGATACTGGAGGTGCTCAGGGTCTTAAAGGCACGGTGCCAAAGTTTTTATGGTTCTCCTGTGTTAACCTGCATGCAGCCTATTGGCTAAGAATGCTTCATTGTTTTTCAATGTGGTTTTTTCTATTTTTCTCTGATATTTACTGCTGTTTACTTCCCTAAGTCCAGTTTTTGGGGCTTAGGTAGATATTTATGATCTATTGTGATTTTATAATATAAAAAAAAAAAAAGAAAAAAAAACTTGCATAGAAATAAAGCATTTTAGCCTATTTATGATTATAGCCTGCATTGCTGTTTTACACATGATAATATGTATGTATTTTATATATATATGCTCCGGGGTCCCCGCACAAGGGCGGGAATATTCAATGTTTATGACTATTGATGAGGATCCCCTGGAAGAGAACTAGGAGACCCTCATGTCATTGTAACAGGATGCAGGTATTCCTCTCTTGAGGGAGTATTGGAAGAGTTCTGTGCACCTATGTTGGACTAAGATATAATTTTGCTTTTTACAGCCAGTTCCTGGTCACTCTTCTAGTGGGCTTCAAGGAGATGTTTGATTAGCTCTTCCACCTCTTTCCAGTGATAGCAGTTTTATTTTGATAGTAGTCTGACTGTTCTTGCAATTCTCCATGTGTGGCCACCCTGCCACAGCCACAAGCTTGCCAGCCGCATCAATCCTCTTACACTCCTTATCTGGGGAAGGAACACCCCCTGTTGCCTAGGCTGAGGCTTTTTATCTAGCAGTGTGAAACAGTAGTGAGTCGAGTAGGATGGGATACTGAAATACACTGGGTTGTCTGGAGCACTTCAGATGGCTTTCGGACCTCAGGAGGAATGACAACTCTAGCTCTAACTGGATCTATTAAGTTTTCAGGCAAGGTCTTAACCAAGCTGCAAAGCATGGGAAGTTATTGGGCGGACACTGCAGTTCAAGAAATAATCTCCAATAATAGGATGTCCTCGTCCTGTGCTTTTGTAAGGTGAGATTTCATGTTCTGTTGCTGAGCTGTTCTCTATGTAGGAAAGCACCCTCTTTTTGGCATGGTTACCCCCACTTTTTTGCATGCTGTCAGTTTGTTTTGACTGTTCCCAGGTTTTGTTAACTCTACGGTTCACAATCTAATTTCCAGCTGTAGGAACCATTTGAGGAGTCCCAGGACAGATGGGTTATTCGAGTCAGACCATAACTGGAGTCTGTCACCAGTAGTGACCTGAGGCTTAAAGTTATAGTAGATCCCAAAACTAAGCACCAAGGACACCTCTTTAGCACAAGTCTCAGAGAAGTGGAGTCAAGCTATCCACCACTTACTCTCTAACCTCACACCACCTCAGTAAGTAAGATCTTAACACCAAACTAAAAATAAATCAAGTTCCATTTTGGGACACAGTCCCTCTGTTCTGGTTTGTGGGTTTTTTCCTGGGGATTTGTGTAATATTCTCTTAAGGTCTGTCTCTCAAAGGCTTCCCCTGGGGAAAAAGTGCTTAAATTACTATTCCTATTGTCATTGTGGGTTCAGGTCATCTTATCTCTACTTTCTGAAATTTTGCGAAATTCAAGGGTGAACAGTTCAAGGCTGAAGAACCAAATGATTTGAATTCTCCACTTTGTACTGTACACAGTACTTTTGGTATGTGCCACTAATAAGGCATAGAGGTCTGGCCTTTAGTTTCAAGGCTCCCTTCTGTAGGTGTTGTTTTGAGCTTGTCACCCCAGCCTGCCAATGTACTGTGGTGAACAGTTTCAGCATAGAGGCACACCCTTTCACTTGAGTTTGGAAACACCAGTGTTGGATCAGCTGTGTTCAAGTTGCACTGCTCAAAGTTCAAAACAAAGCTAGGAGCCCATCCAGGTTGCTGAGCTTAACTTTGGGTGCAAGTAGTGTACAAAGGATGCCTGCTACTGAACACAAATCAATTTGTGGTTACCACGAACATAGCCCAGTTCAACTCTAGGGGCTTTTTACCCAATTTCTCCAAATGAAGCATTTAGCATAGCCTACACAAAAGGCACCAGACATGGTCCCTTCTAAAGCTAAGCACGTGCTGCAGGAGGAGCACCTGGAAATCACAGATCTCAGATGCCGACATGAGTAGTGCTTGTCTACCTGAGCTGAAGTAGCTGTTTCAGTTCGTCCCACCTACGGATCTAAAAGGTCCTCTCTCTGCTGGACCAAGTCTTCCTCATGTAAGGGCATCTCAAATTCCCATCCGGAGCAGTCTGTTAGCTCCCTCCATTAATCAGGGTTCCGTCAGCTATCAAGAGTAGGGTTTTAAGAACGTTCCTTGTTTCTAGACCCGAACCTGGCAAGCGGAGCTGGCAGTACACAGTATGGCACATAAGTATTCCTTGGTCACCAGTGGTGTAGTACTCTGGTTCCTGGTGGAGAAATCTTGGCACCCTGGGTGTAGGATACTGCCACACCTTTATACAAAATTCCGACAGTTAGTTGGGAGATGGACTCAAAGTCTGCTCTCTTCCTTATTCAAATCAGACTGGTCCAGCTAAAGTCTCTGGCATGAACCATGAACAGAAAGTTGGGTATAAGCTGCACATCACCAGGCTTGAGAACCCCAAAACAAGGGCACAAAGAAGGCTGTCCCACCTAACTATACGTTAACCTCTGGTTGGGCAAGGGCTGGTCCTTCCAGAGTGCTATGGGCCAGGGAAAGGCACGGGGAAACATCCTAGATGCAAACTCTGTCTTGTCTTCTTTTTACAAACAGTCCTCAATCTGGCTCATAATCGAGGATACTTGGAATGTTGTGGAAAGAGGCCTGCAATTTCACATCTGTCAGGGGCGCTACAACAAAGAACAAACCGAAACCCAGTCCAAAGCGAATATGGTTGAACAGACTGATTGGGAAGCCAGTCTTCAGAAAATGTAATACTAAACCATGCTTTGATAAAAGACAAATAATACTTTCCTCAGATTCTAAGAGAATCTAGATTTTTTGAGCCATCATGACGATAAGGCTATACCCTATGAAGGGTACAGAAAATACTATGGTGATCAGAACTAAATACTTTTGACAGCAAAGAAAAATGAGTTTCATCAACATGGAATAGCTAAGATCTGTTTCAACACAAAAACCGCTGTGAACTTATTCTAACTGCGAAGAAAATCACTGGTCATACAAATGCTTAAGAACATTTAGACTGTTTCTAAACAGAGAAGACCTTTCCCCTTTAGGAGAAAAACATAGGTGTGAGAAGGGTGCAGGGCCTAGGAGGAGGTTTAGCTTCAATCCAAGAACTGCCCGAGAGTCACGTCTTGTCCCTCTACCACACACACAAAAAAAAAAAAATAATACATGCTAAGGCTGCTGTAAGTGGTCCAAGGAGTCTTAGAAGCTTTGAAGACAAGATGAAAGCCCACACAGTTTTTTTTTTTAAAGCTGGTAATAGTATCTTTAACAATGATCAGGGCTCTTTGAAGAGAAAACTACATTTGGTCACAGACACCAAACGTTTTGGAGTAGAAACCTTGAATAATGCCCTTAATGGATCTAGGATTTAGCTTTTTAATATTTGTATTGTTTACTTTCCAAGTGGAAGGTATTGCTTTGCTATTTGTACGCACAGCTTTAGGCATATCTCAATTAGCATTGTTTGTGAATTGTATATGAATAAAATTAGAAAAGTAAACATGTTGACAAACTGACAAAATATTTTTAGATGGTTACCTTTCCCAAGCACAGGTAAACTGCTAAGATTCCATAGAATGTTATTTAGTTTTACTTTTTCAGTGTACAGCTTCCTTTTAATAGAGATATAAAGAAATGCAAGCCAATCAGTTCAATCTGCTCATGTTTACTCATTTTTCTTGAACCCTAAACTTAAAATTTGTTTATGCGGTCATGGTGGTAAGCAGTATTACATAAGAGGTTCTAATATGTAGTTATTCTCTACTATTCTAATGACACTCAAATGCCCCAACTCTAGTAGAATGCTGGCCACCTACAGTACAAAGTAACAGAGGGACAGAAGTAAATCTTACCTTTTCCATCCTGCCCGTACTATACAATTCTAGATCAAAAAACTGGGGAATCTGCAGCAGATTTGCAACCTTCTCCGAGTCAACACAATACTAAAAGAGTAAATCAAATGGTAAAACATTAGATACTCCAATCTGCTTGTTCTATGTGGTTATCATGAAAAACAAAAAAAGACGGGGAAACTGTACCTTAGACAGTAACATTGGAAGTGCAATAATGTACTGTTCAGTTAATTTATTCTTATCTTCAATCTGAGTTTTCCTTTCCTTTGCGGTGAGTACCTGTCAACATAATTGGTACATTGGTCTTTGATGCAGAAGAAGGTGATGCAATGGGTAACGGGTATATAACATTTCATGGTTTTAAAGATGTCAATTGTCAGAAGTGCTGGCACAAGAAACATACGGCAAATCCATACAAATTATAACTGAACAATGTCAATTAACAATTACAAGAATATATAAAAAAAAAATTTTAAACACGGCTCATCATATGGATGATGAACTGGAAAACCATTATCAGCTGTAGTGAGCTCAGTAATCCTAATTTATCAGTGCACAAGAAAGTTAATACCACCACCTAACATACAAAACTATGTAAAAACAAACTTGCCTCTCGTAGGGAAATGGCTTTTCGCAGGTTCAGCTCCACTTTCAGCTGACTTTAGAAACCAGTGTAATGACACTGCAGTCTGGGGCAATGATATCCAATGCACAGTCTATGTGCTCTAACCCCTAAAAGTGTGTACTTGTGGATACAGATTGACTAATCCCTGACTGGCCAGGTTAACTTTCATATATGGCCATTGTACAAAGCATTCAGAGTACTTAGGGACTGTATGTTAAGGGGTCTTTAGTGGACTGCAGCACTATTTGTGCCACCAATAAATGACAAGCCTGTTCTGCAGCCTAGATGGAAAGTATAAAGATCTATCCCTACCTGTACGTCCCTAGTATGTGTTGCTCAGGGTTCCAGGGCCTGTAGGTGAAAGTGTCAGTAGTGGAAGCTAGTGCAGGACTGTGGTGGCAAATAAAAACACGTTAGTCAAGCACTGTCAAACTTAAGCTGTCAAATTAACTCTTGACAAGCTCAAATCTCTCCATTAACAATAAGTCATCCCTAAAATCTACCCGAAGCCTCAGAGAGTAGGATGCAACAGTTCTAAACAGCAGGCCATGTATAAAGTGTGTTTTACGTGCCCTGGTAGTAGAACATCTTCTAAGGGGACGCGCTGATTGGCCAGGAGTCCGGGGGAAGTGACGAGAGGCAGGGCAGGAGCCCTTTAAATTGGAAGAGCGCTCCCGCCGTCGCGGGACGCGCTGATTGGCCAGGAGTCCGGGGGAAGTGACGAGAGGCAGGGCAGGAGCCCTTTAAATTGGAAGAGCGCTCCCGCCATCGCGGGACGCGCTGATTGGCCAGGAGTCCGGGGGAAGTGACGAGAGGCAGGGCAGGAGCCCTTTAAATTGGAAGAGCGCTCCCGCCGTCGCGGGACGCGCTGATTGGCCAGGAGTCCGGGGGAAGTGACGAGAGGCAGGGCAGGAGCCCTTTAAATTGGAAGAGCGCTCCCGCCGTCGCGGGACGCGCTGATTGGCCAGGAGTCCGGGGGAAGTGACGAGAGGCAGGGCAGGAGCCCTTTAAATTGGAAGAGCGCTCCCGCTGTCGCGGGACGCGCGCGGGCGGCGCCCGGGCAAAGCCCGGGCCAAGGGCGGGCCCGTCCTTGCCCGGAAGAGGCCGGGCTGGGCCACCCCCCTTTCGTACACAGGAAGCACGTTGTTGCCAAGGAGTTGTTGAAAAGAAGGAGCCTTGTCAACCCACATCGTGTGGCCAAAGGAGGTCGGCCTGAATTATATCATTCTTATCCCGACTCCCAAGGCCCCTGGGCAATGGTTGATAACTATCTACCCACCCGGACACCTTCTCAAACATAGGGCCCGTCTACGCCTGTCTTTGATCGTCTGAGGCCGGGCTGGGCTCCGTCTCTCTATTCTGTTACTCAGATTCTGGGACCTGATTTGACACAAACCACAACATACCTGCTAGAAGGATCGTTTTGCTGCCAAGAGTCCGGTAACAACCTCAGCTCTAATTATTTGTATCTGCTGTTTTTATTTAGAATTATGGGGAAAAGGAAGGCTGTTGGCCCGCCGGCTCCACTGGAAGGTATAAAAAAGCAGAAAAAACGACCTAGGAAAACAACTATTAAACCTGCCCAAGGGGAATCGAAATCACTCGATGAGATTGATCAACTTTTCGAGGAGGTAGAGGCTATACTTAATAGCGAACTAGGCACTCATGGCCTTTTGCCCTTGAAGAAGCCTCCACTCCAACCTAAAACGATTCAGGAGTTTTTTATCAAGAATAGGGAAGCTCGACCAGTAAATACTGGGGGTTCATCAGATTGTGCAGGGAAATCATCCGCTGTTAATGCCACTGCTCCCTCTTTCCTGCAGGGTATCGTGACTGGTAGCAGTATCTCCAATCACTTTCAAACCCAGGAGATTTTGCACATGGAGGAAATGGAACGCACACCCCTACCATTGAGTCCGGAGATAAGGCTGGTCCCTAATATTCCATGCAAAAATCGTTTCGAGCTTCTGTCTGAGGGAAGCGCTGTGATTGAGGTCCACGACCCTCTTACAGCTGCTAGGGCTATTGAAGCTGCCTCTTCCCTGCCTATTACTACTGACATGTGTTCTGATATGTCTGACAATGCAGCTAAATTGCCCTTAATTCTCCAGAGAGTAGACGAAATTAAGAATCTAGTCTTGCAGCTAACTAAACTGCTACAGGGGAATATGGCCAAACTATCGGGATGCATTTGCCAGAAGACGGAGGCAGAAGGGGCAGGTGGGACTTTGGCAGCTGATTCTGCTACATTTAATACTAAAGCACTTGAGGGGCTAATTAATCACGCCCAGAGAGCTGGATCCCATAGGAGGGTCGCTGAAGGTAGTATACCTTCCTATATTATGAACCCTAGAAATATACTCACTGGGTGCAATAGTATCCCCCTCGGCGGAGACAAGACAAGGAACGGGGAAGATCCTATTGGAAGCCTCTTTGCCCCATTGAACCGTCAGTCTGCTTCAAGGCAAAATCCTACTTCCAATTTACCGATAAATAGGGATAGCCCTCTGTCAACCAATAGGAAGTTATTTGACAACCATCAAATTAAGGATCCAGCTTGCATTTTTCCTTCTCGAAGAACAAATAGTGCTTTAGGCGGGACTCCTAATAGTATTGGTCCCAGACACAGAGCCAACACTCTTTTCCTAAGCAATGTCCCAAAGTTGCCACCCAGGTCTGTTGAGGACCAAGAGTCTAGACTTAATAAGGTTATTTACTGGATACGCAATCGACAGGGTTGCCTTTCAATTATACGTTCGGACATTCAAAAAACAGAAAGATGGAGTCCCCCTGGGTCAAACCTCGATGTAATCATGATTGTGTTCCACGATAAATTCTTGGCAGACCAACTTATTGACTCTGTTGAACGCAAGGGACAACACAAAGAGCTAAAAGGAGGAGGCATCAGGCTGGCCGCTAATTTAATTGACCCAAAACAGACTCCTGTGTTTGTCCCAATTGCTAATACCAATGAGAGAGGCTCTAGGGAAGAAGGCGTCTTTCTGCATTCGGGGCATGTATGACTGTCTGCCCAGGAAGCCGCCTATCAGGATAATCTAGTGGCACCTTCAATAGACAAATTAGAGAAGTACCTTGCTATCGAGTCGAACTATAAGGATGTTCCATCCCCTAAACATGGGGCTGCATTGGGAACTAATGGGTTATCCATTATGACTTGGAATCTTGCGGGCCTTGCTAGGAAATTGGATGATGTGGACTGGGTTGCCTATATAAAGTCACAAGATGTGTGTCTCTTTCAAGAAACTTGGGCCGAGGGCCAACCAAGCATGGATGGGTTTCTTTCATTTAATATCCCTGCACTGCCTTCAGAGAAAGCAACTGGTCGCGCAAAAGGGGGTCTTTTAATCCTTTTAAATTCAAAGCTCCAATGTGACTATAAGGTTTTAGAATTTGATTGTCCCGACTTGATGGGTTTACAAATTTCTTTTAATCAAAATTTTAACAATCTTAATTAATGTTTACGCCCGTTCTGTTGCACATGGTACAGAATCACACATTTTAACTTTACTCTTTGACTTTTTAGACACGCTACAAACTAATTCCTACTTAATTATTGCAGGGGATGTAAATTGCACTTTCGAACCCTCAGCGTTTCTTAGTGATTTAACTGCGGATGAGGACGAATTATGGTGTATTGCACAATTGGATGGTGATAGTTATCCTCCACGCTCTCGTGTAGCAACTCAGCTTGCTACACTATGCTTAAAGTTTGGCCTAAGGGCCTGTAATGGTCGAACTCCTTCTGATTTAAACTTGGCACCGACATTCCTACGAGGTTCTGTGGCCAGCGTAATTGATTATTTTCTGGTGGATGTGCGTCTTTGGCCATTGCTGCTAGATATGAGGGTAGATTCAAGATGCGAGAGTGATCACTTTCCATTGTTGCTCACCCTTGCTGGGAATATCTTTGGTAGAACCTTGAATATGCAAACATCAATGGCCCCTCCCCCTATTTTAAACAATGCTTATACAAAGGTGAAGTGGCCAAAAGTCATGTCAAACCCCTATTTGCTATGTAAGATCTACCAAGTGTTCTTAGATAATCTATCAGCCTATGAAGACTTCGAACCAGAAGCCATTCCACTTCTTGATATTCACGAAGATATGATGGTTAAACTTCAAAGTGTCTTTTATAAAAAGGTAGCCACGGCAAACCGGCAATATGGGGGTTCACCTAACAGCAGTTGGTTTAATGATGCATGCATGAGGGCTAAGACTGAGTTAAGGAAGGCTATACTGGCCGGGTATACGGGGGCAATCAAACAAGCAAGATTCACGTATAAAAAGATAATCCTACAATCAAAGAAAGCTTGGGAAGATGCTATTTGGCAGGACTTGCTAGATGCTACTAAAACAAACAACAATACGCTTTTTTGGGAACTGCTGACTAAGCACGAGAGAGGGGGTAGGTTTATACAAAGGAACCATATTCAACCTGGTACCTGGGTGGATCATTTCTCTCTCTTGTACGAAGGAACTGCCTCCACCGGGACTGTCGATTGTGAGAAAGTGGGACTATACCCCCCAATTTCACCCAATGCTAACCTTGCCACTTCTCCGTCCAGTGGGAATCTATTTAACTCTGAAAGCTATATTTGCTTTTCTCTAGAAGAAACTGCAGACGCCATTAAATCTCTAAAGACAGGTAAAGCCCCAGGCCCTGATAAAATTCCAGGTGACCTTTATAAATCAGAGTTACCCATCTGGACCTGGTATATTAATATGCTGTCAAACAAAATCGCAAAAGGAGGACAGATCCCCGAGACGTGGAAGGGTGCAGAAATTATTCCAATGTATAAAAAGGGCAACGTAAATCTTCCAATTAACTACAGACCGGTCAGTTTAATTGACAACCTACAAAAAATTTTTGCAAAACAATTGTTAGTTAGACTGACGAGTTGGGTGACGGAGCAGCAGATCCTATCACCACTTCAGGCAGGGTTCCGCTCTAGAGTTAGCACGGTTGACCAGGTATTTAGGTTGACCGTGCTACACTGGAAATATGTAGTCTTGGCAAAGCAAACACTATATGTCACTTTTGTAGACCTGCGCTCTGCCTTTGACCTGGTCCCTAGAGACAAGCTTTGGGGAGTGCTACACAAAAGAGGGGCACCATCTGATATCATTCATTTATTAACACGTATGCATGAAGGCACATACGCTCAAGTAAGATGGGGTAACCAAGGCGAACTGACTAACAAGTTTCCCATTAAAAGAGGTGTTCGTCAGGGATGTGTCCTAGCGCCACTTTTGTTTTCTTTATTCATTAACGAGGTGGTCCAAGAACTCATGACATGCCAGAATGATGCTCCCAGCTTAGGCAATCAGAAAATCCCAATTCTTCTTTTTGCGGATGACTCTCTATTGATCTCAAAGACCCCTATGGGGCTGCAAATTCTTGTGGATAGATTTAAATCATTCTGCTGGAATTTTGGTTTAGAGCTGAACTCGAAGAAAACAAAATTGATGGTGCTTCGCTCTGGCTCTCGTAAGAAGTGTACGATCAGGTTAGATGGAGCTATTTTGGACCAGGTTAGCTCTATCGACTACTTGGGTGTGAGGCTTACAGACTCACTCCTCTGGGACGAACAAGTCGGTAAGAGTGGCGGGCTTTTGCAACATCGGGCAGCATCCATATTACGCCTTTACAGGAATACGATCGCTAAAGTTGTGTCTCCAGCAGTAAAGATCTATGTGGCAAAGGCACAGGGTGCTGCTGTTTATGGTGCAGAGATTTGGGGCATGACAGATAGCAGTAGGATAACTAAAATTGAGAATAGCTTTGCTCGGGCTCTATGTGCTTGTCCCACTAGCACCCCATTAACCCCCCATTTTTTAGATCTAGGGCTTAAACGTATAGCCGATTTGATTATCTTACGGCCCCTACTATATTGGGTGAGGCTTTGGGTAGTTCCTGAACTGGCTATATATAAGTCTTCCCTATTAGAATTGTTAAAAACCTCTAACTCCATGTCCATACCATGGATCAAACACGTATCTAGTTGGTTTTGCATGCTAGGACTGAGGAACTTCTGGGAGAATCCCCAGCAACTTGTGAAGCCCCATGTAAAAGTATTGAAGAGAGCTTACTGGTCCCACATATGTAATAATTACATTTCTCAGAAATCGAATGGTCATTTAACTAACTCGTTTATTGATTTTAAATGGTACCCTGAGTTTGAACCATACTTAGATACAATACCTGATTTGTTAGGCAAAAGTTTGTATGCCAGATTTCGATTTGGAACATTACCCCTGAAGGCCTTAACGAGCAGATGGGGACCTAAGTCAAGCTCTGATACCTGTCCTGTATGTGGCATTCCTTCCGAAACAGTAGAACATTTTATGTTTTTTTGTCCCGCCTATTCAATCCCAAGGTTTAAATGGATATATAAAATCTGTAGGGAATTGAATTTAAGGAAATGTTTTTTAGCTTTGCGGATCTTAAAAAGCCACAATTCAAATGTGACAATTTACGCAGTAAGTAAGTTTTTAGCAACAGCATGGCGCATACGCACTTTTTATTTACAATGAGTTGAAATTGTTTTAAGACGGGCAAACATGGATCATTCTTTTTTTAAATTTTTCTATGACATTATGGTTTATATTATTATATTATATTGTATTGTATTGTATTGCTTTGATGGTCTGTTGGCCGAATAAAGCTTATGTGAAACACACACATCTTCTAAGTCGATATTCCCTATTGGAAAGCTGTAGCCCCATTGGATAAAAATTGAAAATGTCACTTACCCAGTGTACATCTGTTCGTGGCATTGGTCGCTGCAGATTCACATGTTGTGCACAGTCCGCCATCTGGTGTTGGGTCGGAGTGTTACAAGTTGTTTTTCTTCAAAGAAGTCTTTCGAGTCACGAGACCGAGGGACTCCTCCTCTTTGCTTCCATTGCGCATGGGCGTCGGCTCCATCTTAGATTGTTTTCCCCGCAGAGGGTGAGGTAGGAGTTGTGTGTGTTAGTAATAGTGCCCATGCAATGGAATGAATAAGTATGTACAAATTAAGGTTAAGTAATATATATATATATATATATATATATATATATATACACAAATGTACAAATGTTGAAGATAACTTCCAACGGCTACAGGCTCCCGGGGAGGCGGGTGGGCACATGTGAATCTGCAGCGACCAATGCCACGAACAGATGTACACTGGGTAAGTGACATTTTCAGTTCGATGGCATCTGTTGCTGCAGATACACATGTTGTGCATAGACTAGTAAGCAGTTATCTCCCCAAAAGCGGTGGCTCAGCCTGTAGGAGTGGAAGTAGTCTGAAACAAAGTTCTCAGTACGGCTTGACCTACTGTGGCTTGTTGTGCGGATAGCACGTCTACACAGTAGTGTTTAGTAAATGTGTGAGGCGTGGACCATGTGGCTGCCTTACATATTTCGTGCATTGGAATATTTCCTAGGAATGCCATGGTAGCGCCTTTTTTTCTGGTTGAGTGTGCCCTTGGTGTAATGGGCAGTTGTCTCTTTGCTTTAAGATAGCAGGTTTGGATGCACTTAACTATCCATCTGGCTATACCTTGTTTTGATATTGGGTTTCCTGTATGAGGTTTTTGAAATGAAATAAACAGTTGTTTTGTTTTCCTAACCTCCTTTGTTCTGTCGATGTAGTACATTAGTGCTCTTTTGACATCTAATGTATGTAGTGCCCTTTCAGCTACTGAGTCTGGCTGTGGGAAGAACACTGGTAACTCTACCGTTTGATTTAAGTGGAACGGTGAAATAACCTTTGGTAGGAATTTAGGATTGGTTCTTAGTACAACCTTATTTTTGTGTATTTGGATAAAAGGTTCTTGTATTGTAAACGCCTGAATTTCACTTACTCTTCTTAGTGATGTGATGGCAATGAGAAATGCAACTTTCCAGGTTAAGAATTGTATTTCGCAAGAATGCATGGGTTCAAAAGGTGGTCCCATGAGTCTTGTCAGGACGATGTTAAGGTTCCATGAAGGAACAGGTGGTGTTCTTGGTGGTATTATTCTTCTTAGGCCCTCCATAAATGCTTTAATGACGGGTATCCTAAACAGTGAAGTTGAATGGGTAATCTGCAGGTATGCAGATATTGCTGCAAGGTGTATTTTAATGGAAGAGAAGGCTAGATTTGACTTTTGTAAGTGTAGTAAGTATCCCACTACATCTTTTGGGGATGCGTGTAATGGATGAACTTGATTATTATGGCAGTAGCAAACAAACCTTTTCCATTTGCTTACATAGCAGTGTCTAGTGGATGGTCTTCTAGCTTGTTTTATGACTTCCATACATTCTTGAGTGAGGTTTAAATGTCCGAATTCTAGGATTTCAGGAGCCAGATTGCTAGATTGAGCGATGCTGGGTCTGGATGCCTGATCTGTTGTTTGTGTTGTGTTAACAGATCTGGCCTGTTGGGTAACTTGACGTGTGGTACTACTGACAGGTCTAGTAGTGTTGTGTACCAAGGTTGTCTTGCCCATGTTGGTGCTATTAATATGAGTTTGAGTTTGTTTTGACTCAATTTGTTTACTAGATATGGAAGGAGAGGGAGAGGGGGAAAAGCGTATGCAAATTTCCCTGACCAGTTCATCCATAGGGCATTGCCTTGAGACTGTCTGTGTGGGTACCTGGATGCGAAGTTTTGGCATTTTGCGTTCTCTTTTGTTGCAAATAGGTCTATTTGCGGTGTACCCTAAAGTTTGAAGTAAGTGTTTAGGATTTGGGGGTGAATCTCCCATTCGTGGACCTGTTGGTGATCTCGAGAGAGATTGTCTGCTAGTTGATTTTGGATCCCTGGAATAAACTGTGCTATTAGGCGAATGTGGTTGTGAATTGCCCATTGCCATATCTTTTGTGCTAGGAGACCTAGCTGTGTCGAGTGTGTTCCCCCTTGCTTGTTTAGGTAATACATTGTTGTCATGTTGTCTGTTTTGACAAGAACGTATTTGTGGGTTATGATGGGTTGAAATGCTTTTAGCGCCAGGAATACTGCTAGTAATTCGATGTGATTTATATGCAGTTTTGTTTGATGTACGTCCCATTGTCCTTGGATGCTGTGGTGATCGAGGTGTGCTCCCCACCCTGTCATGGAAGCATCTGTTATTACGTATTGAGGCACTGGGTCTTGGAACGGCCGCCCTTTGTTTAAATTTGTACTGTTCCACCATAGAAGCGAGATGTATGTTTGGCGGTCTATCAACACCAGATCTAAAAGGTGACCCTGTGCATGTGACCATTGTGATGCTAGGCACTGTTGTAAGGGCCTCATGTGCAGTCTTGCGTTTGAGACAATGGCTATGCATGAGGACATCATGCCTAGGAGTTTTAAAACCACTTTTGCCTGTATTTTTAGTGTTGGATACATGGCTTGTATGACCTTGTGAAAATTTTGAACCCTTTGTGGACTCGGAGTGGCTAATCCTTTTGTTGTGTTGATTACCGCTCCTAAGTAGTGCTGTATTTTGCACAGCACAATGTGTGATTTTTTGTAGTTGAGGGAGAACCAGAGTTTGTAGAGGGTTTATATGACATACTCTGTGTGTTGTGAACACTTTGTTAGCGAGTTGGTCTTGATTAGCCAATCGTCTAGATACGGGAATACGTGTATTTGCTGCCTTCTGATGTGTGCGGCTACTACTGCTAGGCATTTGGTAAATACTCTTGGTGCGGTCGTTATACCGAACGGTAAGACTTTGAATTGATAGTATATTCCCTTGAATACAAACCTTAGGTATTTCCTGTGCGAAGGGTGTATCGGTATGTGGAAATACGCGTCTTTGAGATCTAAGGTTGTCATGTAATCTTGTTGCTTTAGCAGTGGTAACACCTCCTGTAGCGTGACCATGTGAAAGTGGTCTGATTTGATGTAGGTGTTTAGTATTCTGAGATCTAAGATTGGCCTCAGTGTTTTGTCCTTTTTGGGTATTAGAAAGTACAGTGAATAGACTCCTGTGTTTATTTCTGTACATGGTACCAGTTCTATTGCTTCTTTTTGCAGTAGTGCTTGAACTTCTATTTCTAGGAGGTCTAAATGCTGTTTTGACATTTTTTGTGTTTTTGGTGGGATATTTGGAGGGATCTGTAGAAATTCTATGCAATAACCATGTTGGATAATTGCTACGACCCAAGTGTCTGTTGTTATATCCACCCACAATTGATAAAACTGACGTAGTCTTCCCCCCACTGGTGTTATGTGGAGGGGTTGAGTGACTTGTAAGTCACTGTTTGGTTGTTGGGGTTTTGGGGCTTTGAAATTTTCCCCAGTTTCTCGGGAATTGTCCCCCTCTGTACTGGCCCCGAAAACCTCCCCTTTGGTACTGTCCCTGGTAGGTAGACGGTGTTGATTGTGAGGTGCTGGCTTGTGTGGCCTGACCCCGAAACCCCCCTCCGAAGGTTGTTTTACGGAAGGTGCCGAAAGTGCCTCTGCTTTGCGGGGAGTAGAGCGCGCCCATGGCCTTGGCTGTGTCAGTGTCCTTTTTCAGCTTCTCAATCGCCGTGTCAACCTCTGGTCCGAACAATTGTTGTTCGTTGAACGGCATATTGAGTACTGCTTGCTGTATTTCTGGTTTAAAGCCAGACGTGCGTAACCATGCGTGCCTTCTGATGGTTACTGCAGTGTTTACTGTCCTTGCAGCTGTGTCCGCTGCATCCATAGAGGAGCGTATTTGGTTATTGGAGATGTTTTGTCCCTCCTCAACCACCTGTTTTGCCCGCTTTTGAAATTCTTTGGGTAGATGCTCGATGAGATGCTGCATCTCGTCCCAATGGGCTCTGTCAAAGCGCTAGGAGCGCCTGAGAGTTTGCGATGCGCCACTGGCTTGCAGCTTGTACAGCGACTTTTCCCAGCTGCGTCAAATTTTCGGCTTTCCTTATCCGGGGGTGGTGCATCGCCCGATGTGTGTGAATTGGCTCTTTCACGAGCTGCTCCTACCACGACTGAGTCTGGTGGCAGTTGAGAGGTGATAAAAGCAGGGTCTGTGGGAGGTGCTTTATATTTTTTCTCTACCCTCGGAGTGATCGCTCTACTCTTGATAGGGTCTTTGAAGATTTGCTTTGCGTGCCTTAGCATTCCTGGAAGCATAGGCAGGCTTTGGTAGTTGCTATGGGTGGAGGAGAGGGTGTTAAAAAGGAAGTGATCCTCGACAGGTTCTGTGTGTAACGACACGTTGTGGAATTCTGCTGCCCTAGCTACCACCTGCGCATACGCTGTGCTGTCCTCAGGTGGTGAGGGCTTGGTAGGGTATGACTCTGGACTATTGTCTGACACTGGGGCGTCGTATAGGTCCCAAGCATCTTGGTCATCTTGGCTCATGGTGGTGTGAGCCGGTGAATGTGACGGAGTTTGTGCCGGTGATATCTGAGTTACAGGTGGAGGAGAGGGTGGCGGAGTTGCTTTCTTTGCCACCTTTGCTTGTGGTGTTAGTTGTTCAGTTTGGAACTCTAGTCTCCTTTTTCTCCTGATTGGTGGAAGAGTGCTAATCTTCCCTGTTCCACTCTGGATGAAGATCCTCTTTTGTGTATGGTCTACATCAGTAGTCTGTAACTCCTCTTCAAACCTGTGTTTACGCATTTGAGAGGACAATGATTGTTCCTCTGAATATGAGCCGGTAGTAGGTTCGGTTGCTGGTTGTTTTGGCACCGAAACTGTCTTTTTTTGTTTTCGGCTCCGAGGCGAATCTCTTCTTTTTCGGAGTCGAGCCTTCTCGGCGTCGATCATCCTCGGTGCCGCTGTCTCTGCGTCGAGCAGCGTCGGCTCCGCTTTCTCGGCGTCGATCTTTTTCGGCAACACTTTCTCGGTCCCGAGAATGTTGCGTGCCTGTGTCTCGACCCGAGTCGGACGTTCTGGGCACCAGTTCGGCCTTTTTCGGTGCCGATGGACGGTCACCTTTATGGGTTGAGCCATGGCCAGTTGGCAGTGGCGTCCCCTGGGCCTTGTCTGTTTTCTTGTGCTGTGTGCTTTTCGACGTCTTACTCACAGTTTCATCGACGTCGAATTCATCAGAGTCCGATTCATGGATGGAGAAGGCTTCCTCCTCTTCTCCTTGTTCCTCGAACTCTCGGTGTTCTGTCGGCGTGGACGCCATCTGTAATCTTCTGGCTCGACGGTCACGTAGCGTTTTTCGGGACCGGAACGCACGACAGGCCTCACAAGTTTCTTCTTTGTGCTCGGGTGACAGGCACAAGTTACAGACCAAATGTTGGTCCGTATATGGATATTTATTGTGGCATTTAGGACAGAATCGGAACGGGGTCCGTTCCATCGGTGTCGATGTTACACGCGGTCGGGCCGACCAGGCCCCGACGGGGGATCGAAATTACCCCGAAGGGCTACCGGAGCTCTTCACGATTCGGTGTCCATTCTAACTATCCCGATCGAAACAATACCGACGTAGTTTTTCGAAGTTTTGACTATCTTTCCGTCCCGAAACCCGGAGCGAAAAGGAACACGTCCGAACCAGAGGGCGGAAAAAAAACAATCTAAGATGGAGCCGACGCCCATGCGCAATGGAAGCAAAGAGGAGGAGTCCCTCGGTCTCGTGACTCGAAAGACTTCTTCGAAGAAAAACAACTTGTAACACTCCGACCCAACACCAGATGGCGGACTGTGCACAACATGTGTATCTGCAGCAACAGATGCCATCGAACAGATGACTTATTAATTCTAATAAAGTGTAACTACCTAATAGAATTAGCTGGAAGGATGTTTCAAGTGTTTAATAGGTACATTAAATCCAACCTACTGCCAAAGTCCGATTTGTCAAGGCTATTTTAAAAAAGCAGCCTAAAAGGCCAATGGTACCCTTTTCCGATGGGCCCAGAAGCTTGCAGCTGCCAGGCCAGCTCTATGATTGCATATCAAATGTTTACAGGAACTGAGAATAAATGACATGCTGAGAGGATTTTTCCTCTCCTCTAGCAGGATGTGGGTAGTGGGGCCAGTGTGGGAATTGCACTTGAAAGGCAGGTTGCTCCTGCAGGAACAAATGTCCCTGAGCCCATGCCTGTCCCATTGCTGGCCAGCCAGCCTTGCTGCTGGTCAGTTGAAGGAAAAAAGCAGAGGAAAGTACATATAAACCTTAATTTTGATACCTGACCACTTGCAACTGAAATAGCCTAGAGCTCCCCTGTTGCATGCTCGATCCAAGCTGTGCTCCCAAAGTGGTCCCTGAAAGAATACTCAAACGTCATAGTTCAATAAGGATGTTAGACCCTTATGAAACTCAGAAATGAATTGCTGTCTTTTGATTTCCCTCCCTGAACCAGGCTCAGAATAGTCTTCATTTGATCATGGACTCCCTCTTCTTATTTTCAGACAGGCAGTTAAAATGTTATCCATGGCGCAATCAAAACTTGAAGTTGGTCACTGCTTTGCTAGATGTCACCAAGGATGTAGCTGCTTTATCAGAGAGCAGTGTTTAATCAAGATGGGCGTGATTATTTTTCAATTCCTGTCTTGCGTCTCAAGGGTAATAATATATATATATATATATACACATATATATATAGAAAATGTCACTTACCCAGTGTACCTCTGTTTGTGGCATGTTGCGCTTCAGATTCACATGCTGTGCATTATCCTGCCATCTATTGTTGGGCTCGGAGTGTTACAAGTTGTTTTTCTTCGAAGAAGTCTTTTCGAGTCACGGGACCGAGTGGCTTCTCCCTTTTGGCTCCATTGCACATGGGCGCAGACTCCATCTTAGATTGTTTTCCCCGCAAAGGGTGAGGTAGGAGTTGGTAAAGTAAGAATACTAGAGGTGCCCATGCAATGAGTAGGAATGTATGTACATATTGTTTATCAAAGGAATGTTTATTTACATATTTACAATTTACATGCAACTAAAACGGCTACAGGCTCCCGGGGAGGTGGGAGGGCGCATGTGAATCCGCAGCGCAACATGTCACGAACAGATGTACACTGGGTAAGTGACATTTTCCGTTCGATGGCATGTGTAGCTGCAGATACACATGCTGTGCATAGACTACAAAGCAGTAATCTCCCCAAAAGCGGTGGTCAGCCTGTATGAGTTGAAGTTGTCTGAAATAATGTTCTCAGTACAGCCTGTCCTACTGTGGCTTGTTGTGTTGCTAACACATCTACACAGTAATGCTTAGTGAATGTATGGGGCTTAGACCAGGTGGCTGACTTACAAATCTCTGTCATTGGGATATTTCCAAGAAAAGCCATTGTGGCGCCTTTTTTCCTAGTGGAATGTGCCCTTGGAGTAATGGGTAATTCTCTTAGCTTTAAGCTAACAGGTCTGAATACATTTGACTATCCATCTGGCAACGCCTTGTTTGGATATAGGGTTACCTGCGTGAGGTTTTTGGAAAGCTACTAATAATTGTTTTGTTTTCTGAAATTGTTTTGTTCTGTCAATGTAATACATTAGCGCTCTTTTAACGTCTAATGTATGCAGTGCCCTTTCTGCTATTGATTCTCGTTGTGGAAAGGAGACGGAGTTCCACAGTTTGGTTTAGATGAAATGGTGATATGACTTTTGGTAAAAAAAAATGGATTTGTACGGAGAACCACTTTATGGTTATGTATTTGTATAAAGGGTTCTTGGATAGTAAATGCCTGTATTTCGCTAACTCTTCGTAGAGAAGTGATGGCTATTAGAAAGGCTACTTTCCAAGTCAAGAATTGGATTTGATAAGAATGCATGGGTTCAAATGGTAGACCCATGATTCGTGTTAGCACAATATTAAGATTCTACGAAGGTACTGGTGGTGTTCTTGGGGGTATTATTCTTTTTAGTCCCTCCATAAAGGCTTGGATAACTGGGATTAAAAAAAGCGATTTTGTATGTGTAATCTGCAAATAAGCAGATATTGCAGTGAGATGGATTTTAATGGAAGAAAAAGTAAGATTTGCTTTTTGTAAGTGTAGTAAATAACTTACAATGTTTTGTATGGAGGCGTTTAGCGGCGTAATTTGATTAGCCTGGCAGTAGAAAACAAACCTTTCCCATTTATTAGCATAACAATGCCTTGTTGTGGGTTTTCTTGCTTGTTTAATGACCTCCATACACTCTTTTGAGAGGTTTAGATATCCGAATTCCAAGATTTCAGGAGCCAGATTGCTAGGTTGAGCGATAATGGATTCGGGTGTCTGATCTGTTGTTTGTGTTGCGTTAACAGATCTGGTCTGTTTGGTAGTTTGATGTGTGGTACTACCGAGAAGTCCAACAGTGTGGTGTACCACGGTTGGCGAGCCCACGTTGGTGCTAGGAGTCTTAGTTTGAGTTTGTTTTGACTCATTTTGTTGACCAGAAAAGGAATGAGTGGGAGAGGGGGAAAAGCATAAGCAAATATCCCTGACCAGCTGATCCATAGAGCATTGCCCTTGGACTGAGGGTGTGGGTATCTGGACGGGAAGTTTTGGCATTTTGCGTTTTCTTTTGTTGCAAACAGATCTATGTTTGGTGTCCCCCAGTGGTAGAAGTGATCTTTTAGAATTTGGGGATGTATTTCCCATTCGTGAGACTGTTGATCTCGACTGAGATTGTCGGCTAGCTGATTGTGAATGCCTGGTATATATTGTGCTATCAGGCGAATGTTGTTGTGAATTGCCCAGTGCTAAATTTTTTGAGCTAGGATACACAGTTGTGACGAGTGCGTCCCTCCTTGTTTGTTTAAATAATACATTGTTGTCATATTGTCTGTCTTGACAAGGGTATGTTTGTGGGCTAGAAGGGGCTGAAAGGCTTTTTGTGCTAGAAAGACTGCTAGCAGTTCTAAATGATTTATGTGAAGTTCTTTTTGCTGATTGTCCCATTGACCTTGTATGCTGCGATTGTTGAGGTGTGCTCCCCACCCAATCATGGAGGCGTCTGTTGTGATAATGGCGTGAGATACTGGGTCTTGAAAAGGCCGCCCTTTGTTTAAATTTACAGGGTTCCACCATTGAAGCGAAGAGTGTGTTTGGCGGTCTATCAACACTAGATCTTGGAGTTGACCCTGTGCCTGCGTCCATTGTTTTGCTAGGCACTGTTGTAAGGGCCGCATGTGTAGTCTTGCTTTTGGGACAATAGCTATGCATGAGGCCATCATGCCTAGTAGTTTCATCACAAACCTGACAGTGTATTGTTGGTTTGATTGCATGCTTGATTTTATATTTTGAAACGACTGGACTCTTTGTGGACTTGGAGTGGCAATTGCTCTTTGCGTGTTGAGTGTTGCTGCCAAGTATTATTGTATTTGGGATGGTTGTAAATGTGATTTTTGGTAATTTATAGAAAACCCTAGTTTGTGCAGAGTATCTATTACATATTGCGTGTGATTTTGACATGGTTGTTGATTGTTGGCTTTTATTAGCCAATCGTCTAGATACGGGAATACGTGCATGTGATTTCTCCTTATATGAGCTGGTACTACGGCTAGGCATTTTGTAAATACTCTGGGGGCCGTTGTTATTCCGAATGGCAACACTTTGAATTGGTAATGTTTGCCTTGTATTACAAACCTAAGGTATTTCCTGTGGGATGGATGGGTATGTGAAAATACGCATCCTTTAGATCCAGTGTTGTCATGTAGTCCCCTTGTTTTAGTAAAGGGACTACATCCTGTAGTGTTACCATGTGGAAATGATCTGATTTGATGAAGAAATTCAGTGTTCTGAGATCTAAAATAGGCCTTAAAGTTCTTTGGGATGAGGAAATACAGGGAGTAAACCCCTGTTCCTCTCTGGTGATAAGGTACCAGTTCTATGGCTTCTTTTGCTAGTAGTGCTTGGACTTCTATTTGTAATAGGTCTAAGTGTTGTATTGACATTCTGTGCGTTCTTGGGGGAACATCTGGAGGGAATCTTGTGAACTCTATGCAGTAACCATGTTGGATAATTGATAGAACCCACGTGTCTGTGGTATTGTGTGACCAATTGTGGTGGTATTTTGTTAATCTCCCCCCCCCTCCCCCCCACTGGTGATGTGTGTTGGGGAAGTGTGACATTGAAGTCACTGCTTGCTACCAGGGGTCTGCTTGGTAGGCTGGAATTTCCCTCTTCCCCTTGGGAACTGCCCTCTGTAGGAATCACGAAACCCCCCTCTCTGGTACGGAGATTGGTAAGTGGGTTTTGTTTGGGAGGTAGATGGTTCTGATGGTTGCTGTCTAAACCCTCCCCTAAATTGTGGTTTCCTAAATGTTCCCCTGTATTGAGAGGAGTAGAGCGCACCCATGGCTTTGGCCGTGTCCATGTCCTTCTTCATTTTTTCTATTGCAGTATCCACTTCTGGGCCGAATAGTTGTTGTTGATTAAACGGCATATTCAATACCGCTTGCTGTATCTCTGGTTTAAACCCAGAACTTCGCAGCCATGCATGCCTCCTAATTGGTAGTGCTGTATTTACAGTTCGTGCCGCTGTATCAGCAGAGTCTATTGCAGAGCGGATCTGGTTTTCTGATATGGCCTGTCCCTCTTCAAACACTTGTTGGGCACGTTTTTGATGCTCTTTAGGGAGGTGCTGGATGATGTCTTGTATCTCGTCCCAATGTGCTCGGTCGTATCGGGCAAGGAGGGCTTGTGAGTTGACAATTCGCCACTGATTGGCTGCCTGCGATGCCACTCTTTTCCCCGCTGCGTCAAATTTACGACTTTCCTCATCAGGGGGTGGCGCATCCCCTGATGACTGCGAGTTAGCCCGTTTTCTTGCAGCCCCCACAACCACTGAGTCCGGAGGGAGCTGTTGTAATAAACACAGGGTCTGACGGGGGCGGTTTATATTTTTTCTCGACCCTTGCCGTGATTGCTCTCCCTTTCACTGGTTCTTGGAAAACATGTTGTGCATGTTTAACGTTGCCCGGTAACATTGGCAGGCTTTGATACGATGCATGCGTGGATGCATGAGTTTTAAACAGGAAGTCGTCTTCCACTGGTTCTGAGTGCATTGTTACATTGTGAAATGTTGCTGCTCTAGCCAGTACCTGCATGTAGGACGTACTGTCCTCTGGTGGCGAAGGTTTTGTCGGATAACACTCTGGACTATTGTCTGCAACTGGTGGGTCGTATAGATCCCAGGGGGTCCGCATCGTCTTGTGTCATCCCAGTATGTGTGGGGGACTGTGCCATTGGTGTACCCACTGGTGACAACTGTGGAGATTGAAGTGGGGACGTTTGTGGTGAGAACTGTGGTGGTGGTGATCTTTGTCTAACCACTTTGGCCTTTGGTTGCATCTCAGTCTCGTGAAAAGTCAGTTTTCTTTTGGACTTGAGCGGAGGGATAGTTTGTATCTTCCCTGTATGTTTCTGGATTTCTAGCCTTTGCTGAGTTTGATCATACTCTTCTAGATCCAGTTCCTGCTCAAATCTGTGTTTTTCTTTGAGCTGTAGAGAGAGCCCCTGCTCTTCCGTGTAGGACACCTTTTTCGGCTCCGAAGCAGTTTTTTTCGGTATCGAAACCCCGATGGAGATTGTTGGTTTCGGCTCAGAGTGGCTTTTTCGAGGTTTACTTGATTATTCGATGCCGACTCTTTTCGGTGCCGGTTTCTCGACCGGAGTCAGAAGTTTTCGGCACAGATTTGGCCTTTTTCGGTGCCGATGTTACTTGGTCACCGTCCTTTGTTTGGGGTGAGCCATGGCCTTCCGGCAGTGGCGTCCCTGAGGCCTTTAGTTTCTTGACCTGCCCTTGGGTGTGGGACGGGGCAGGTGTACTTACTTTTTGTGCCGCCGTCGGTGGTCGATCCCCGTCGGATTCATCCGAGTCTGAACCTTGGATGGATATCCACATCTCTTCTTCCTCGCCATCGAGATGCTGCGACTGTTTCAACGCCATCTGTAACCGTCTTGCGCGTCAATCTCTTAAGGTCTTGTTGGATCGAAACGCTCTGCAGGCCTCGCAAGTATCCTCTCTGTGTTCGGGCGATAAACACAGGTTACAGACCCGATGCTGGTCTGTGTAAGAATACTTGGCATGGCACTTCGGACAGAAACGGAAAGGGGCCCGGTCCATTAGTTCTTTGTCGACGGGTGTGGTCGGGCCGACAAGGCCTCGATTAAGTGCGGAAGCCCCGAAGGACCGCCGAAGCGGTCTTGTTTTCGGTGCCGATGTGATGCTACCAAACCGGTCCCGAACACAAACAATACCGACGAATTTCAATGATTTTCTAAGTTTCCCCGATTCGAATTACGGAGCGAAGAGGAACACGTCCGAACCCAATGGCGGAAAGAAAACAATCTAAGATGGAGTAGACGCCCATGTGCAATGGAGCCGAAAGGGAGGAGCCACCAGGTTCCGTGACCCGAAAAGACATCTTCGAAGAAAAACAACTTGTAACACTCCAAGCCCAACACTAGATGGCAGGATAATGCACAGCTACACATGCCATTGAACATATATTAGGCTCATGGGAAAATCAATTTAGTTAATCCCAACATATTGAGCTAGTGGGAGTGCACTGCAGAGATGGATTCTTTCACGGTTCTGAGGTTGTCTCTAGGTTCATACTGATCAACTGTAACTCAAGGATTTTGCTGGTATGTAGACCTATCCAGTCTTAATTAATTGGTACCACTTTCAAGTTCTATTAAGACTCAAACTAGTGGGAGATCAGTGGTTCGAATAGGAGCCATTTCTAGTTCAACTCCTTTACCAACAAAAACATGGGCAGCAGGACCAGACTGGGAACCAAAAGCAGCTGTGGCAAAAATGCTCAAACCAGCTCTGTTTCCTTCCTCCTCACTCTTATTTCTTGCAATCTCATTCCCTCACTCTCCTCTCTCTTAAGCTTCCTATGTGCCTGTTGTAATTAATCGGGGAAACCGGAGGAAGTGATAAAAAGATCCAGTCCTAAAAACTAGCCTCCAACAGCTTCAGCCCATCGGGGAAATGCACAGTGTAAAAAAAAAAAAAGGCAAACCGAGCCTAAGGGGCAGGGGAAAGCACTCACTTGAAGACTCCATAGCTACTCATCTGTATCCTTCTGCCCAACCACCACTTGAAAACAATCATTTATATTTAAAAAAACAACAACAACAAAACGGAAAAAAAAAAAAAACGAGAAAAAAAAAACGTTGCCATCAACTCCAGAGTTCTTATAGCCCATACATGGTCCACGAGATTAGCTGTCAAGCAGTGAGGACTTTGTTCCGTGCTCTGAGGAAAGAGTATTCTGAAAATAAGCAGGTCTCATCGCTGAGTATTATCCAGAAAGTTAATTTACATGTCACTAGCCAATACGACTTATCACTATTTAGGACTAAAAAAAATACATTTCCTGACGAAAAAGAGTCCAGTCATTGTGCCTTGTAATGTATAATGCAACATATTTGATTGAGAATTTCCAAACTGGACACTGATTGAAAAAACAATCTTTGATCAACCAAGACAAGTAACATGTGCTGGAAAAGGGGGAAATAAATGTGCTTCTGGATGTTTATTGAAGTCAATGCACTTGCACAGAACACTTTCCTAAACAAAGATAAAAAGTACTGTAGAAAATCTAGAACTTTACATGCACATTAATGTGAAAGCCAAACATGGCCAAAAATACGTACTCTCTTGCCAGTACCCCTGCCCACTGGAGGATGTGCTTCTGCTGCTTGTCGTATTGTACACACCATAAGCTCGATTAGAGCAGTCTCCTGCCGGTCAGACATAACTATAAAAACAAAAGGGTTTCAGGAAAACACATGAATATCTTTCAAAAGGACATCTTTCACATAATTTAGACAAAATTAAAGCAGACAGATTTGGCTAAATAGGAGAATTGGAAAATAGTTCAAGGACATTACAGTTTTTCATGTAATGGATATGGAAATGATGTGTTACATTAAAGTCATTTAATGAACAAGAGGGTTTTTACCTAGTTATTGAGGCAATGTTTGATCAAAGGATCCTTATATACCGTTTTAGCAATCAAGAAAGTTAAACGCTCAAATCTGAGAAGTGTCAGCAAAGCAAGATCTTTTGGAAATAAACTATTTGGTTACAACCATCTATTTTTAGCATGCAGTGTCGGTAATGTACATGCTCTGCATATTCATGTCATGTAGCCTTGGACACAGAAGTTTGCAAATACTTTTTCTTGAAAGTTGTTTTCAAGTCACGAGGTCTGTTATGACTCTCCCTGTAGCACACCAGGACAAATACTCCACCCTCAGATTGTTTTCTGCTCAGCGTGCAAGTAATCTAAGTGGATTGTCATGTCGGAGGCACAGTAGCAGGTACTGTGTATTTTGGAACATAACTGTAACCGGACGTCTCCGGACGCCGGTTCCCAAGAGATTACGACGGCCGCAATTACACGCTCCCGGGGCACTCGAGAGGGACTCGGACTTATGACGTCAGACGCCTTCTGCGTCTGGACGAAAAGTGAAAGAAAAGACGGACCAGATCGTGGAGGAGCGCGAGAGACTGAGAGAAACGCTCGGCGAACGCGACCCGAAGAGGAGGAAACCCAGACGCCGAGGACCGACAACGAGGAACCCGTTGAAGGAGCGGAGGACCCAGAGAAGGTGGAAAAGTTCAGGGGACCTCCCGCCCCTGTCAGAGAGAAGCCGGGAGATCGCCAAAGAGACGGCCGCGTCCCCGGAGGGGCGTGGCCACCTCAGTTTGGGCCACTGATGAAGAGGAAGATCGGACCCCTTCCCAAAGCTGGACCCGGCCACACGTGGACTATCACAAGAACCCTGAAAGAGAAAAAAAGGAACTTTATTTATTTTTTTGGGGACTAAAAGTGGACTATCCTTGTGAACAAGAAACAAGAGATAAAAAGTTCCATCTTAAAAACAGAGCACGAATAAATTAGTTAAACCCTTACCGTCTACCCCTGTCACATTATTCCAATATCCTTATTCTTGGGATAAAGAACCCATTACAGTGGTGTCAGAAGTGGGATATTGGAACGGCGACAGGTAATTTAAGACGATGGAGGGTACGCCCACCCTATCGGATATGATGCAGCAGCTAGCCGCGGGGCAGAGGCATCTACAAGTTGTGTGGGAAGAGCAACAGAAGGAGGCTAAAGTGGAAAGTCAGGCTCTACAAAGCGCTCTTAAAAGTCAGGCCACTATCATGGCCAACAATCAATTGGTTCATGAGACTGCAATCAAAAATCTCACGGATACTATTGCCGCCACCCGGGTGCATCCGAACGTACCCAGTTCGGTCCTGCAGCGATATCAGGAAGGCGAAGACCCGGATGCCTTTTTCACCAATTTTGAGCGGGTTGCCACTTCCGCCACCTGGCCCCAGGATAGGTGGGGCCAATACATTGCTCCGTTATTAACAGGAACTCTCCAAGCGGCTTATCAAGCGGTAAACCCAGGCGGAACGACACCCTATCAAGATATTAAAAAGAGCATCCTGGAGCGGGTGGGGTTTGATACAGAACACTACCGGGTCCGGTTTAGGAAAGCCAAGTGGGGACCCTCCGAGAATCCCCGGGCCCTGTATTTCCGGATTAAGGATTTGGGTCTCAAATGGCTAGGTCCCATTGGGACTAATAGGGAAGATATCATTGAGGTTGTCCTCTTAGAACAATATCTAGACGCCCTACCCACCAACACGCGTAACTGGATCAAGCAACACCCAAGCCCAGATACTAACACCACCATTGAGTTAGCCTGTGCCTTTCACCGCTCCCTCGAGTTCAAAATCCCTCCCGTACAGCCAACACCTAACCCCATCCGGCAGAGCCTCGGACCATCCTCATCCCTAGGGCGAAAAACAACCGAGAACCTGGGAAAAATGCGAGGACTGGAAAGACCCTATATGCAACAACCACAGTGTTTTAGCTGTGGAGAGTGGGGACATATCGCCCGGGTATGCCCCCTGAAAATGGAAAAACCAGAACCGATGGAAATAGGAGTTACTAGGGGGAGAGTCTTCTATACAGGGGGAAAGGAAACCCAATACAAGAAGAGACTTGTTATCAATGGAAGAACCACAGTGGCCCTCATTGACTCAGGTTGCAGTCAGTCCGTAATTCGAGCTGATTTACTGGAAAGCCCCACTTTTACTTCAGGACTTACGGTATCCATATGTTGTATTCATGGAGAAACGAGAGAATACCCCCTAATCTGGACAACCCTGTCCTGGGAAGGAAAAGAAACCCCTATAAGGCTGGGGGTGGTGGAACGACTAGTCGAAGAAGCGATCGTAGGAACCAACTTCACTGACTTTTCGGAACTTCTTGATAGTACAAAAGACTCTGAGGTCATGAGTACCTAGTGGAAAAGGGCTCCTTTCTCTAATATACCTATACCACCGCTGGTGGTTCGATACAAACCCTCCCGAAAAGAAAAAAGAGAAACCAGAAAAGTCTACGCGCAAGGAAACACGAGTCCAGATAGGGTAATTACAAAGGTCCTTACCCTTACTGATCTTCCCCCATTCCGTAGTTGTCAAAGAGAAGACCCGAGTTTGATCCATGCCTGGAAAAGTGCACGACCCCGGAACCCCCAAGACAAGAGTCCTTCTTTTACAATAATCAAAAATCTGTTATACCGTGTCACTGGCAATAACAGAGAAGAAAAGAAGCAGCTATTAGTTCCCGAACCGTATAGGCAAAAAGACCTACACCTAGCCCACAGCCAGACGGGGGGGGGGGTCACTATGGGGGTGAGAAAACGGATGAGTATCTGTTGAGGAAGTTCTACTGGCCGGGGGTCTTTTCACAGATTAGGAGGTTCTGTCAGCAGTGTCCTAAATGCCAAATGATTGATCCTGGTCCAAAGAGAAGAGCTCCCTTGCAACCGCTTCCCATTATAGACATCCCTTTTTCAAGAATAGGAATGGACATTGTAGGCCCTCTCCTACCTTCTTCTAGAGGCTACCGTTATATACTAGTATTGGTAGATTATGCCACCAGATACCCAGAAGCCATCCCACTCAGTAGTATTAACTCCAAGAGCGTCGCCCATGCCATGATAGGGTTCTTCTCCCGAATAGGTTTTCCCCGAGAAATCTTAACAGACCAAGGTACCCAGTTCATGTCCAACTTGATGTCACAAATATGTCAACTTCTGGGGATCAAACAGTTGCGGACGGCGGTTTATCATCCACAAACGGATGGTTTGGTGGAAAGATATAATCGCACTCTGAAAACTCTACTAAAGAAATCTATTTCAGAGACAGGTAAAGACTGGGATAGGAAACTCCCGTTAGTATTATACGCTGTCAGGACCCATGAACAAGCTTCCACGGGCCATAGTCCATTTGAATTGTTGTTCGGACGACAGCCCCGGACCTTATTAGACATGGCTGCGGAGTTATGGGAGGAGGAGGAGGATGGGGAAAAGTCCCTCTTGGAATATACCCATGAGTTAAAAACCCACCTACAAACCGTGTGGGAAAACGTAAGGGAACATATGGAGAAGGCTCAAGAAAAGCAGAAAAGATATTACGACAGGAATACTCAATTAAGGACCTTTACCATAGGAGATAAGGTGTTAGTGCTTCTCCCCAGTTCAGACAACAAGTTGCTAGCAAAGTGGCAGGGACCCTATAAAGTGATAGGGGTAGTAACACCCGTGACCTATAAGGTCCAGCTCTCAGACAGTTCCAACCGGTCGCAGATCTTTCATGTCAATTTATTAAAAAGATGGGAAGAGCCACAGGGAGAACCGACCAGGGGATGTCTAGTTAACACGGTTAAGGAATTGGCGATAGGGTGGTGTCCCACTGATAGTCCTAGCAGAAACGAGGTGCCTCCTATAAATACCGAAATCTCGATTCAACAGAGTGAGCAATTAACCCAGCTCCTCCATGATCATACCCATGTGTTCTCCTCGATACCAGGCAGAACCAAGTTAGTACATCATCAAATCATAACACCACCTGGCAAGGTCGTACGGCTACGGCCGTATCGTATCCCTGAAGCTAGAAAGATTCTGGTAGAAAACGAAATAGAAAAGATGTTAGACCTGGGCATTATAGAGCCTTCCCAGAGTCCCTGGTGTTCACCGGTGGTATTAGTGCCAAAGCCAGATGGGTCTATACGTTTTTGTATTGACTTTAGACGAGTCAATTCTATATCACAGTTCGACACTTATCCCCTTCCAAGGGTGGACGAACTCTTAGAAAAATTGGGAAAAGCTAAGTACATGTCTACCCTCGACTTGACCAAAGGCTACTGGCAGATTCCTTTGGCACCAGAAGATAAAGAGAAAACGGCCTTCTCTACTCCCTCAGGACTATATCATTTTAATGTTCTCCCTTTCGGGTGACATGGGGCACCCGCCACCTTCCAGCGTCTCATCGACACCATTCTACGACCTCATATCAGATATGCTGCCGCATATCTGGATGATATCGTTATCCACAGCGAGACTTGGGAGGACCACTTGGCGCATTTAAACAAAATCTTTACAGCGTTACGAGGGGCTGGACTGACAGCCAACGCCTCCAAAAGCCGATTGGCATTTAATGATATCTCTTACCTAGGCTATCATATAGGGAAAGGTATACTTAGACCACAAATGAATAAAGTTGAAGCCATCCTACGGATAGATACACCCACAACGAAAAAAGAGGTCCGGTCATTCTTAGGCTTGGTAGGGTACTATCGAAGATTTATACCCCATTATTCCACCTTGGCCGCTCCTCTGACCGACCTCCTGAGGAAAGGCCAGCCCAAAAATATCACGAATTTAAACCCGGTCCAATCCCATAGTTACCATACCCTACAAAGATGTCTCACCACCCAACCGATTTTAAAATGTCCTGACTTCACTATCCCCTTTCACCTCCAAACGGATGCCTCAGACGTGGGTCTGGGGGCCGTGCTTTTTCAGAAAGATGAAAGCAATATTAGCCATCCCGTGGTCTTTATTAGTCGTAAACTGTTTCCCAGGGAGCAGAAATATCCCATTATAGAACGGGAATGTCTCGCCATCAAGTGGGCGATTGAAAGCCTTCAATATTACCTCCTAGGAAGATCCTTTCTATTATATACGGATCACGCTCCCCTTACCTGGCTCTCGAGGTATAAAGATACTAACAATCGCATTTTGAGATGGTTTATGGAGCTTCAACCTTTCTCCTTCCAGGTTTGCCATCTCCCTGGTGATCTTATGGGTCAGGCTGACTATTTATCCCGGTTCCCGGGACCTTTGGGTCTCGAACAGCCCCATTCGAGGGAGGGGATGTGTAACCGGACGTCTCCGGACGCCGGTTCCCAAGAGATTACGACGGCTGCAATTACATGCCCCCGGGGCACTCGAGAGGGACTCGGACTTATGACGTCAGACGCCTTCTGCGTCTGGACGAAAAGTGAAAGAAAAGACGGACCCGAACGTGGAGGAGCGCGAGAGACGGAGAGAAACGCTCGGCGAACGCGACCCGAAGAGGAGGAAACCCGGACGCCGAGGACCGACAACGAGGAACCCGTTGAAGGAGCGGAGGACCCAGAGAAGGTGGAAAAGTTCAGGGGACCTCCCGCCCCTGTCAGAGAGAAGCCGGGAGATCGCCAAAGAGCCGGCCGCGTCCCCGGAGGGGCGTGGCCACCTCAGTTTGGGCCACTGATGTAGAGGAAGATCGGACCCCTTCCCAAAGCTGGACCCGGCCACACGTGGACTATCACAAGAACCCTGAAAGAGAAAAAAAGGAACTTTATTATTTTTTTTTGGGACTAAAAGTGGACTATCCTTGTGAACAAGAAACAAGAGATAAAAAAGTTCCTTCTTAAAAATAGAGCACGAATAAATTAGTTAAACCCTTACCGTCTACCCCTGTCACATTATTCCAATATCCTTATTCTTGGGATAAAGAACCCATTACAATAACCATGATGAAAACATCTGTGATCATCACTAGGGAGGAGGGTGAGAGCATGAACAGATGGTTACTAAGCAAGTAAAATTTTCCATTCATACACATGCTCTGCATAGGTTGTGAAGCTGTTCCTCCCCACGGTGGTAGCTAGCAAGCGGATGGATGCAGGTGTTTGAAAGAATGTTCTCTGCGCATTCTGGTCAACTAATTCCTGGGAGCAGACTTAAAAGTCTACAAAGTAATATTTAGTGAACATGTGCTGTGCTGATCATGTAGCAGCATTACAAATGTTTGCTGAAGAAAGGTTTCCAACGTCTGTTAAAGGAATGTTTCCATGGAGGCATATTTTTGGGACTGGAATGCACCCTAGTCGGTAGATGTGTGTGCTTGGCATTAGCATAGCATGTTTGAATGCATTCACCAATCAATTTAGCAAGGTCTGGTTTGAAATAGGGTTTTCCACACGAGGCTTTGCATAAGAAGCAAATTGTTTTTGTCTGTAGATGGATTAGGTCCTCTCAATGTAATACGTGAATTCCCTCTTTACATATTAAGTGGTTAATGCTCTTTATGCCACAGAGTCTGGGGGCTGAAAGAAGATGGACAACTCAGTTAGGTTAACGTGAAAAGGGGAAACCACTTTGGGTAATAGGAATTTTGGCTTTGCCCATAAGACCACCATCTATTCATGAACCTGAATGTATGGTTCCTATTGGGTCAAAGCCAGCAACTCCGATGCCTCTTAGTGAGGTGATTCCAATTAAAAAAGCTACCTTTCACAAGAAGAACTGCACGTTGTGGTTTGAAAGAAGGACCAAGAATTCTTGTGAAAACTACATTAAGGTTCCAAGACGTGCCCTTGCTGGGGTAACTCAAGCCCTGGATAATGGGAATCTTGAAAAGGAGCAGATGCTTTCTATCCTGCATACAATATGCTACCATGGCTAGATGTAGATGGATAGAAACATATGCCAATCCCACTTTTTGCAAATGTAACAAGTAACAAATGATCCCTTTAAAGAAATTATATGTACTTACCAAGACAATAGTAGACAAATCTTTTCTACTCAGCTGCATAAAAATGTACATGTGGCAGGATTTGCATACACTCCTCCAAGAGTTTTAAGTAACAGAATTCTAAAACCTAATTCATCAGATAGCTAGATTCGGTTAGAAGAGGTTTGTGAGTCCGAGTTGACCTTGATGCTGATTCATAAGATCTGGTCTCAGCAGATGTACAGACATCTACAGAGACATGAAGTATCAAGGTGATCTGGCCCACGTCGGTGCTACTAGGAAGAGGGTCCTTTATACGTGCCTCATTTTCCTCACAAAATATGGGATCTTGGGAAGCAGAGAAAAAGCATAAGCAAATACCCCGGACCAGTTCATCCATAGAGCATCGCCAGGGATTGTGAGTATGGGTAACTGGAGGCAAAGTTTTGGTATTTTGTGTTTTGCAAGGAGGCAAACAGATCTGTGGTAAAAGTACTTTTCGATGATTTGGGAATTTATCTTTAACATATGGACTTGTTGATGCGTCCTGCTTAGAATGTCTGCAAAACTGCTATCCACCCCCAGCAGATGCTCCGCTAGAAGCTGAATGTAATGCAGAATGGCTCAATGCCAGATATCTTAGACCAGTGCAGACAGGAGTAGGAGTGAGTGAGTGTGCTCCCCCACTTCTAGAAGTAACACCATGTCTTATCGTCCATCTTTGTGGCAACTGTTTTGCCTCAAACTGGTCAGTAAAAAGGTCTGAGGGCTAGGTTGATTGCCACATTCATGAAGTTGAGGTGTACTCCCACGAGCTAGCTAGGTAAATGTCACTAGCGGAAGTGGGTCTAGCAAAGGCCTGCACAACAACAAGCTCCTGTTATTTCATCATAAGAAGCTGAGCTCAATCCTGGGCTGTACTAGATCCTATCTTGACCCTTTGCTTGTGATCACTGCCTCGTTAGACCCTGTTGTAACAGGGATGTTTGCAGCCTTGCGTGTTGTAAGGAAATGCCTCCTTGGCATGGTTACCCCCTGACTTTTTGCCTTTGCTGATGCTATGTTTTGAATTTAAAGTGTGCGGAGGCCTGCTAACCAGGCCCAAGCACCAGTGTTCTTTCCCTAACCTGTACTTTTGATTCCACAATTGGCACACCCTGGCATCCAGGTAAGTCCCTTATAACTGGTACCTCTGGTACCAAGGGCCCTGATGCCAGGGAAGGTCTCTAAGGGCTGCAGCATGTCTTATGCCACCCTGGAGACACCTCACTCAGCACAGAGACACTGCTTGCCAGCTTGTGTGTGCTGGTGAGAACAAAACGAGTAAGTCGACATGGCACTCCCCTCAGGGTGCCATGCCAGCCTCTCACTGCCTATGCAGGTATAGATAAGTCACCCCTCTAGCAGGCCTTACAGCCCTAAGGCAGGGTGCACTATACCATAGGTGAGGGCACCAGTGCATGAGCACTGTGCCCCTACAGTGGCTAAGCAATACCTTAGACATTGTAAGTGCAGGGTAGCCATAAGAGTATATGGTCTGGGAGTCTGTTTTATACGAACTCCACAGCACCATAATGGCTACACTGAAAACTGGGAAGTTTGGTATCAAACTTCTCAGCACAATAAATGCACACTGATGCCAGTGTACATTTTATTGTAAAATACACCCCAGAGGGCACTTTAGAGGTGCCCCCTGAAACCTTAACCGACTATCTGTGTAGGGTGACTGGTTCCAGCAGCCTGCCACAACCGAGACATGTTGCTGGCCCCATGGGGAGAGTGCCTTTGTCACGCTGAGGCCAGTAACAAAGCCTGCACTGGGTGGAGATGCTAACACCTCCCCCAGGCAGGAGCGGTCACACCTGGCGGTGAGCCTCAAAGGCTCACCCCTTTGTGCCAGCACCGCAGGACACTCCAGCTAGTGGAGTTGCCCGCCCCCTCCGGCCACGGCCCCCACTTTTGGCGGCAGGGCCGGAGAAAATAATGAGAATAACAAGGAGTCACTGGCCAGTCAGGACAGCCCCTAAGGTGTCCTGAGCTGAAGTGACTAACTTTTAGAAATCCTCCATCTTGCAGATGGAGGATTCCTCAGTAGGATTAGGGATGTGACCCCCTCCCCTTGGGAGGAGGCACAAAGAGGGTGTACCCACCCTCAGGGCTAGTAGCCATTGGCTACTAACCCCCCAGACCTAAACACGCCCTTAAATTTAGTATTTAAGGGCTTCCCTGAACCTAAAACTTTAGATTCCTGAAACTACAAGAAGAAGAGGACTGCTGAGCTGAAGAACCCCTGCAGAGGAAGAACAGAAGACACCAACTGCTTTGGCCCCAGACTTACCGGCCTGTCTCCTGCCTTCCAAAGAAACCTGCTCCAGCGACGCTTTCCAAGGGACCAGCGACCTCTGAATCCTCTGAGGACTGCCCTGCTTCAAGAAAGACGAGAAACTCCCGAGGACAGCGGCACTGCTCCAAAAGAACTGCAACTTTGTTACAGAGGAGCAGATTTAAAGACCCCTGCAATCCCCGCAAGAAGTGTGAGACTTGCAACACTGCACCCGGCGACCCCGACTCGACTGGTGGAGAACCAACACCTCAGGGAGGACCCTCCGGCGACTCAGAGACCGTGAGTAACCAAAGCTGTCCCCCCTGAGCCCCCACAGCGACGCCTGCAGAGGGAATCCCGAGGCTCCCCCTGACCGCGACTGCCTGAACTCCATTTCCCGACGGCTGGAAAAGACCCTGCACCCGCAGCCCCCAGCACCTGAAGGAACGGAACTCCTGTGCAGGAGTGACCCCCAGGGGGCCCTCTCCCTTGCCCAGGTGGTGGCTACCCCGAGGAGCCCCCCCCTTGCCTGCCTGCAACGCTGAAGAGATCCCTTGATCTCTCATTGAAAACCATTGTAAACCCGACGCGTGTTTGCACACTGCACCCGGCCACCCCCGCGCTGCTGAGGGTGTACTTTTTGTGCTGACTTGTGTCCCCCCCGGTGCCCTAAAAAAAAACCCTGGTCTGCCCTCCGAAGACGCGGGTACTTACCTGCTGGCAGACTGGAACCGGGGCACCCCCTTCTCTCCATTGAAGCCTATGTGTTTTGGGCACCTCTTTGACCTCTGCACCTGACCGGCCCTGAGCTGCTGGTGTGGTGACTTTGGGGTTGCTCTGAACCCCCAACGGTGGGCTACCTTGGACCAAAAACTGAAACCTGTAAGTGACTTACTTACCTGTGAAACCTAACAATACTTTACCTCCCCCAGGAACTGTGAAAATTACACTGTGTCCACTTTTAAAACAGCTTATTGTGTTTTATGTAAAAAGTATATATGCTACTGTAATTATTCAAAGTTCCTAAAGTACTTACCCGCAATACCTTTCAAATGAGATATTACATGTAGAATTTGAACCTGTGGTTCTTAAAATAAACTAAGAAAATATATTTTTCTATAACAAAACCTATTGGCTGGATTTGTCTCTGAGTGTGTGTTCCTCATTTATTGCCTGTGTGTATGTACAACAAATGCTTAACACTACTCCTTTGATAAGCCTACTGCTCGACCACACTACCACAAAATAGAGCATTAGTATTATCTCTTTTTGCCACTATCTTACCTCTAAGGGGAACCCTTGGACTCTGTGCATGCTATTCCTTACTTTGAAATAGCACATACAGAGCCAACTTCCTACACGTGTGATATTACTGCGATAGATGGAGCCATCATCCCCAACAATTTCATTACTTACTGCAAGACAACGTTGTCTCTGAAAAGAGGCAACAGCTTTTGGAATGCCATCACCCTCCGTTGGGGTTGGCTTTCTTGATGACCGCATTCAGAAGAGACCTTGAACATGGTTGATCTTGCTGGAGATGGGATTTTTAACATTGATGGTGAAGCGTAACCTCTGTAACAAGGACACTGCTGTCTCTGTGTATTATACATTGATCTTTGTTGCCACTTAGTTGTCTAGGTAAGGGAAGAGGTCAATGGTGTTACTGCACCAGTACACAACCACTACCGAGACATTTTGTGAACACTCTTCGGGTAGATCTTTAAACTGGTAGTGTTGTCCAATTACCACAAAGCGCTGGTAACGACGGTGAGCTGAATGTATTGCGACATGGAATAAGGTATCCTTGAGGTCAAGGCCTAACATACAGTTCCCTCCTGTGCTTTTTGGGGATCAAGTAGTACGGGGGAAAACTACTTCAACACCCTTGAGGAGGGACCAACTTGATGACCCTTTTAGTAATGTGAATCTCCACTTCCTCCTTTGACTGTTGATGGTCACTAATGATGACAGCAGTGAGGTGGTAGGTCTGGTGCCATGCCAAGTAGTAAAGAAGTATCCTTATAGTACTACCGAGAGCATACATTTGTTAGAGGTTATTCCTCCCACTGAGGAAGGAAGAACTTCAGTCTTCATCCAGCAAGTGTTGTGTGAGGAGGAGGAAATGTGGGGGAGTGACTGATTAGAGGCAGAGGCACTACCTAGAGCATCTCAGCACTCACCTCTACTATTGCCAAGGTATCCAATGATGGCATAGGACATGAGTCCCTCCAGTAACTAAAAGGGCTAATGCTGGAGATACTGTTTCCTCTAAAGATGAGTAAATGTTTTAGATTAAATGTTATAGATCCTCCTATGGCCTGCTGCTTACAGAACGTACACCTGGGTGGTGGTGTGTAAGGTGTCCCTCGCCTTAGTGGTTTTTGTGTGTTCTCTTATCTTCTCCAGCACTGAACCAAATAAAGGCCTACGAAGAGGTGCTTTCTGCTGTAGGGCATATCAAGGAGATGTTGCTCAACCTCTGGCCTCAACTAGGAGACCCTCATGTCATTGTAACAGGATGCAGGTATTCTTCTCTTGAGGGAGTATTGGAAGAGTTCTGTGCACCTATGTTGGACTAAGATATAATTTTGCTTTTTACAGCCAGTTCCTGGTCACTCTTCTAGTGGGCTTCAAGGAGATGTTTGATTAGCTCTTCCACCTCTTTCCAGTGATAGCAGTTTTATTTTGATAGTAGTCTGACTGTTCTTGCAATTCTCTATGTGTGGCCACCCTGCCACAGCCACAAGCTTGCCAGCCGCATCAATCCTCTTACACTCCTTATCTGGGGAAGGAACACCCCCTGTTGCCTAGGCTGAGGCTTTTTATCTAGCAGTGTGAACCACTAGTGAGTCGAGTAGGATGGGATACTGAAATACACTGGGTCGTCTGGAGCACTTCATATGGCTTTCGGACCCGAGGAGGAATGACATCTCTAGCTCTAACTTGATCTATTAAGTTTTCAGACAAGGTCTTAAGCAAGCTGCAAAGCATGGGAAGTTATTGGGCGGACACTGCAGTTCAATAAATAATCTCCAATAATAGGATGTCCTCGTCCTGCGCTTTTGTAAGGTGAGATTTCATGTTCTGTTGCTGAGCTGTTCTCTATGTAGGAAAGTACCCTCTTTTTGGAATGGTTACCCCCACTTGTTTGCATGCTGTTAGTTTGTTTTGACTGTTCACTGGGATCCTGCTAAACAGGACCCCAGTTTCTGTGCTCTCTCCCCCTAAATTTGGTTGTTTTTAACTTCATACACCCCACAATTGTCACACTGGTGCCTCCATGCAAGTCTCTAGTATATTGTACTTCGGTACCCAGGGCATTGGGGTACCAGGGGTTCCCCATGGGCTGCAGCATGTATTATGTCACCCATGGGAGCACATGCAAAATGCGTCTTCAAGCCTGCCATTGCAGCCTGCCTGAAACAGTGCATACAGCTTTTCACTACAGGTCATTGCACCAGGTCACTAAGTCACCCCTATAGCAGGCCCTCCTACCCCAGAGGGCAGGGTGCAAGTACCTGTGTGTGAGGGCACCCCTGCATTATCTGAGGTGCCCCTACGAACTCCAGCTCCATTTTCCTGGACTTCATAAGTGCAGGGAAGTCATTTTACCTGGGTCCTGGACACAGTTGTCCAGCTATATAATGGTAACTCCTAAACTGGGCATGTTTGGTATCAAACATGCCAGATACATACCTCAATACAGTTGTAAGTATTGGTTGTAAGATTTCATGCACTCTGGAGGCTCCTTAGAGGACCCCCAGCTTTGCTCCTACCAGTTTGCAGTTTTCCGGGGCAGCCCGCGCTGCTGCCATCCTACAGACATGTTTCTGCCCTCCTGCTGCTTGACCAGCTCAAGCCCAGGAAGGCAGAACAAAGGATTTCCTAAGGGAGATGGAGGCAACACCCTTTCCCTTTGGAAATAGGTGCTTCATGTCTTCGGAGGGGTAGCCTCCCCAAGCCATTGGCATGCTTTGAAGGGCACATTTGGTGCCCTCCTTGCATAAACCAGTTAGCACCAGTCCAGAGACCCCCCTCCCCCGCCCAGTCCCTGCTGTGGCACGAAACTGGTCAATGGAAAGGGGAGTAACCACTCCCCTGTCCATCACCACCCCAGAGGTGGTGCCCAGAGCTCCTCCAGGTGGCCACTTGATTCTGCAATCTTGAATCCAAGGTGGGCAGAGGCCTCTGGGAGCATTCGAGTGGCCATGTCAGCCAGGTGACGTCACAGCCCCCTCCTAAAAGGTGGTCGCCTTTCTAGATGACCAATCCCCCTTCCAGGGATATTTAGGGTCTCCTTCTTGGGTGGGTCTCCTCCTTGGGTGGGTCATCATATTCGACATGTAAGATTCCAGCAGGACTCCTCTGCATCATTTACTACTTCTTCTGGCCACTGGATCTGCAACTTGACCCACTCAGATCTGACAATCTGCATCCACAGCGACGACTGCTGGCAACACTGTTTCCACGGCTCTGTCCAGCAACTGCAACATTTCCCCAGCTGAGCATCCTATGAGGGCGACAAGTCTTCAGTCTGCACGAGAAGCAAGACAGAATCTCCCTTGGAGTGAAGCAGTCACTCCCCTGCATCCGCAGGCACCAACGACAACCGGCTGCGTGGATCTCCTCTAATCCAGAGCTGCTTGGATCCTCCATCAAGGGTGGTGGTCTGGAGGGGTCCCCTTGGTCCTCTCTACCAGCTGTCAAACTTGGGAGACTGTAATCCCTTGCCTCTCCATGCAGCACAGTACCCAGGTGCACAGCGTCTCTTGCAGCTATCATGGCTTGTTGGCATCTCCCACAAGGGATCTTCAGGCTCCGTGTAGCCCCAGCCCCTCAGTACTGTTCCCTACAAAATACAGCCCTCTGCGTGCTGCTCCTGCGACACAGGACTCCTTCCAAGGTGTCTAGTGTGGGCCTCACTGCGACCCATGTGCTTACTGCCTGCGCGGTCTGTCTCCTCTTCCTGTGACTCTCCTCACTGCGGTGGTTCACCCGGGACTCCCCTCCGTGGATTGAGTCCTCCTGGACCATTATGGTCCCCGGCAGCTCCACATTTCTTCTTCCATGGCATTTGCCTTTGCCAAGGCTTGTCGGTGGTTTTTCCACACCACTGACTGACTGCAATCCTCCTTCCGCCGTGGGACGTCGACTACACCACTTCAGGAACTCTTCAGCTGCTCCAGTGCTGCACTGCTGACTGTCTTCTTCCACAGTCAAACTGGTCCTGCACCCACAGTCAGGTGGGGGTAGTGGCTCCGGTCACGACCGGATGCGCCAACGTGAACTGGAATTGGTTCCCTTCTTTTACAGGTCTTCCTCAACCAGGATCCACCTTTGGTGTCTTGCAATCTTGTCTGGGTCTTGCAAAATCTTCTGAAGTCCTTTTGATTGGTTTGGAGAGAACCAGGTACTTTACCACTTCTCCTAGTTGCGGAGGACCACAATGGTAGTTAACTTGGTTTGTAGTTCATCCAGCTTTCCTCTACCAATTCCACCTCCTTGGGTGGGGGCCCGACTTTCGCATTCTACTTTCTTAGATTATGGTTTGGTCCCCCCCAGAGCCTTCAGTACTTACTATTGTTTTCACTGTTTTTTATTGCCTTTTAATCTAATCACTTACTTCTAATGTGTATATAGTGTGTTTATTCACCTGCTAGTAGAATATTGCCTGTACAGTATTTTAGTATTTGTGTAACACTATGTGGTTCTTTCATGTGTGTAAGTGTTGTGTGACTACAGTGTACATAAGCTTTGAATTTCTCCTAGAAAAGTCTTGGCTGCTCATCCACGGCTACCGCTAGAGAGCCTGGCTTCCTAGACACTGGTTACACCTCACTATGAGGGATACCTGGACCTGGTATAAGGTGATAACATAGGTGCTCACCACACACCAGGCCGCTTCCTATGCTCTGTACAACTGTGTGCTATGCAGTGTTTGTCAGGAGGGGAAGCTTTGATTAGTTGAGGGTTCTAGGTCAAGGTTGTCCCATTAGTCCTCCCTGGTGTCATACCTCTCCCCAGGTCAACAGGCTCATAGTATGGTCCCCTGTGGTTGTATCAGTGCCCTGTTGAGATAGTGGACCGTGAATATTGGGGGGGGGGTGACTGATTAGACGAGGCTGCTAGGGGCCGTGACATTTTTCACTGTTAAGGGGGCCTGGAAAAAAGGGCAGTGGTTCAAGACTATTGGCCCTGTCCCAAATCTTTTAAAAGGGGCGGGGGGGGGGGGATGTGGCTCTTTGGAAGGCAGCTCCTTATAAATGAGCCTTCTCTTTTTAGGGATCTGGTTACGGTGCTGGTGTTCCTGTGCAGGAAGGGGCTTGAAGGGGGTAGGAGGGCATGGTCTGGTCATGATCTCCCCCCTGGCGGATAAAGATCTTCTGCTTGACATCATGCATCTTTGGAAGCTGCAGGACTTGTGGCACCTCAGTTGAGTCTGACCCTAAAGTAGAGGGATCTTTCAGAGCTGAGTTAGGGTGGTCTGTTTCAGCTTTCATCCCTATTTTGGCTTGGAGACACTTTTAAGGGCCACAAAGTCGAGCAAGCATGAATAGGTGATGCTCAATGCACCTGGTCACAGGCTTGCTGAGGAGGCATCTCATGGCTGAGAGGTGTCAGCAGCTTGAGCTGTAAACAAAGGTTTGTGCCTTTTCCAGCTAGCACGAACCACATAGGCCTGTCTCCTTCAACAGCAGTTCACTGCGGTGACCTGTGAGCAGTTTCACATGGCTTTGACTCAAGCACGGAACATGAAGCAAGGGCCAAAGATGTGGCAGTTGCACCTTTTCTTAGACTTTTACCAGTGAGACGTTCAAGGACAGAACCTCTGAGCTCAGCTCTCCTTATGTAGGCCTGATGGTCCGACACCTGCCCCTTCCCTTCAGAGCCGAAAGGGTCTTCCAGACCAAATATATAGTGCATCTTGGGTGAATGTTTCTGATAGATTCTAGGGTTTACCAGTGGTGTTTGCATCTGTGACAAATGATCTTTTTGCATTGAAACACTCTACACACCAAGCTGGTTGGCTCAGTTATGGTACACACTGCAGACCCTATATTGGTCTGACCAGGGATGTTTGGCATTGTATTTAGGGCAAAACTATAAGACCGTGGTCCACACAACACTCTGAAGTAGTTCTCCAAATAGAACTCGATTCCTTGAAGGAGCCACCTCAAAACAGCTCAAAAGGGAGTCCTCTTGTTTGTTATCCGGCAAAGATGTCTTGGTACTGGAAACTTAGATCTTGACAAATGGCACCAAAGATAAGCACTGTTCAAAGATGTTTTCCTGTCACTAACATGGAAGTCCAGATGACTAGCATCAAAGGTTTGTTAAAGAAACCTAATCACTCCCAGAGCTGACAAACACCATCAAAAACTGCTGAAAACAAGATGAGTGGAAGCCTTTGCCCTGGTCAATTGTGGGCTAAGGGTGGTGTTGCAACATACTTGAGACACCACAACAACCTAGGCCAAAAAACAGCTTGCAAGTGGCTGTGCCCAACACAAGATGGCAGGAGTGGGCAGAACATGTGTATCTACAGTTACATATGCCATAAACGTGTTTTAAGGTACTGTCACTTAAGAGGAGCATACTTCACAAAAACCGTGTTTACTTTAAATGCTGTAAGTACTGAACTGCTCGAGGACAATTTTCAGTATCCCTACGGACCAATGGTGGGAAAAAATAAATATCTGTACAGGAAAACGTTTTTGATTTTTTGTAAGTCTCTTAATTTACAGATAAAATGGTCAATCATAAGCACCTTTTAGAAAAAGTATTTCATCGATTTCAATGTGTCACACAGCACTCAAACCATGACCTCTCCCTGGTTTCCTTCTTCCTGTTGAAAGGACTTTTTCTGCAGAGCTTGTGTCCACACCACCCTTGAAAAGGTCTGTCAATACTTTAAAATAGATGCATCTACTGCACCTTTTTGAAGATTGTCAGTGACATTGATTTATGAAAGCTCAAGCAGACGTATACTCTAAAGCGGAGGTCCTGGGGTAGAAAGATATGACCCCTTCATATGGCTTCTATTGAGGGACCAGGAGTAACTTTTAGTAGGAAATGGACATCTTTCATGTGATGGCCTACCTCATTATTCCTGAATCTGCTTCTGCTGGTTCTAGAACGATTTGCACTTCACCCCTGCTAACCAGTAGTAACGTGTCTGTTACTCCTCCTTTCAACATGATGAAGTTGGCATACTTTTAATTGCCATATTTAACTTACCAGTAAGTCTGAAGGATATGGTACCAAAGTGTATCCGGGTCTAAGTTAATGTCACTAGTGAACTACAGCATCTATTGTGCCATCCACTACAGTGACAGTGTAAAACACGGGTTCAGGCCTATCATTGTAGTCTGACTGTAGCAGTGTTTAAACTCCATTTTTATCCATCAAAATAAACCATTTTCACCATTTAAAAACTCCCTTTTAAATATAAATCGGTCACACTTATGAAGGCCTTGTGGCCCACACAGAAGGGTGCATGGTACTTAAAAGCAGGATGTATAGAAATGTAATGTTAACAGTTCCAGCGATTTTCACTACGGCATGCCAAGCTGGCCTATGCACAAAATCTGAATTTTGCTCACCCACTTCCACCAGCTGGAAGTTACCATTCATTCAATCAATCAATCAGTCAGTATTTGTAAAGTGCGGCTACTCCCAACAGCCAACACGGACCTGAATCTGCGTAAGTGACTTCACTGAATCTTAAAGAATGAGGGCACGAGGTGTAGGCTGTTGGGATCATATGTGACATTACAGTGTCAAATCTTCCTGTAGTGTTAAATTATGCGTGGCAGGTTTGCTGGGGTTTACATCCAACTCTAAAGGTGCACTTGACAGGAAGACAAACACTGTATATCCACTGTCTGGTTGAGGATAAACCCTAATTTGATTTACCAGAATTTTATCTCTGGGTGTATGGTGGGTACAGTGGCTGCTTCAAACTGGATTTTGGTGTTAGATTGGGAGGACACCAGAATTACCACAGTACACTCCCCACACACAGAGTCCAAGTTTAGTGGGGCCGAAGACTTTTTCCATCTTGAAAATGACCAAAGTTTAGCTCCTGGAACTTTTAGCCCATTGGTTAAAGAATGCACTTGAGTCATTCACCCCACTAGCAAGAGCCAGGTATAAATGAGGCACCTCCAGTCACCCACTTGTGAACACTCTTGGGCCTGAGGAAGAATAAAAGATGACTGGACATGCCATCCATATCCAGAAAGGAACCCTGAAGGATAGGACAAAGAAGTTGACTGCAAGGGACATATGGCTGACCTTTTGTTAGGTTACAGTGAGACAACAAGTTACAAGAGATCTTTTCTTTCTTGCAGCTGCCCAACGGCAACTGAATCTGGACTAGTGCCTGGTGTTGGCTTTTGTCTGACACCCAGTGTGTCTTTAAGTGCCTCCCCTAAGGTTCTGGGGACTTTAGAAGTATAGTGGATTGTAACAAAGGACTAAAGTCAGAAGGTAAAATCTTTCACCATGACAGCCCCCCTCCCTTGGTGCATCCAACCCATGCTCCATCGCAGACCATGTCAAATTATGTCTAGGTCCCAGTCTGCGGCAACCACTGACTATTCTTGACACCTGGCGCTTCCTTAAAACTTTAAATTGCATATCTGCAATCTACCTTATTGGATTTGTAATTTTGGTGTAATTTTGTTATTAATTTTTTTTCTAACCCGTTTTTGTTTTTTGTTTCAATTTTTGACTTTGTTAGTATTTTAGTACTGCATATATACTTTACAAATTACCATAAGTTAAGAATTGGGGTTGAGCTCAGTTTAACTTGGTGACTTTGAGGTTTCACACTGATAAGGGTTATTTTTCCTTGAGCAAAGGTAGTCCATTACAAATAAAAATCCAGTTTCTTGCTCTTATGATCTACGGTCCTAAGGTTCCTAGTACTGGTAGCAACCTTAAGTATTTCTGCAAGACTTTAAAAATATAATGAGTCCTCAAGTATCTAGCACTCCTCTTTGAAATATAAATGATGTGGATTCAAGTGCAGAGATTTTGTGGCTGCAGTTGTGATTTTTTGGTATGCAAAAACACAAGGTGAATGACAATATTCTGGGCTCTTTGGAGCATAAGAATTTGTGATGCTACCAAACCGAAACACAATAATCTAGGTGGTAGTTAATGGCAGTGTCCACCTTCAATGACAAACCTGTAGAGAGATACCCCAAATTAGTAAGCCAGTGAAAGCAAGTATTAGCTATCGTTCAAGGTACACTGCTAGATTTTGACTTCACATGGAAGAGCCTCAAGAACTCACAAGTGGGAGCAGATTATGGCATTGACCTTTGTTCCATTTCAAGTATTGTGAGCTCTATTTTGGGCCTATTTGTAGGCTATTTAGTGCCATTCAACTCTGAAGTTGATCTAGTATGTATTTTCTGAAAGGCTAAACACTCCTGGATGGGTTTTCAGAAAATCTGATGCATTGTTGCACATAATCGAAAAGATTTATGACTAAAGTATCTTTTCACAACTTATCAAAGGAGCCAGGCAAAAGTTTAAATGAATGAACAGTGGAGATCCTTTTAGGACTTCAGTGGGTCAAGCACATAAGAATGACATGGACGCAACAACACATACTGTGAATATTGGGACAATAAGAATGTGATCCAAACAATCATTCATTGGTCAGCATAGGCCCCAATGGAAAATCATTTGTTTAAAAAAAAAAAAAATGTAAAAGGCCTACTACCTTGAGAACCACTATACTTCAACTAAAAAGTCAAAAGAGTGACCAGAGAATGCAGCAAGTGCAGTCCCTGTCCCATGAATTGGGTCCAAAACCATAAGGAATTGATGACAAAACAGTGATTTTCAAGGCTATCCTCTAATTGTGTGGCAAACACCTTCCAAAGTGTCCGCCTTAACCGGAAGTCTGGTAATCTAAATGAAATCTGATAGGACACTGAGAACAAGATTTGGCTTGTTAACAAGTGGATTATCTGTCCTTTCACGAATGCCTCAGATACAAGGCATCTGTGAAAAGTTATGTTGACAAATGAACAGATGTGTAGTGCAGATCACTTGAAAACTATTTCAGAACATGGCTGGTGCAGAATATGTAGAACTCTGTTGCCTAATATTACATAGGCTTAATGCCCTGAGATAAGCGTAGCGTCAGAGCTACAGACTGTCAGGGTGGTGGAGGCAGTGGGGTAGTTTTAGCTCAGCTGTGATAGTGGTCATTGATAGGAGAACACATTTCATGGGAGATTGTTTTTTTTTCATCACTTGTGACTATTGTACATACAAAATTATATTTTTGTGAAAGAAAAGTGTAAGTTTATTGCATAAGGTCTCTGAAGGACAGGTGTAAATTGTAATAAGCTGGCTTAAGGGCAGAGGAGACCAGCTGAGAAAGTTTTTCTATGTTTACTTTTAGAATTATTTAACATTAAATTCAAATCTACATTTTGGCTTCCGATACTTCCTCAATTTTGACAATAATCGCAAGTCTTTGGTATTAGCATTAGAGCTGCAATTTGTCTGCTGTAGTATCGGATGGCTTTTTAGTGCAGGGTGCAAAGGTCTTAATTTGACCTGCACCAGTTTAGGTGGACCAGCACTAGGCAAGATGATTAGGCAAGGGTAGGACCAGACTATCAAATGGAGGTGTTCCACTGTTATACTAGGGTTATGGGATAGGATGGCAATTTGACAGCTGTATGGGTAGACCCCCATCCACTAGCTGAGCTAGCTGAGAAAAAACGAAATTTGTTAATCTGGGTTAAAAGTGATACAAATGAGTCCGGACGATCTTCCATCAGAAAAATAAAATCACCTAATCAAGCTAGGTTTGCATATTTCACAGTCAGCTGGCCGATAAGAGTCTATACAGCCAAAACAGTTCCGTATTGATACCTGGAAATCTAAAGCAATTTAAATAGCATTATCTTTATGGAATACTGCAAGTGTAAACGAGAGCAGTTCTCAGCCTGGAACCAATTTGGAATCCTTTATGGCTATCATGGAATGAGAACCCCCAACCCTGTGTAATTTACAACCACTCACCTGCTCCAGGAAATAGATTTACTCTGGCGTAGGATACATCCACCAACGGGGACTATCTTAAAAATTATCACATCAGGGGCATGAGTGAGATAGGATTCCTCCACGCACAGTATATGGTCTGGCAACTGCTGACTGTAGTATGTAGAATGTAGTATTCAGTACAACACCAATGGAAGGTAGAATTGAGGAGTATTAAACTGGTGGATGAATAGGAGACTCAGCTTGGAGGGGTGGGGGGGGTCAAGGAATAAGATTAAGTTCTCAGGGAAACAAGGGGCTCTTATTTCATAAACAGTTGGGTAAATTTACGTTTACTAAGGAAAGGTGCTGTCCAGGAAAAATGCTTGAGTCAGATTGACAAAAATAGGGAAGATCCTCAGCTCTTGGGATTCCACCGCACTGTGCTCCCATGCAAGTGGGCTGGATGCCATAGACTAGACCATGGAAATGATAGAAGTTGTTTACCATTTTAAGACAGACTTCTAGAGCGGAGGGGGATCACCTGCCCTTGGCACCAGGGTTTTTGAAGGAATGATAATCATCCCAGCATTCTAAAGCTCAAGCTTTTGAGTCGTCCTACCAGAAGAAAACTAGAAACAATAATATGCAGAACACTCTTGGACCAGAGAAACAAAAGGATATTCGATAGCAAGTTATATTCTGGAAGCATATAAAAAAAAGTGTTGGCATTTGAGTTTGGTGGAAAACAGTTAGTTGGGAACCACCTGAAGAAGATCTAGCACGTCTACATATGGAATTAATCTCTTCTTCGCAACATATAATAATGTTATGGTAAAATACTAGGTTTTCACAAACAAGGACCAGATGCCTTAGCAGTGGCATGACTCCAAAGACTGCTGAAAGCATTATTTTATTAAAGACACTTTGTACTCGACTAACTGGCACCTTAATGCAACAGCCAACCCATGGAACATCCACAGCTGTCCACATTCTCAGCCATAACATACAGATGAACACCTTGTGTAGAAAGTTGGCTCTGTTTATACTATCTCAAAGTGAGAGATAGTGTGCGCACAGTCCAAGGGTTCCCCTTAGAGGTTGATAGTGGCAAAATTAGATAATACCAATGCTCTATTTTGTGAAAAGCAGTAGGCTTATCAGAGGGTAGTGTTAAGCATTTGCTGTGTACACTCAGGCAATACATGAGGACACATACTCAATGAATTAACCCCAGGCCAATAGTTTTTTTTTTATATAGAAATATATTATTTTCTTAATTTATTTTAGAACCACAAGATTCAGAATTCAATTAAGTACATAAATTCTAAGGTACCTGGCATAGGCAAATATTGAACTGTGAATTAAAACAGTAATGTACACAGATTTGGCAAAAATGGCAATGAGCTATTTTGAAAGTGGACACTGTGCAAAAATCAACAGTTCCTGTGGGGAGGGGAGGTAAGTAATGGTTAGTTTTTCAGGTAAGTAAAGCACTTACAAGTTCAGTCTCCTGGGCATAGGCAGCCCACTGTTGGGGGTTCAAGTCAACCCCAAACACCCAGCACCAGCAACACAAGGCTGGTCAGGTGCAGGAGGACCCAAATAGCATAGGCACCTATGGAGACCAAGGGTTCTCTGGTTCCAGTTTGCAAGTAGGTAAGTACCTGTGTCCGTGGGGAGCAGACCAGGGGGTTCTGTAGAGCATTTGGGGGGTGTTGGGTTTTAGGCAGAAATCAATGGAGAGCCCTGGGGGTCACTCTGGCGATGCCGCAGGGCATAGGGGGGGCTTCTCGGGCCAGCCACTGACTGGGCAAGGATGAGGGCCGCCTGTTGGTCACAACTGCACCAGTAGTTGGTTTCCCAGGCCTGGGAGCTGCGGGTGCAGTGCTTCTTCCAGGTGTCGGGTTGGTTTGTTACAGAGCAGTCGGGGTCAGGAGAAGCATCTGGATTCTCTCTGCAGACATCGCTGTGGGGGTGCAGGGAGGTCATCTCAGGGTGTCCAAGTCGATGGAGTCGCCTGGGGATCCTCTCTGCAGTGTTGGTTCTTCTGGACACGAGCCGGGGGCGTCGGTGCCGAGTGTTGGAGACTCATGCTTCCACAGTGAGGCTGGAGTCCCTTTAAAGATGGTTTCTTTGTTGCTGTTTGGACAGAGCAGCTGTCCACAGGCGTTTTTTGGTACTTTGATTGCAGGGCAGTCCTCAGAGGTCACTGGTCCAGCTGGATGTGTCACTGTGCAGGTTCTTTGAGTCTGGAGGCAGGCTGGTAGGGTTCGCGCCAAGTCAGTTGTCTCCGTCGTCTCTGCGGGGCTTTCAGGTCAGCAGTCCTCCTTGTAGGTTGTCAGGAATCTGTTTTCCTGGGTTCAGGGTTGCCCTTAAATACTCAATTTAGGGGTGTGTTTAGGTCTGGGGGAGTAGCCAGTGGCTACTGTCCTTGAGGGTGGCTACACCCTCTTTGTGCCTCCTCCCTGTGGGGAGGGGGGCACATTCCTAATCCTATTGGGGGGGGGGGGGGGAGGGAATTCTCCAAAGCAAGATGGAGGATTTCCTAAGGCAGGAGTCAGCTCAGGACACCATAGGGACAGTCCTCGCTGGAGGGCGGCGACTCCTTGTTTTTCTCATTATCTCCTCCAGACTTGCCGCCAAAAGTGGGGGCTGTGTTTGGGGGGCGGGCATCTCCACTAGCTGGAGTGCCCTGGGGTGCTGTAACACCAGGCTTGAGCCTTTGTTGCTCACCGCCAGGTTTTGCAGTTCCTGCAGGGGGAGGTGTGAGACACCTCCACCCAGTACAGGCTTTGTTCCTGGCCAGTGTGACAAAGGCACTCACCCTATGTGGCCAGAAACCCGTCTGGATGTGGCAGGCTGGCAGAAACTTGTCAGCCTAGTACTAGTAGTTGGAGTGGTATACGGGGGCATCTCTAAGATGCCCTCTGTGTGCATTTCTCAATAAATCCCACACTGGCATCAATCAGTGTGGATTTATTGTGGTGAGAAGTTGGATACCAAACTTCCCAATATTCAAAGTAGCCATTATGGAACTGCGGAGTTAGTGTTTGATAAACTCCCAGACCATATACTCTTTATGGCTACCCTGCACTTACAATGTCTAAGAAATGATACACTGTAGGGGCATAGTGCTCACGCAACTATGCCCTCACCTGTGGAATAGTGCACCCCCCCTTAGGGCTGTAAGGCCTGCTAGAGGGGGGACTTACCTTTGCTACAGGCAGTGGGTTGTGGGCATGGCACTCTGAGGGGAGTGCCATGTCGACTCAGTCTTTTTCTTCCCACCAGCACACACAAGCTGTGAGGTAGTGTGCATGTGCTGAGTGAGGGGTCACCAGGGTGGCATAATACATACTGCAGCCCTTGGAGACCTTCCCTGGTCACAGGGCCCTTGGTACCAGGGGTACCATTTACAAGGGACTTATCAGTGTTCCAGGGCTGTGCCAATTGTGGAGACAAAGGTACAGTTTAGGGAAAGAACACCAGTGCTGCAGCCTGGTTAGCAGGGTCCCAGCACACTTTCAATCATAACTAGCATCAACAAAAGACAAAAAGTTAGGTAGTAACCATGCCAACAGAGGCATTTTCCTACACCTGGTCACCCACAAGACCCAGTATCTAATTGTGATACTACTGTTATTCTATTGCAGACCAAAAGTGAGCACAGTTCTGAACTCTTATTAAAAACAGGCCTGGCAGCAGTCAGTGACTGTCGAGAAAGAGGACAACTGACCTTGCTGGTGATCATGGCCTATGATACCACCATGTCCTTAGTAGTTGCCTTAGAACTTCTGGTATAAACTGGTGGGCCAGAGATAGCAAACTTCCATGGAGCAGGCCATTCAATGGCGATCTCTGAATAATCAACCACACCCTAGTCCTCCCAAACTTCAAGCCAGTCTTGTTCCTAAAGATCTTGGACTCATCAAAAGGCATGTCCAAAAGAGACACCTTCATATCCTCACAAAAAATGTGTGGCACATTTCCGAGCATGACTGTCAACAACCACATTGGTGCCATAGCTTTGCCTTCACAGACGGATGCCTGGTCCACACTGTAAAAAGTATTTAGTCTTAACCCATCCATAGGGGACTGTTTGGACAAAGGAATTACATAACTCCTTGGGCAGGTTGTGCAAGATCTTGCTCACCTTGTCCCAAAGAGCAGGAGTATATCGCTCTAACAAGCAAATTGCACCATACAACTTTGGAGCCAAACAGGTAAAAAAAATATGATAACTACAGTTACAGATAACTCATTTTCTTCCGGTCTGCATTGTGTATGGGTTCGAATGAACTCTTCATGAGGTGAGTTACAACTATGTTTAGCTGCCAGTCTGGGGGAGAAGCCCTTACTGGAGGAAAGACTCAACAATCCTTTCATAAATAGTTTGATGCAAGTCTAAATCTTGATATTTCAGTGAGATGTACCTTAACAGATGCATGCACCAGTCCTGTCTGAGCTAGTGAGAGGAGATAGGATAGTAACTGTTCAGGTGATGCTTGTAGAGGATGTAAATTTGATTTCATGGATATCAGATCACATTTGCCTGTAATAATGACCCAATATGGCCAGAGAGATGGCTGCAGGAACTGATGGCAGACATTGTTGAAAACCTATTCCCTATATCGTGTAAATGCCTGCCCTTGTTTGGTGGAGCAGAGATAGGCGTGGAGGGGTTCTTAGAATGAAGTTGAGCTGCTTGAGAGATTGAGTCCTGTTTAAGATGTCTGATTAGGCAAGCAGGTGAGGCTTCTGGTGCATTGTATTTTTTTATCCGTAGCAGCAACACTGCTGCTAAAGTAGCTGGGTTTTTCACAATTTGTGTGCCCTCTTCTCATATGTAGTCAACAAAGGGTATGGGTTGCACTGATTTCATTGCCAGCTCTTTAAAATCATAGAAAACGCAGTCAGACTGCTTGACTAATATTGGCAGTTGAAACCTTTCCAGTCCTACTCATCAAATTGTAAAATCCTGCTATGTCCTCTGCAGGGGAGTGCACAGGCTGCAGTGCAGGAGGTGATGTGGTGGGATTCAGGTAATCGTCCCTTCCATTTTGACTAGGTTGAGTCTCCGTTATTTCATCGTCCTCTGTTCTCACCTGTTGACGATGGTTCCTCTCCAGGAGGCACTTAAGTTCTACACAGGGGTAATACTGGGGGTTACAAGTGCGATGTGGGCCCTGAGGTTCAAGGAGACCGAGGCAGAGCAGCAGGCTGCTTTCTTGGAAGTTCGGGGAACCTTTTTTGGTAGTCTTAACATTGCGTGGAGGTCTTGAACTAGAGACATAGGCACATGTGCCGTACCCTCACATGAAGGAGTTTCGTCATCTGCTAGTGATGTCCCCATAATGTCTAAGTCTGTCCACATATTTTGTTTGTAGTGGATTGTAGTATTCCCCATAATAATGCTCATACTCTTCCCCATCCTCCTCCTGAACTTTTACATGGGGTTCAGCTGGGCTATGGGCTGACCGAAAGGTCCACCTTATACCGTGAAGGATGCTCTGGCAAGAGGAACATTTTTGGGGACTTAGTGCTGTCCATGACATTGTGGAAGCAGGCTGCCTAGTGACTTTCACTGTCAGTGTAAATCTGGTCGATGGTAGCGTCAACTGTAATAATGGTTTAGTCGTGGACAGAGTTTTTGTCCCAGACACAGTTTTTGGCTTGGACTGAGTTTTCGTTGACATTTAAATCCTCGTCGATGGGATTGATGCAAACGCGGAGCTGGAAGGCGTCGATGCTGCCATTGTGACTGTGGTAACCGTCAATGATATTGCTCTCTACGGTGAGATAGTCAACAAGAGATGTAAAGTTTTAGACTTTTGTCAACGGTTCTGCAGAGGACCTTGGAGGATGAGCTCCAGTTATAGATGGGAGTACTGGGCTCCAATCTGGCAGTCTGAGATGTATTCCCTTTTCTCCTTTTTTGAGCTGTCCTTGGCAGACCCATGATGAGATTTTTAAGAGCTTTTTTTTGCCACCTCTGACATTCGCTGGTCATGGAATCTTTCCCTCTTATGAGATCTCTTCTGAGATGTGGAAAAGAGATCACTACCTTCCTCAGCAGTAGGAGAGCTATTAGACTGGGCCTTCGGCAGCCTTAGAAGAAGCCTCCTATCTCCCGGTCCTCGAAGGTTTAAGTGGATAAAGTATGACCAACTTTACAGTCTTACCTTTTGTTGAGGGGAGGAGGCAGTAGACCATTCTTGTGGAAATCGTCCACATGAAGTATTCTCTTCCCACATATTTTGCAGGGTCATAAGAGTCTTTTCTTAGATGTCTCAGACATGGCAAAAGCAGTAGAGTAGCTTTGTAAAGCTGATTCCTTTCCAGCAAAAGCAGAAAGGGAGGCATTCAGAATTACTTTGGTAGTGGAAGCCTGAACCACTATGCTCCCCACCTGCAAACTACCAGGCCACTAGGAGAAGACTTGAGGTACCTCAGAATGTGGAGACTCAATGGTGGTGGCACCAAACATTCTTGACCATGCTGCCACCAAGGCCTCTGCCAAGGCTTCTTTGAAGGGCAGCAAGAACTCCGAAGTGGAAGAGCCAGTCCGCAAGATTTCTGTCAGCAGAATAACTTTCATAACACAATTGGAAACTAGGCCCAGCAGGGAACAGTGTTACATTCCATGGGAGGTATTAAGGCCACTGACATTCTAGAACCCCAATTAAAAAACAGCATAAATATAAGGTGGCAATACAAGGTTTCCCACCTCCTTATTCTCGTCAAGTGGAGCACTCTGCAGACCACAAATTGCTCCTAAATCTGACATAAAAATATCCTTAAGCCGCGTGTAGTTCTTGTGGCAACTCAAAGGGGCAGTATCCTCCCACAAGAAGAGAGACATCGGCCGATATCTAGCTGAACTCGGCTCCTGATGAGAAACTGGCATCACGCTCAGTTCCAGAACCGAAGCCTCTTGGCTGAGGTCAGCATGGCCCTTGACAAAGGTTGTAGAGACATTGCCCAATGCTGGCAGAGATCTATATGGTGGCCCAACATGGTTAAATGGTGCAGTGGCAGCACTGAGGGCTGAAGTTCTATTGGGAGCCCAGACACATCTGTGGGGCCTGAAGGTGCTCCAGAAGGAAATGGAAGCAAGCAAAAAAGTTGCAGCAGATCACTCTTAAAAGTCTCAACCTGATGTGAAGCTGGTGAAATTTAAGGCCCACTTGCTCCAGCTGGTAGAGAATAAGACCTTGGACTTACCTGGATTAAGATATGGGCATGGCTGTGGTACCGTCCCAAGAATTGGACCACGATCAGCCTTGTTTTTTTTGTGCTTAGCAACGTAATGCTTCACCGGCCACATATTTTTGGCTGTTCTGGGAATAAAATGATTCTTTATTTTGTAAGGATCTGTGTTACATAAGAGACCGCTCAAAAGTTGACCAAGGAAAGGCATGTTTTGTTGGATTGTTAGTTGAAAGCATGACTGATTTTAGACAATGTATATGCTTTCAGCACCCAATCTTAACTTTTTAGTTTTAAATCTAGTCATTGAAGAACATGCATACAGTGTCAATGATCACAGCCAAGTTCCACCACATGAACAGCACAATTTTATTTGCCCCACACAAACCAGCAAAAACAAGAAAATCGTAGAAACACAAAAAATTACGTTTTATTTTACTTACCCCGTAAGCATCTGTTCGTGGCATGTAAGCTGTTGGGAGTAACGAGATAAAGTGATCCCTTCCCTTGGTGATAGTGCGCATGGGCATCAACTCATTTGTTAGATTGTTTTCCCACAGTCGGGTGAGAATGGAGTGTTAGAAAGATGTCCATGCATTTGAAGTGTTTATATCTGCTACGGCCACCGGTGTCTAGGGAGCAGAGCAGGTGCATGTGAATCTACAGCACTACATGTCACGAACAGATATGTAGGAAGTTGGCTCTGTATACAGTATATCAAAATGATAGTGTGCACCTTCCTCTCCCCCCTCCCCTCGTCTTCCCTCTGAAGACACAGGTATTTAACTTCTGTGTTGCTAGTAGTGGGTTGTCTAGAGTTAACTTTAAACCCAAACTGTGGACATCCTAACCCCCGGTGACTGGAAGTGCAAGTCTTTTACTTTACTCACTAACAGGAGCCACTACCCACCCTTCTGGAGATGAAGGACCAAGTCAATGGTGAAGATCAGGAGTTGGCCATGCGGCACAGGAGCGGGTGAAGTGATCCAGGAGTGATGCAGTCAATGTCCCATGTTGGAAGAAAAGTTTCAGTCAGTCAGTGGTGTAGAAAAAGCACCAACAAGCCTTGGCAAAGGCAAGAGTTGCAGAGCTGCTGGGGACCAGGAAGGTCCGAGGGTACTCAACCCAAGGAGGGTAGCTGCAAAAGTCGCGGTGCACAGGGATACTGTCCCCCAAGGAGAGGCAAGGGCTTACCTTCTCCCACGTTGGCAAGCTGGTAGAGAGGACCAAGGGGACCACTCCAGACCACCACATGTGATGCGGGATCCACGCAATTTCGTCGGAGAGAGAGAGGATCCACGCAGCCAGTCGTCGTTGCAGTTGGTGCCTGTGGATACAGGGAAGTGACTCCTTCACTCCAAGGGAGATTCCTTCTTGCAGAGGCTGAAGACTCGTCACCATCAGAGGATGGACAGCCAGGGAAATGTTGCCGTTGCTGAAAGGAGCCAGAGAAACAATGTTGCAAAGCGGAGTCGTTGTTGGAGTTGCAGATTATCTGTTCCTGGAGGGTCCATTTGCAGTCACTTGGGTCCTGGTTAGTAGGATCCCAGTGAATAGTTAAAAACACAGACAGCCGGCAAAAAGTGAGGGTAACCATGCCAAAAGAGGGTACTTTACTACAATCATCCCCCTCTTGATCTTCTACATAGGATTGTGGAGATCTTTATAGTGTTCTCCTTACTATAGCTTCTATGTCTGAGTGGGAGTGATGTGGTGGAGGTGGATAGAGTGGTAAAGGCAGAGGAATTGGGCTGGTGGCCATGTTCTTTTTCTTCAGAGGTGTTGGTAAATCTATGGCCTCATTGAATGAAGAGTGACGTTTGGGTTGAGATGGTGTCAGCTTTGATGATTTAGCAACGATCCAATCATTATTGGGTTGAATATGAATTGTCTATTGCTTCGGTTTGAGTTTGTTCGCCATAGTCTGTAAAATAGGCTCCAGTGCCAAAACAGTCAATTTCGATCCATCTGTCAAGACTTTCAGTGCGAAAGAGGCCTTTATTTTGTAACTGAAATGATTGGTGCTGATGTTGACAGAACTGAAGAGATCACTGGTTGGTTTGGATTCAAACCCTTCAAAGCCAGTACATGGGCTGGAGCTGTAGGCTTAGCCTTTGGTCCCGAGCCAGAGGGCGGGCATCCTTGGCAGTTGGTCGGTGCCTACCAATGCCTGATTGCACTGGTGTCCCAGCAGGCTTATGTTCAGCCGGTGCCAAATGTTTCTTGGTTAAGACAGGGGCCTTTGTACTGCGTGCTGCGCCACTGTTATTTCTTGCATGTTCACACTGGTCTCAGCGCTGGATTCCGAAACTGGAGTCAAGAATGGAGAAGGCCTCCTCTGTCTCAGAAGCTTAATGTAGCTCTTCATGCAGGTCTAGGTCTTGGATATCGAAGATGTTCGGTGTCTCCTCCAACTCTTTACACTCCATTTCTTTTCTACACGCCAGATGATCATGCAGCATCTTCTTCGCTCAAAATGATAGACAGGCCTCACAGCTTTGCTCGTTGTGATGAGGAGATAAGCAGAGGTCACAAACCGAGTGGAGGTCTGCGTCTGGATGTTTGGCAGGACACCTCAGACAAAATCAAAAGGGTGTCTGTTCCCTTAGAAGCACATTCTCTTTACGCACCCAATCGTGAGAAACAAGCAAGGGAGCCAGACAAGGCCCGGAAGCCCAGAGCAAAGCTCTTCGAATTGACAAAGCAAGAATTTCTTCCTCTTTTTGATAGGAGTGGAAAAAGATGCGTGTGAAAACAATACCGTCAAGTATGGAAAGGTATTTCAACCTGAAGCGATATCAAACCGGAGCCTCGAGGAACATGTCTGAACCCAATGGCGGAAAGAAAATAATCTAACAATGAGGTTGATGTCCTTGCGCACTACCACCTCGTAACTCCAACAGATTCTTCTAAGAAAAACTATTTGTACACATCCAGACCCAACACTAGATGGCAGGAGTATGCAGAGCATGTGAATCAACATAAACACATGCCATCAAACTTGAGTTTTCAGTGTTCTATATGCACAACCCTATTATGCTAGGTTGAGGAGGTACTTGCTGCACAGCAGCCTCTTTCATGTGCTATCAGTGCTGTGATGTCTTCATCATCACTGAAAAGTCAGTAAAAAAGTGGCCACTGCAACTAGAAAGCGGAGGTAACTATATAGTCCAGGCTTGTTATGGCCACATATTGTATTCAATCAAGCAGAACTACAGCAGCGGCCTACATTTTTAAGTGATGAAATAACTTAATAATAATGCATCATACTGGCAGTTCCATGTGGAAGCTCCAATGGCGCTACCTCGATCCCTTGTAGTTTTATTAACTGCTCGGCTCAGGATACTTTACACTTTACCATGTTTTGCACTTTTTTACAAAAGTTTAAGATATATATATTGTCACTTTGCTTACTGCTAAACAGTTTGCACAAGTTCGACCTGCCCTGTTTTACTTAATGTTGTTGGCTGGTGCTCTGACTTGTTCTAACTTAGCTTTCTTGCTATATGGTGCAGTTCGTTTGAGGAAAACATTCACTGAGTGATGTATGCATTTGTGGAATTAAGCACTACTATTTTGAACTTCGTATTTTATTATTTTTATTATTGTTTTAGGTGCTCTTGTAATGTGCTCCTTTATGATTTTATGTGAATTTGAATAAAGATCGTTGACTCAGTTATGTGGTCCTTTCGTATATTGTGACTAATGTGATGCAGGATATTTATCTACCAGTTTCGTATTCCTACTCAAAAAATGTTTTACACTTGAGTCTGCACTACATGGTAGGGTGCCTTCTGATTCTATTAATCTTTATGACCAAAATGCAAGACAGGTATGCTAGGCGTTTGTATGACACATTGCTCCTTCTACATGAAAAGAAAGAGAATGCTTGCTTTACCATAGTACTGAACAAGGGCATTTAGAATTACAATGAACACAGACTATTATATTTAGGTCCCCTGATTAAAAACTTTTAAAGGTAAGTGCTTAGATCTGGACTGTTGCAAAGTGATATCACATTACGGCAATGTGATCAGATTCACCTCTTTTGGACTTAAGCGGTTTCAGATTTCATTTGAGGTATAATTTATCAGCACTTAGATGAGAATTATCTTTAATTCTGTGCTTTTTCTCTTAAATCATTTACATTATACTGCTTTACAACTTCATTCAATTAACCTCGATTATGGCTAAAAAGCTTTTTACTAGTTGAAAAATCCATGTTGAAGAGTTTGTGTCAGGAGTGGACACAGATAACTGGCGAACTATCAGCCAATGAGAAAGGGATATATGAAATTAAAGGAGTAGTACATATGATAGATTTGGAGGGTTTCGTTTGCCTCTTTTCCATCGCCTAGTTTGCCTCGTTCTCTATGGTTGGGGGTTTCCTTGTAAAATAAGAATGATTATTATAGAGTTTTTCACATATTTATGAACAGTTTTTGAGAACACAATAATGGTGCTTGTGACTGAATGCAAGAAATAACATTTCAAACAGATCTCGGACTGAAAAAAATGGCCCATTTATCACTGCTTGGCAATATTTCCTCAATCATTCTTCTAAGCAGGAAAGAGACGGCAACTGGAATGTTCAACCTTCAAACAGCATTATGTTCCTTGAAAATCTTAATGCCCATTAACATTTTTAAAAAGTATAACTCGTGCCTTCTTCTCCTTGGACAGGTTCTTCTACCAGAAGTTCGATCATACACTCCCAGTCCTTAAGCAGCTCTTGCGAACTCTCCCACAGACTGTCCACGAGATATGCAGCATGTTCATGCAACTAGAAACAAAAATAATAAATGTCACATGCCCATATTCAACTTTAGCCTATCTACCCGCACCCCATGGTGAGAATATTCTAGGAAGTTGAGTGACTGAATTTAATTAAGTTAGAACAACATTTGTACAACTCAATTCTCAACTGAGGTTCTAGGTTTGCAATACATATCAGATGAATGTGTCTATCCAATGATCAACAGCAGCTCTCACTGTAGGACCATTTAAGTCTTAGCATACTGCAGGTCTTGTTCAAATATATTATTTTGGCTTACTGTAATCCACATTATGTATGTAGTGTGATTTGTGTTCCATCTTCACAGCATAACATTTTTACTTATGCAACTCACCTCACTCTCAAGAAAGAATAACACCAACATCTTAATGAGGTTCCCATTGGGGCTGTTCCTTCCTCGCTGCTTCGCCAGCGCCTCTTCAGCCAAAGGGTCATGCCTGCTAAAGAGTCTGAAATGGAATAAAATAGTCCATCATAGTTACTGCCAGTGAACAGCTTTTGTTGGCTCTCTCCCAAGCTGGCTGAAGGTATAAAATGTTATATTAAAGGGATAGGATGTAAATTACTTGAGACCAAGAGGAAATAAAAATATCTGGAAGAGATGGATCACATTCATCGAGTGCCAAACCTAATCCTGAAGAAAGGTTCAAAAACGTATATACAAATACGTGCTAGACAGCCTGTTCTTCACTTTTCAGGGTTCATTCTTTACAAGAGAATCAAAGTACATGTAGACCAACAATCGTAACGTTGTGCTTCTTTCGCCCTGAACTATAAAATTTTCTTGATCTAGCTAACTCAGTTCTTGAAAAAAGGGATATGCTCCGTGCAATGAAATGGGAATTAAGTTCACTATATTTAACTCCAAATATTGAACAAAGAGAGGCATGCCAAACAAATATACTTTAACAAATACATTCAACCAGGTATAATTATATTTTATCGAAAACTTTAAAGCAAAAAAACTGTGAATGGGTCCAACTCAGACGATAATGTATCACTTAAGAGCATAAATGAAATCTCAGGATGGAGCAATATTTTCTTCCTCAAAACACCTGACCATCAAATGAATTAAGGCGGAAAACAACCAAAGCATTATCCACTGCATACTGAAACCCCCAACTATACTTTCAAGTCAACTAGGACAGAAAAGCAAGTTACTGAAAAAAAAAAAACAAATAAAAAGTAGGAAATTAAGTACTTGTGCCCTAAGGTAACTAACTCGCGCCCCTGCCACACACACTTTGTCAAAAATGTTACTGCAAATATTACATTGCTATTATCAGTGATATTAACAAGGATGTCATGAGTGCCGTAATTTGGGGGGTAATTGGTGCATGGCGACGGTGCAAGTTATAGTTAACTTAGGGCACGAGTTATTGTTACTTGAGGTAACCAACTGTAAATGGTGAATTTCCATGGTTTCCTATGTTTCAAATGCGAGCCTAACTATAACGTCCCTGTAAACCTTTGGTTTAAGTGACTTCCTATGGCTTTTTTTTATTTAAATATATAGTAATTTTCATTACTATGCGCTAATCCAGCCACTGCCATGCACAGCCTTCACCCGTGCGCAAGGGAGGTTGTCCACAAGACCTGGCCTACTAGCAAAACAAAGGCAGAAGGAAGCTTAACCTGGTCTGCACTAATTCCTCAAATACAATGTTGCCAACAAAAGACATGAGGGCATGACCCACAAATGGAAAGGCACACTTAAGACAAGCAATTCTTAACAGATTTGTGTAAAACATTCTAAAGAAAATATTTTCAATAATCAATATGGTTGAATACATCATTTTAACATAGTACATTTGACATAACATGATGAAATTGTTTGCCAATGTCAACTGAGAAACGTAACATTTTAAGGACCCAACAACTTAAAATTAAAAGTTATATATTTGGTTTAAGTGTTTTGCAGAATATTCCCTTATTAAAAAACATTTGCAACTTCCTTAAACTGGTCCGGTTACTTGGACTAATCTAACTTGGGAGAAAAGTCCCTCACATCACGCTCTCAAACACCCATCCTATCTGCATCCAGCTATTAATGCTCTTGAGATGCACGAGTACAGGTAAAACAACCACGCGACCCACAAACTATCTTCATTGCACCAGAATGTTTTCTTAAACTTAACACTGTATTTTTGCTGCCCCTAGCTGTGAGGCATCTATTATAGCCCGGTGGCTATATTGGCCATTAAAGTCCAGCGTTAAAGGCCCAAAGCGAGGGCCTATAACAAGGGAGCAGGACTTTAATAGCGGTATAGCCCAGATACAAAGGGCTATAAGGCTATTAGAACATTCTATCACTAGAGAGTAGGATGTTCTAAACAGTGAAACGAAGGAATCACTGAGCCAAGGGGACTGAATTCTCCTTGGGCTCCATGAAGCCTTTTTCACAGCCATAGCTGCGAACAAAAACATTGGAATGTTGGAGCTTCGAGCTCTACCAGCCATTAAAAGCCTGGAACTCTCCATTGTTTTTAATGGAGCTCCCCACATTCCAATGTTCTAATAAATCTTCAACAACCTGGTAAAGAAAATCTTTGTTTCTACTCAGAGCTTGGAGGCTCAGTGGGCTGATGATTACACTACAGCGATCTCTGCTCCATCACATTTTTCCCAGCTTCGAATTCCAGCGGGTCAAATTGTGCAAACATCATTCTGAGGTTAAAAAAGAACTAACGAGGTGAGTAACAGATTTCCATTCTGTGCCACTAGGGTTAAGGCATCCCGTGGGTTGGAACAGTAATTCTAGAAAAACATCAATTGTGCTAATGAACAAGTTACTTACCTACGGCAACAATTTATCTGGTAGAGACATATTCTAGTTAAAGATTCCTTGCCTCAGAATTTTCCTCAGGCGCCAGACTGGATCGGAGATTTTTCTTCGAGCAGTACCCTTGCGCGACATCAGGTGGTGTCAGTCGACTCCGTGTGAGTCATGGTAGCTGTGATGACGTCACAGTCGTATATAGGTGGCACCTTGGTGAGCTGACAAGTTTTTCACTACTTTCCACGCCAGTAGTGAGGACCAATGAAGAACACATTGGTGCACCAGAACTAGGGCCCTGAGAGGGCATCCCTGTCCCTAGAAATCAGTCTGCAGAGCGAAAAGGATAGGTGGGTCAGTAAGGAATCTGCAAATACAATTTGTTACCAAAGATAAGTAACTTGTTTATCTGATAGAGACTTTTTGTTGCAGTTACATACCTTAGAATAGATACCGAAGCAATACCATCCTCAGCAGTGTCTGCGAACCAAGATCAGACTAAAAAGTCCTTCACGACCAAATTCCCAAAGTACCCATCTGTGCGGACCAGCCTGTCCAGGCAGTAATGCTTTGTGAACTTGTGCAGATACACCCATGTTGCTGCCTGGCAGATGTCCTATGCTGGACGGGAACTCTGCGTGCCAGGACTCTGGCTGCAGCAGTAGCTCTGGTGGAATGAGCATGCAAACCCTTTGCCAAAGCGTAGCACATCTTGATGCAGAGGACAACCCGGGAGATGGTCCGCTTATGCACCGCCCACCCTTTCTTTGCACCTACATAACCTATAAAGAGGTGATTGCCCACCCAGGAATCTTTAGTACAATTGGGGTAGAACACCAGCTCTCTTTTTGGATTCAGACAGTGGAGTCTGTCCTACTCATGAGAAGGATGTGGGGTGCGTAAAAAGTAGGCTAAGAGATAGATTGGCCTACATGATGACGCAACCACTTTAGGAAGGAAGGAGACTCTAATATGAAGCACCACTTTCTCAGGATGGACAGATAGAAATAGTGGCTTCAAAGAAAGAGCTTGAAGCTCACTCACTCTGCATGCAGAGGTGATGGCAATGAGGAAATTATTTTTCAGTGTGAGGAGCAGCAAGGAACAGTTATGCAGTGGCTTAAAAGGAGCAAACATAAGGAATGTAAGTATCAGGTTCAAATCCCACTGCGGCATTATGAACGGGGTAGGAGGGAACATGTGAGCGAGTCCCTTAAGAAACCTCCCAACAATGGGAGATTTGAACAAGGATGGTTGATCTGGCAATCTAAGGAAGGTTGGGATGGCAGACAGGCAGCCTTTAAGGGTGCTCAAAGCAGAGCTGTGCTGGTCATGAGAGGATGAACAGTAGAACCTCAGATAGAGATGCAGAAAGGGGAATCAACAGATTTGTTGGTACACTATACCACAAATTTGTTCCAACTACAGGTGTACACCGTTTTGGAGGGACGTCTGGCTGGCAGGCTAATATTACAGACTTCAGGAAGAAGGTCAAAAGCTGTCAACTGCCCCTGCTCAAGCTCCACGCAAGGAGGTGGAGACTAGACAAATTCTGGTGGAGAACCGTCCCCTGCTGCTGCGACAGAAGATCCTCCTGAAGAGGCAGTCTGAGTGGAGGATTGATGGCCATGCTCAATAGCTCTGGATACCATACTCTCAGTGCCTGGTCCGGAGCCACCAAGATAACTTGGGCCCGGTCGTTCCTGATCTTCTTGAGAACCCTGGGCAGAAGCAGTATAGGCGGAAAGGGGGGCGGAATTCCACTCGAGACAAAAAGCATCTCAGAGGAAGTGCCGCCTTCGAAACTCCAACGCACAAAACAGCTGACATTGCCCGTTCTCTGCAGAGGCGAACAGATCTAACCAAGGATCTCCACACTGCTGAAAAGAGACCTTGTGCCACCTCCAGATGGAGACGCCATTCGTGATCGGCTATGTATAGACGGCTGAGTGTGTCTGCTCTGGAGTTGAGAGCCTGCCAGATATTGAACCACCAGGGTAATGTCCTGATGTTCCAGCCATGTACAGAGGTATGGTGCCTCCTGACAGAGGGTCCAGGACCCCATTCCGCCCTGTTTGATGCTACACCACCTGGCGGTAGTGTTGTCCATAAACACGAGAGGGAAGAACTGCTTTCAAAGCAAGCCTGATCACCCGGAGTTCCAGAACACTGATAAGGAAGCCAGGCTCCGCTGGAGACCAGATTCCTCTGATCTCTGCCTCTCCCATGTGGCCACCCCATCCCAGAAGTGACGCATCTGTCATTATGGATAGATCTGGCTGGGGAAGAGAGGGATCTGCCGTGGACCCCCTGCAGATTCGAAAGCCACCACTGCAGGTCTTTTGCGAGATCTGGACGAAGTCGGAGAGATTTCCCTGATGCTGCGCCCACTGGAACTTCAAGTTCCACTGCAGAGCCCGCATATGCCACCTGGCATGTGGCACTAACAGGATGCAGGGGCCATGAAAACCCAAGACAGAGGCTGAAAGATCGGAATCATAGCCTGAATATCTTGGACTCACTTCTCGGGAGGATAAGCACAAAACTGCACTGTGTGTGCAACAGCTCCGATGAAAGGGAGCATCTGAGAGGGAATCAGGTGTGACTTCGTCACGTTTATAGTGAACTCCAGCGTGTGCAGGAGTTTTGCCGTAGTCTGAAGATGGGAGACTACTTTCTCAGGCGAGTCCGCCTTCAACAGCCAGTCGAAGTAGGGGAAGACTGAAACCTCTGACCTGCGCAGGTGAGCTGCAACCACTGCCATCACTTGTGAACACCTGAGAGGCGCTGGTAAGGCTGAAGGGGAGCACGGTAAATCGAAAGTGCTTGTGACCTACCACGTATCATAGTTAACGTCTGTAGGCAGGCAGGATGGGAATGTGGAAATAGACTGGTTAGACCTCTGGTTCCCTGTCTCACGCAGGATTCCGCGTCCCAGGCCAGACAGTGGCTGAACAGCATGAATGGCACAGTGGCTGGGATGGGGATGCGACGAAGACCCATCCGTGGCCATGAAAGGAGCAAAAGGTGGACTGTTGGGGGCAAGGGGCAGAGGAAAGGCCGAGGGACAGAGCCATAGTCCGAGAGTCCTTGAACCTCTCCAAAGCGGAGTCCGCCTTGTCTCCAAAGAGACAGGAGCCATTAAAGAGCATGTCCATAAGACTTTGTTGGACATCCCCCCCAAAAAAACAGATGCACGCAACCAGGGGTGGCGCCTCAAGTCCACCGTCGCCGCAACCGATCTACCTAGAGAGTTGGTCATGTCCAGCCCACATCTGATTGTGAACTTTGCAGCATCTCTCCCATCAGTGACAGCTTGGGAGATGATAGCACGGGCCTCCTCCAGTATCTGCAGCAGAATCTGCACAACCATGTCCCAAAGAGAGTGGGTATACTGGCCCAAAAGTCATGCAGTGTTGGACTGCAGCGCAAGACTTGAAGAAAACTTCTTCACAAATTGTTCAAGCCTTTTTGATTTCCTATCCATGGGTGCGGAAGGGTATGCGCCAGAGGAAGAGGATGCCTGGATGACAAGACTCTTAGGCATAGGGTGTTGGGACAGGAATTTAGGGTTGTTCGGAGCAGGCCGATGGCAGCGTGCAATAGTTCTGTTCACAGTAGCCCCTGCGTTTGGTCTGGACCAAGTACCCAAGAGGACATCGGTGAGGGCTGCATTGAATCATAGAAGGGGCTCAGATGTGGAAGCCCTTGGCTGAAGCACCTCTGTCAGGAGATTTGACCTGACCTGAACAGTAGGCAGCTCAAGGCCAAGGACCTCAGCCGCTCTTCTGACCACCACAGAATAAGTCGCTCCCTCCGCCATAGCCACGGTAGGAGAAGACTGCATGCCAGCATCTGGAGAAGTGTCCAGGCCACTGTCTTCGCCCAACTCCTGTGCCCACTCCAAATTAGGGTCATTCTGGTTTTCATAAGGGTCCAGGGACCCTTCCGATCCTTCCTGGAATTCAGACCCATAAGAAAAAGGGTCAAAATCCAACCTGGGGTGAATAGGCCCCATTGAAGACAGAAGCGTCAGCCAATGCCATTCTGACTCAGAGTCGTCAGGGAGGGGCATGGGGTTGACGTTGGGAGCACCACCAACATAGGGAGCGTTGACAATCAAACCAGCACCGGGGAAGGTCTTAATGGTACGACCAGTGTCGGTGCATTTCCAAGAGCAGATCTGGAAGGGACCTCAATGGTCGGAGCCAATGTCACCGGCTCGGAACCCAAAGGCCCCCCAACCGCACCCCTTGGGTCCGAAGGCACCGTATCTTGAGTCGGCCTTTACAAAAATGAGGTGCATAGCCTCATAAAACTCATTAAATTGGGCAGGGGTCGCTGTGGCTCCCGGAAACTCTGGGAATCGCACAATGGACCCAGACGCAGGCCCTGAAGACAGAGGCTTCGAGTGTTGACGCTCCTCCCACGTCTCATCAGCCGAGTGACGGGGTGTAGTCGAAGGGTGATGGGATTTCTTCTTTTTACCTTTACCTGAAGACTTTGAGAAAGAAGAATGGTGGTGGCTCAGAGAGCGGACTCAAGACCTTCCTCTCGAGCGAGACCATGACCTAAGCGGAGTCGAGTCTTGGGCCACCAGAAGCTTGTGGGACCGCTCTCTCAAGGCCTTAGGGTGCATGGCCCGGCACTTGGAGCACGACTTTGGGTTGTGGTTGCACTCCAGACACCACAAACAGACCTGATGCGGATCTGTCACTGACATGTGGTGACCGTACTTGCACTGTTTGAAACCGGTCTTCGGGGACATCCTCGATGCACCAAAAAAAACGTACCCAAAAACTCGACAAAAGGGTCGAAATTAGTCAAAAAGAGACCACAGTAGCTCTCTCCGGATCAGGGCGTGGCGCAGAAAGAAAAGAACTGGCGCTGAGGCACCAGCTAAGTACTACTCCCAACATCATCACGGCAACTACGATGCCAACAATCCCGCGGAGTCGAATGACACCACTTCCCAACGCGCAAGGGTATTGCTCTAAGAAAAAATCTTCAGATCCAGTCTGTCACCTGGGGGATGATTCTAAGGTAAGGAATCTGCAACTACAGGTCTCTATCAGATGTTAGACGTTAACAAGGCAAAACAACAGTTGAAATAGGTCTTTCCCAGGACCGCAATTAAATGAGACAGGGTAGAGAGACTGAGTTAGGGGTGGAGGTAAGCGAGGCAGTTTAGAGAGAGTAATTGAAAACCAAGGCCAAACAGAGAGAATGTTCACTTTTAGAGGGGGCCCCTTGGAAGGAGGGGGGTCATAGGATATTGCCCACTTTACCCATGCCATAAAAAGCCTCTACTTCAAGTACTGGTAGCATGGGGTCACCCAAAGAGCTAAAGCAGTCAGCATCTGGACCTAAAAGTGAATCAAAGACTATAAACAATACAATTGCTTGAATCGTGGTTTGAAACTGGAAGTTGGATACTTTGCACAAGATTTTTAAGAGAGCTTTTTTTAAGCATCGAAATGGACTAAATGAACTATAGTATATCTTAAATAAAAAATACACTGATTATGGCTAACAATCCATTTTATTTTAGGTATTTGATGCAATGCAAACCTAGCAATAAGGAGTAGGGTGCACAGCTGTCTGGTTTGCGTAGGACTCCTTGTGGGCATTCTGAAAGCTTTCCTGGGAATTCATCCTGTCCATTGCTAATAATTGGCTTTGTGGTCTGCAAGTCACATTTTCTTGCTTTCTATTTGCTGGCTTTATTTGGTTTAGGCTTTCCAGCTTCAGTTATTTCCTCCTTTGTTCACTGTATTCTTCTACAAACTCGCTTTCAGTAAGCAAGCCATTAAATCTTGTTCTTATCTCCTCAAATTTTCGTGCACTCAAAGACAGAGATCAAGTGTCAGCATGCAATGTCCTCTGAAGAAGCTTTGTGTTTATTTTTATTTCTCGGTCTTGAAAGAGAGAATTTGTGTAGCAATCCTAATAATTACTAATGTGAGAGTAGAGGGTGTAGGATGTTTTTTCTAGCACACAACAAAAAAATTAAATGAACTGTGCTGATGTTTCAGAATGTGTCCAAATTAGTACTTTTTGTATATCTGAACTGTGGTGGTAACAAATATTTGAATAAATCAAAATATCAATACACTAGGAGATAACATTTGCAAAGATTATTGTGTGTGCACAGTAAAAACTGAATTTTTATGGAAATTTAAGTAATTGTCAAATGTGTTGTCTAACAGAAGTGCTCAACCACTCCATGCATACTCCACACTACGCCATTCTATGCCACTCCATGCTCTTCTGCTCACATCTACCCCGCTTCAATCCACCACACTCCAATCTACAGCAATCTAACCCACTCCATTTCAATCTATTCGACTTCACCCCAATTCTGTCTACTTAACTCCAATATACCCCATTCTACCCTTGTTTGCCCCACGCTACCCCACTCCAATCCAGCCAATTGCTACCTCATGCCAATCGCTACCCCACACCAATCCAGCCAATCGCTACCCCATGCCAATCCAGACAATCTCCAACTCAGCCAATCTCTACCCCACGCCACCCAAATCTACCCCACCTCATCCAAATCTACCCCAAATTACCTTACTCCAAACTACCCCGATCTAACCCACTCAAAACTACTCCATTTTACACCAACTCCTTTTAAATCTATCCTACTATAATCCAGCAATCCACCTCACGCCAAGCATACCCCTCCAACCTACCCCTATAAACTCCAATCTACTCCAATGCACCCCAGTCCATCACACACCAATCTAGACCAATCTACCCCAATACATCTCATTTCAATCTACACCTATCTACCCACTTCAATCTACCCCACTCCAATCTACTGCCCTCCTCACTAATCCGCTCCACGCCTCTCCACGCCACCCCACCGTACACAAATATATCCCAATCTTCCCTACGCCACTCCAATCTACCCCACTTTAATCTACTGTAGTGCAATCCAATCTACACCCATCCATCCCACCCCAAACCAACCCATCCACCCAACTCCAACTCAACCCACCCCTCTTCCCCACCCTCTCCACTCTCCCACACTCACACTCACTCTCACTCTCCCAATCCACACCCACTCCAATCTCTCCCAATCCACACCCACTCCAATCTCTCCCAATCCACACCCACTCCAATCTCTCCCAATCCAATCTCTCCCAATCCACACCCACTCCAATTTACCACACTCTCCTCCCACTCCACTCTACCCCGCCCCAGTAACACAGCAGCCACAGAGGTGCACAACATGACTAAAACTTATTGCCAAATCCAGTAGCTCTTGCATAAGCGAGACCTATTTGCTTTGCTAATGCTTGTTTTACTTCAGCAAGAGAATCTAGGACACAAATTGTACTGCTGCTGAATCTGCTTACAGAAACCATGTGATGGGCAGAAGTGAGCAATTTTAACACTACTACGCATCACACTTATGTATTATGTCATAAATTATGCATCACCAATTTACAATCTGAGGCTCCAGGAGTTAGTCATTTGCTCCAAATCACACAATATTTTGTCATGTGTCAAGCCAGGATCAGAACCTAGACCTCCAAAAACATCAAAACTCCTCTCAACCCGTAAGAGCTGTGCTTCAGATTTACTAATCAAAGATATTAGCAGCGTTCAGTTATGGGACTGTGATGTGAAGTTTTAGGGTTCGAAAGCTTAGCAGGAAGAAGGCGCCTGGGCAGGGATAAATTACTATTCAGTTACTCCTTTCTAGCATCCTTCTTCATTGTAAGCATATTTATGATTTGCTTTTCTTTATTCCGATTGTACTCTAAAGTACTTAAGACTCCATATTTTTCTTTACTTCATTGCCTTAGGTTTCCTTTTACCACGTGTTAAGCCTCGATTTAAATCAGTGATTTCTTTGACCCAACTTGGAATGCATATTTTACATTAATGGGATCCCCAGTCAGGCCTTACTGTGTGCAAGAAATATGCTATTCTTAAGGTTACGTATTGTCATTTAATCTCCAAATAGGCACTCAAAGTTTGCTCTATATGGCCCCTTGGGCCAAACAAGTTCAGAAGCAGCTACTTCTTTTGACTTCCATCACAGCCTCTTGAGGGCACCAGCACTCCCCACCACATGTGACTCCATGTCTGTGTAACATATATGACCTGTTAAGGAATCTCTCCTATGAGACTCAAGTTCTCAGCTTTGTCTAACCACTAAGCGTAAGACATCATAAAGTCACCACCCATCTTAATAGAAGGAAAATGTTTCCTTATACTACCAAAATATACCACAGCCTTTGATGCTCCTCAAACAAGCATTTAAGATTGAATAAGAATGCAACACAGTATTGCTGAAGCTCCGTCCGAGACCTTGGAAGTATGATCTCTCTCACCTTTGCAAATGTAAATACATTTTCAAAAAAGTGCAAAATAATGACCGTTCCACTCTTCGTAGCTTTCTATCTGTATTTCTTTCTGAAGTGACAGCCTAAAGGACAGAGCCCGAATAGGTTACTTACCCTTTAAGCATCTGTTTGTGACATGTAGTGCTGTAGATTCACATGTTTTGCATACTCCTACCATCTAGTGTTGGGTCCAGATGTGTGCAAGTTGTTTTTCTTTGAAGAAGTCTTTTGAGTTATGAGGTAGAGTGACTCCTATTGGTGATAATGCACATGGTCATCGACTCCACTGCTAGATTCTTTCCTGAAGGCAGGTGAGAATGGAGAGGAGAGGAAGTGAAAGTAATGAGAGGTTCATGTGAATAGAATGTAAAACTGCAATGGCCACAAGTGTCCCGGGAGGAGGGTGGGTGTATGTGAATATACAACACTAGATGCAACGAACAGATGCTGACAGGGTAACATTCCGTTCGAGGCATTTATGGATGTAGATACAAATGCTTTGCATAGACTGCAAAGCAGTTCTCCTCATACGTAATGGCTAACCTGTGAGTGTTGCAGTTGTTTGGGAAAAATGTACATAGCACCAACTGACCTAGGTTGGCTTAATGACATGCATTACAGACCATGTACCTGCTTTGTAATTGTCAGTTATTGGACTGTTTTCTAGGAAAGCCATGGATTCACCATTTTTTCTGAGTGGTGTGCTCTAGGAGGTGTAGGTAAATTTTTTTTGGCTTTAGCTTAACATGTTTGAATGCACTCAACTATCCATCTGGCCATATCTGATTAGGACGTAGGCATTCCTTTATGGGGTGGGGAAAAAACAACAAATAGTGGTTTCGTTTTTCTGACAGTTTATTTTATCAATGTAGAATGTATGGACCTTTTAACATCTAATGTGTGAAGCGCCCTCTCTGCAACTAAATCTGGTTGTGGGGAAAAAGACAGCAACACAATTGCCAGAAGGCCCTGTGAGCTGGCGATGTGCCAATGACTGGCGGCTTGTGCCGCAACTCTAAGCCACAGCATCAATATGCTTGCATGCCTTATAAGGGTGCGGGGAATCTGTTTGCTTTCAAGTTGGGACGTTCGTGGGCACTGCTTCGGACGAGGGAGTCTAGTGGTAACTGGCCCTTGATGTAGATGGAATCACGAGGGGGGGGGGTTCTATTGTTTGTCTACTCAGTGTTATAACTCTAACAGGATCTTTAAATATGTCCACTGTGTGTGGAAGCATGCCATTTAACATAGGGAGATAGTGTGTGGCCATAGAAGTGGTGGAGAGCGCCACAAAAAGGAAGGCCTCTTCTAATGGCTCTCTGTGTAGTTTTAAGTTGTGTAAACCAGCAGCTCTAGCTATATCTTTCTCATAAGATGTGTCACGTGGAGGGGAGGGGTGAGCAGAATATAAATCCGGATCTGTGTCTCCTAGAGGAGGAGTGTCATAGGTATCTCACGGTCATCCTGTGGTGATGTCCCAAACATGTTGTGTTCCTCACAATACTCAGCAGTATCAGAGTGTGGAGACCCTTGAGGTGAAATGTCTAATGGGTCTTCTATAGTCTATGGGGGCGAAGGTGAAATTTGTAGTGGAGAGGATGGAATAAGAGGCAAAGGATTGGTGGCCTTGTCCACTTTTTTCCAATGTTTTGGTGGAACCAGTATGTCCAGAGCCTCATCGGAACTGAAGCTTTGGTGAGGATATGTCAGGTGTGAGGCTGGATGTGGAGTCCCTTTTGTTTAGCATCCAGATGGTCTTGAAGTCTACGGAGAACGGGCCCATTATTCTGTTGGAATCGGACCTGAAACTCTGAGGATTTTGGATCCGACTCAGGGTTCAGTTTTGGCAAAGAAGCTCCGCTTGGCATCAAGGCCACAGACGTAAAGGGCAATGGTTGGCTCGGCACCGAGAGGTGGTCCAGGGCCAAAGTGCCCGATGCCTAAGGCTTCGGCTCGGTGTTGCCACACCAAGCCGGAGGGCGAGGCATCTGAACCGGTTGCTCCATGCCAACCACGGTCAGAATGCAGTGGTGGACCGAGGACCTCTTTGTATGGATCCAGAGGGGCTGAATGTCTTTTGGAAGGATCAATAGGATGTAGAGGAGCACAGAGTACCATCTTTCTTGCCATGTTATCCAACAATTTCTGCAGGTTTGTCAGTGTGTTTTGCCTGTCTCACTGGGATCCTGCTAGCCAGGATCCCAGGACTCAGTATGTGGCCTATATGTGCTGTCAAGTATGCTTAACTGTGTCACTGAAGTTCTGCTAACCAGAACTCCAGTGCTTATGCGCTCTCTACTTACCAAAGTTGTCACTATTGTTTAATGATGCCAGATTCCAATTTCAATTGGCACAATGGACCCCCCCCTAATAAGTCCATAGTATATGGTACCTAGGTACCCAGGGCATTGGGGTTCCAGGAGATTCTTATGGGCTGCAGCATTTCTTTTGCCACCCATAAGAAGCTCATACAAACCTTTCTTCAGGACTGCAGCCGGAGCGAAATAGTGCACACACTATTTCACAGCTATTTTACACTGCACCAAGTTTATTTATAAGTCACCTATATGTCGAACCTTCATTTACTGAAGGATAGGTGCAAAGTTACTATGTGTGAGGGCACCCTTGCACTAGCAAAGGTGCGCCCACGTTGTCCAGGACCAATTCCCTGGACTTCGTGAGTGCGCGGACACCATTATAAGCGTGCACTACATTTATGTCAATACATATATGTACCTTCCCAATGGTAACTCCGAATATGGCCATGTGAGGTGTCTAAGATCATGGAATTGACCTCCCCCCAATCCAAATATGGTATTGGGGGGCCAGTCCCATGCACCCTGGGGGCTCCACCATGTACCCCCAGTACTGCCAAACCAGCTCTCTGAGGTTTCCACTGCAGCCCCAGCTGCTGCCACCTCAGACAGGTTTCTGCTCTCCTGGGGATTGGACAGCTCAATCCCAGGAAGACAGAACAATGGATTTCATTTAGAAGAGGGGTGTTATAACCTCTCCCATTGGGAATAGGTGTTACAGGCATGGGAGATGTAGCCTCCCAGAGCCTCAGGAAATGCTGTGAAGGGCACAAACGGTGCCTTCCTTGCATAATCCAGTCTACACTGGTTCAGGGACCCGCAGTCCCTGCTCTGGGGCGAAACTGGACGAAGGAAAGGGAAGTGACCACTCCCCTGTCCATCACCACCCCAGGGGTGGTGCCCAGAGTTCCTCCAGTGTCTCCCTGGCACTAGCCATCTTGGATTCCAAGGTGTAGGGAACCCTTTGGAGACCCGAGTGGCCAGTGCATACCTGGGTAGGCAGCCAGACCCCCTCTTAGGGCTATTTGGGGTCTCCCCTCTGGATGTTTAGTCATATTCGGTTTGCAAGATTCCTCCAGGAATCCTCTGCTTCAGCTTCTGAACATCGGATAAACCGCAGACCGCTCCAGAAACCGCTGTAACTGCAACAAAGTATTCAGGATGACTCCTGTGACCTGCAACTTCAGCTCCAGCCAGCATTTGCAAAAGTTTCCAAGGTGTGCACGCTCCGAGGACTGCCAGTCTTCTCCCTGCACCAGAAAAAATGAAGGAATCTCCCATGGAGTGATGGAGTCACTTCCCTGCTTCAGCAGCCACCCTTCTGCGACAACCGGTACTCTCGGACTCCTCTCCTGACCACAAGCGTGCTCCCTGGAACACTGGTGGTGGACCAAAGTGACCCAGACTGCCCAAAGGTCCAGCTGTCCAAATTTGGTGGAAGTAAGAGCTTGCCTCCCCATGCTCTGACAGTACCCCTGTGCACAGCATCTTCTGCAGCTCCTTGGACTTCTATGCACTTCTTCCAAAAGTTCTTTGTGCACAGCATAGCCCAGGTCCCTAGCACTTCATCCTGCGACGCACAAGTCTCTGGGTTGTTCTTCGGCGGCGTGGGACCCTCCAGTGTAGTGCTGCAACGATCGCACTTTGCATCATCTTTGTCGCCGCGTTCTGGGACTCCCGTGGGTGCTGCCTGGTCTTCTGAGGGCTCTCTAGAGTGCTGGGAGCCCCCTCAGTCCGAGTGAAACCCCCCCCAGGCCCTCCTGGGTCCAGGCAGCTCCTCTAAGGCACAAACGGCGTACATCCAACAACTCGATGTGGGACATCTCCTGCACCAAGCAGGAACCTGCAGCCATTTTCTGTGGTGCACCTCTGTACTTTTCTTCTGACCGGAGAATCCACTTTTGCAACTTACTCTCGGTTGGCAGGGGCTCCTGTCCTTCCTGGACTCTTCAACTTCTGGATTTGGTCTCCTGGTCCAGGAATCCATTGTTTGTTGCTTACAGTCTTGCTTGGTTCTTGCATAATCCTTTATCACGACTTGTGTGTCCTGAGAAAACTTGCTGTACTTTACTGCTGCTTTCCTGGGCTCTGGGGTGGGGTACTTTACTTACCTTTGGTGTTTTCCTACACTCCCAGAGCTCCTCTACACTACAGTTGCACGGGGGGAATTCGGCATTCATATTCCACTATTTTAGTATATGTTTGTGTTGCCCCTAGGCCCATTGCAATCCATTGTATTTTTTTTTTTTACTGTTTGCACTATTCTATGACTGTTTACTTGCCTGATTTTGGTTACAAGTGTATATATTGTGTATAATACTTACCTCCAGAAGGAGTGTTGCCTCGAAGATATTTTTGGCCTTGTGTCATTAAAATAAAGTACCTTTATTTTTGGTAACACTGAGTATTGTCGTTTATTGTGTATAAGTACTGTGTAACTATAGTGGTATTGCAGGAGCTTTGCATGTCTCCTTGTTGGCCAAAAGGGCCTTCACCGCCTAATGCAAAGCAACTATATGGAGGTCACAAAATTACTTCAAGCAAGGTGGCAGGTGCAATAGGTTGAAAAGGAATGGCAGGGCGCAACCCAGTTGGACAATCTAAAGGACCCAACTGTCAGATGTGATGTTCCGTCACCCCTGTAAGAAGTGGCTGACACAGATTTCTAAAAGATGGCTGTATGCCAGTAAGGGCGCAATAAAGAGGTTTAGAAGTTATGGCCAGAAGGACACTGGTTTGGGATGTATGCTACACATGAAGGGCCTGGTCATTTTCCACTGGGCCCACAACCCAGACCTGGGGAAGGATGAGAGGCCTGTTGTGTGGGCATGACACTGCTGATACACCAGGTGCCAGGAATATCCCTAAAAAGGCTTATTTGTTCTGGGGAGAGGGGGTGGAGGAATGGGCTGGGCAAGGGTATATTGGTACAGTGTTGGAGTCAAAGATTTTGAGTACTGGCCTAGACAAATTTGGCTTAGAGTCAGATGCCACCATAGGTTGTGGGGTTTTGGATTTAAACTACAGGGTTCAGGGGTTTAATAGTGGAATTTTTTTGTGAACATGCATACGTAGCGATGAAGTTGATTGTAAGAGTTAAACGCACATATCCTTAACTGAGCAGTGGGTTCAGAGTCCAATATACACCTTGTGGGTTTTCACCAGGCATTAAATGATCTGCGGATCATTTTGGAGAAATTGTTGCTACCCACACCAAACACTGTTTACTCAGAATCAGAAACATCTTTATTTGCAGCATTTCAGCTGCATAAAAGAATAAACAAACATACAGGAACCACACATCCATAATAAAAGAAACCTTGGTTAACAATAATAAAAATCATCAGCCAAAGGACAGTTTACATGACGCCCCTGGTAGCGCCCTCAAATCCCTCGTGGTAAAGTCTAACTTCCTGATGTTGAATAAGGTCAAAGAGTCTATGGGGGGGTGGGGAGAGGGGGTTGGCCACGACTTTTATGGGCCCTCACTGCACTTTTACAATAGATTGTGCTATATATATAGAACTTCTAGGCGCTAGAGTGGCTGATTTCAAGGTTGCATTTACTGGTTTCAGCGACCATGCCCAGGTGTGTTGGAAGATAATGGAGAGTGGAGGTTTGGCACATTCGAGGGTGGGATTTAGGCTTATCTTTTCCAGAAAAATTGATTCACGGTTTAGTGGGAGAAAGTGGATAGGTCTGATCTGATGAATACGGTGCATCACAGTAATCAGGTTGAAGTTTCAACATATTTGGATGAGGGAGCTAATGCTTCACAGATTATGGCTGCCTATTCAGGTATTACATTGACATGGGCACAGCTAAATCTTGTTCCTTGGGCTAGTTTGTTTCAGCTTGCACAAAAACCCTCTATAATCTACACACGATCCTACTTAGTTAACCCAGAGATGATGCCCCCAACAGGGAGGCAAGGGCGGCTTATACAAAAGCCCATGGCTTAAAGATTAAGGAGAGTGCTGTGGAGTCTCTTCAAATCGCTAGCCTTAACAAGGACTGGACAGCCTTCTGAAGGGTGATTAATGTCACTTATTTTGGGTAAGATGTAGACCCCTTTATAGATATACACATTCAGCCCTCCTCTGGGGCGAAGCACTTTTCCACTGTATATTGCAGCTTACGTAAACGTTCTCCTCTTTTGGATAGAGTGGGGATTAAAGGTGGGCAAGGTGATAGACTGATCCATATGGAAGAGGATCATCACCTTTGGCTGGAAAGTTGCTTTATTTTCCAGGACAAGTCTAAACGGAAAGAATTATGTAAACAGTGGAAGAACACTTAAGTCCTGCACCTCACTTGTGTCTCACCGAAGTCACAACCACCAGCAAAATCGGTTTTCGCTGTTAGCAACTGCAGCAAGTGTGGAGGGGATCAAACCAAGCACCCGTAAGGTAATAACAAGGTTCAAATTCCACTGCCTGAAAAACTAATCCTGAATTTCCAGGATCCTCTGGGGAGGAGGGAAGACTTGGATGTTGTATCCACTACTAGCCCCATGCACAGGAGGCGTTGAAATGGCTGCAGGTGAGCTTTAGGCACATGGACAGAAAAGCCCAGATCAAACCGTAGGGCTTCTGTTTGCTGCAAGTGATGTGATTCCCTCTGCAATAATTCAGTTTGAGCAGCCATTCATCCACAAACGGCAATACTGGCATCACTGACCTTCTGAGATGGGCCTCATCCACTGCCATCACCTTTAAGATTTGTGTTGCTGATGTAAGCCCAAAAAGGAGAACTGCAAACTGGTAACAAGTGGACCCACCACTTTGAAGCACAAGTACGTCCTGGGCACCTGCAGGATCTATATAGGCAAGTACACATTCTCAATGTCAAGACACCACACTGTGCTAATTTCTTTAGCATGAAAAGTAACTCTTCCTTCTTTCTGTAGCAAGGCTGCCACCTCCGGCTGTAGTATGCTCAGGTAATCATCCTGCTGAAGAGACTACTTGGGGTGGGTGGGTGGGTGGTTGGTGGGATGCTGGGTACGGCAGGCTCTGACATTACCTATGTCTTTATACTGGCACAGAAAGGGGTTTTGCTGATGCTGACACAGCTGACCTGGCTGACACTGCTTTTACAACTTCAAAAGGGATGAAAGTCCTTAGAGGAGGACTGCAATCCCAGGGATCTGACTGTTGCTCTTCTGGCCTTAAAGCCTGCATCCATCTGGTCCCCAAAACTATGCCCAGCAAATGGCATATACCTAGTAGGGATTTCGGTATGTCCACTGAAACTCCAGTTGAGCCCAGCCAAGCACGACTGAAGAGCCACCAATGACCCCCATTGTCCTTGCTACAATATTGCCAGAATTCAACCTCATTTTAATTATTCGCTTGGAAGTAGTGTGAGCATTCTGAATCACCTCAGCGAAATGATCGCAAGATGGTCAGGCATACTGGGCAAGACCATGGTAGCCTTGTCCCATAGAGCATGGTAGTAATAGTCTAGTAGGCATGCAGTATTGAGAGAAAACAATGTCAAGCAGCCTTAAAAGAAGACCCTAATGCCTACTCTTTTCCAATTTCTTTTAGTCTCTAGCTGGTGGATGGGTAGGGATGGTCCCTGGGATTAGCTTAGTTGTAAAGGAGAGTTGCACAATCAAATTTTCTGTGGAAGGTGGACCAAGAGGAACACTGAGGACCCAGGTACCAGCTTGTAGCACGTATGTGTTGCTCAGTTGACAGCAGGGGCTGCAGTTGGTTTTGCCCTTGTCTCTTTAACCAACTGCAGCAGAGCTCTACTGAATGGCAGTAGCAGTGTTGAGGAAGTTGTCACTGACTAGAGAACTTAAGTTAGGATGTCTGTCCTAATTTCAACCAAGGAAAGGGTAAATACAACATTTGAGCAGCTATTTTTAGGATTGAAGGAAATGATCCCATCTTTGCTGGGGCAGGGCCTGGGAAGGTCTCTCTCTATATCCGGAGATATGTCAATCCCATTTGCATCCTGTGGGGCCAAAAGATCTCCAAAGGAAGGAGAAGATGGCCTTCATCTTGTGAGCCATCAGAGAGGCTAAACTCTGAGTCCATGCCACATAGATCATGTATCATATCCCAGTATTATTGGTGATCACCACAACCCAATCTATACTGCTCTTCAAGAAGATGCTGGGCCTCCATTCTGTCAGGTTGGCATTTAACTGGGACCACCAGGATTACTTGGAGCGGACGGGGAGGTGGTAGAAGCAGTAGAGGTGGAGGTAGACCTGGAGTCTTTCAGTGCCAGATTGAGTGGATGAGCCAGTGGGTGGGGTACCAAGACATCCTAGGGCACCAGTAAAGGATGCAACTGTGTTATCAGGGGACCGGTCCTCTGGGGATGTCGGCAATAAGACTGCGTCTGCCACTGCTGGAGACAGTGGCGTCAAGGTCAGTGCCAAAAGACTGAGCTGGGAGGAGACTCATGGCTGAATCTTCACCGGTTAATGATTCGGACGAGGAAACCGGAGGGGACATTGGAGATCCAGATCAAAACATAGGTCTGCAACCTCCCCTGGAAGAAACATGCAACTTAGGAGTCTTCCTTTTGTCACTAGAGGACCTAGTTGAGGGAGAGAAGCAGGAGACAGAATGGAATCTGGTGCCAGCTCTGGATTGGCACCTACTATTGCAGTCATCTCTGTCCATAAAAAGTTTGGCCACCCTCTCCTTTACTGCCTTTTGGTTCTTCCAGAGGCCCAGGTCACTGGAGGACAAATCGTGTCTGGGAACTGGACATGAGACATATAAGGTGATGGGAGGAATGCTGGCAATCATTCAGGGTAGCATTCAACCCATTGTTCTTTTGCCCACCATGTCCGCCTCTGCTTGGACCCAGCCAGGTACAAATTAGTCTTGACCCTGCACCAACAGGAACAGGTTAGCCCAGACAGCCAAACCAGGACCTCTGTAAACCGAACTTAAGACTGATTCACCCTGATTGGGGCTCATCATACGTGACCCCATGATCATTCTGCCATAGTATCCAAGCTATACCACACTGATGAGACCTAAGTATGGCAAAATCAGTCTGGGGCTGCTTGTGATCTCTTCTGGAGGGGGCCTTGTCTGGAAGTTTGAGATTGACAGTTTCCAGAGGGAGCAGGGTTGTTACTGATTTGCATAAGGTAGGCCTTATTCTAGAATGGCAAGGTGGACAAACACAAGGGACTGAAATGCAACTAAAGTGATTAGTTCAAGCGTTACATTACTTTGTTGTTGCTGTCACCATAAACAGTTATCACGTGGCTCTGATGGTTTTCACACCCAAGGCAGGGGTTAAACTTGGGAGTTATTGATTCCCTCGGATGGATGATGTCTCATTGTATAATAATGCTTTGGAGCGGTGAAAAAATCACCTCAGAAACTGAACAGAGGTTATGGCACTGAAGCATCCTCTATACGGCACCTATGATGTCACCATGGCGTCAACACACTGCTACCAGGAGAGCTATGTCATGTGTTTCGGGATCCAGTGTGGCACCTGGGATATTTAGAGGTTGGAAATCTGTAGGTAGAAGTATAAACCAGAAAATTACCATGTAAAAAAAAAAAAAAAAAATTCATTCAGCACAAACCAAAGACTACTTAGAAACCAATACTTCTTTATCCGCATATTTTAAGATTTTCCATCTCTCTAAACTGTGATGATATTGCAAAGCAGCATACTACAGAAAAGCCCATGCTGGAGACTAACTCATTTTAACCTATTTAAGAACTCTGGTCTAAAAATAGACTGATTACTGTCTGTGGATGCACATGCACCAACAACTAGTGCTTAACAACTATAAAGGTCTACATTTACAAAAGTTCTGCTTCTTGTTGGATAGCTGACAACAACTATATGCAATGTGACCCATTACTATCCTATACTAAAGATTCTAATTCTAAAGAAAGTAGCAGAAAAGCATGAGATATTCCAGCTGAAATGGAAAAACTCTGACACAACCTCAGTGAGAAGAAAATGTGACCATACTAAACAGCATTTACAAGAACTGTTAACCACTGAAGTCTGTTCAAATAGGACTAGAAGCAGCAAATTTAGATGAGTCATTTTCACTTACTTTTTGTGAAGAAACTCCCCTGCGGCTACAGCCACAGGCCGGTGTGCAGAATACACTAAGTGGTACACATTCTCACAGTCTTCATTAGATAGGGCCTCTTCACTTCCACTGAAAAAGTCAGAAATCAATACCTGAACCAAAAGAAATTGCTTATTTCAGTTCTTCCACCACCTCCCTCTAATAAACTACTGCAAGTTTGAATCCTTTTTTTAAAGTTTATACAGACAGGAATTATGACTTACCTGTGGCTATTGCGGTCCTGAATTGGCATCTTTCATGTTTAAACATGCTTTCTTAAGTTACACAACTGTCGAATTGAGGAATCTCAAATATTTTTTTGGTTAGCACTTTCATTTTTGTAGACTACTACAAATGGCTAACGATGTAAACAGCAGCAACTAACCAAATTCTGAGGGAAGTCTGGAGTGCTATTATAACTTTCATAAATAACACTGGAGACTGAAAGGTTAGATACTTTCAACCTCATTTTTATATAGGTATCTGGATTAACACTCCATGTTGTCATTTATTGGAAAGATCCAGGAACATTTTTAAGGGCAACCTAAAATGACATGAAACACATGGCTATCTAAAGACCTTTATTAAATTTACACTTAAGTAATAAATATTGAAATTCAGAATTAAGCTTACCCAAAACACTGATTAAAAGTGTTTACTTTCTTCCTTTTATCAGGAGTGCAGGAGCCTCACACAAGACATTTTCCAATGTTACTTAAAGCAGGCACCTGCTCCTATCACGTGTAGTGCACTATGTGACAGTCACTTCATTTGAAGAATACGTTAGATGAAAGCACTTGAGCACAATAGCATATCTATTCTCCTGGATTTAATGGGGGTCAGGCATATTAATTTTAATTAAGCTATCCATGTTGAAGAACAAGGACTACAATTAAGCAAGTTTTGTTATTCCATATTGGGATCTTCATTTCCGTTCATTATTAAGGAGACATAATGCTGGTCATTCATTGTACTAAAGATGTGCAAGTCTGGGGAAAGGAGTAAAACAAGTGCCGGCTATTAAGCAACCAAGTTTGACAGACCAGCTCCACTAATGGTTTTGGGGTGAGTAAGTGTAACTGCTTAGCAAAGGCACGCAGTGATTCCTAAGTGCCCATTCTACGTGGACAGATATCTCTTGAAATCAGCAATGGTTGACTTGCCATTATCGAATATACTGCAGGTCTATGTAAAAAGGTTTGCATGCCCCTTTTTATAGTTTGAGGGGATGCACTATACTTTACAAATGAAAATGGAAGACGTTTCAGTAGAAAAACCTGAACAAGAATGACTATAGTTAAAATGTGTTTTCCTAAATCCTCCAACGTCTTGTGTTCTCACTATACTAAGAACATTTCACTGCATGGGTTTAATGAAACTTCTCTGCTGTTGAGGTAAGCTTAGGGAAAATCCAAACAATGGTATAGATTGTTTGGCTTGCATGGAAAGTCAAAGTATGCTATCATGGAAAGAACAATGAGTTCTGAGGGGGAGACACTGTATTAAGGAAATAATTGCAGGCATCTTGCTCACCATTTCAGCCAATGTAATTATTAATAAGGGCCCAAATAAATGTTGCATGGTACTAGCAGGGTGCAAGCTTTGTATTCTGAAAGCATCCTTAACTGTGCAATTAAGAGTTAATCTCCACAGAATGGGGACTAACTCTGCAGCCACTATTTATCAATGTCTTACTGGGAACAAATTCGATTGGCAGAAATGGAAATACATTTTTTAAGAACAATAATGGACATGAAAATAAAAACCAACGCACAGCCAGCGACAAATATTTTTTTTAAGCACTTCCTCGTGTTATACCCCAAGGATCAAATGCTGACAGCCGAAACAGGTCAACACTTTCACAAGAGAGGTTCCAATCAAGGAAGTACAAAAATAATTTGAATCATCCAGTGTTTAAAAAAGGGTCTGTAAAATGATGCAGTTTCTTGGTCTTTACTCTGATTGGAAAGAACTCCGTTTGTATCTTGGACAATTAACAAGGACACCTCTTCTTTAAACTGAATACAAGGACTGTGCAATAAGAGAACGAATTAGTTCATACATGCCTTTATTGATGTGGTACAACTGAGTAATAAATTGCTCAAGGAACAGGCAATTATCCACAGTCCTGATGATTAATCCTAATTCTAACGTAGTGCACTAAATGAGTGGATACTAGCAGTAAACTTGGAGAACACAGCCAGAAATGTAGATTCTACTCTGCTTAATGTCAAACATGCATCTTCTGTTATTTTATGGCAGACTGGCACATGCTGTGTAATTATGCCATACTGGTGTGCACTTTCTGGTGGGATTATGTTGAAGGTAAACCTTTTTTACTCCGCAATGATCTTGTCTTTCCTGTCCACTGACCATCTGGCAAATGTTTCAAAAGCCTTATACTCTGAAGCACCACTATTTTTTGCAGTCAAGCCAAAAAAAAAAAAAAAATCATTGCTGAATTTCATCCCAGCTATAAAGCAAAATTTTATTTGGAACGAAGTTTTTCTCTACTAAATGACATTTGTTCTTCAAGGATGTCTAGTTTCACACACAGATACTGTAGCCTTCTTTGTGTTGGGTTCTACGAGGGCATTTTTTACAAGTTTGTTATGGAAGAGGTTTCTGCCTGACAATCATTCAAGAAATATATGTTTTTCTTAGATTATCCCACACTACCATGCAGGAAGTAGAGAGGAGGATAGAAGCCATTCTATCACGGAGATGGCCAAGAAACTATGCTTCAGAGGAGGGACAGACAAGTTCGGACAAGTAAATCCATAAAATGAGAAGCCAGCAAAGTGCCAATAAAGCCAACCAATGGTATGCAATGGGAGGGCAGAGAGCCCCTGTAAGGGCTTGGTAAGCCCACATTAGGTCCTTTGCAACCAGCTAGTCAGCAGCATCTAGAAGGCTCAATTTACAAAATGATTGGTTCTTCAGCATCTGAATGTATAAGAGATTCAATGCTGCAAACATTTATATCCCAGCTAAAGTACAGGTTCCCAAGGAAGACCTACGGTGTACAGTCAAGTAAACATAATGCACTAAAACGGAATACAGATGAACACACATTACGATATGTGGAACCAACAATTTCCATTGGCAACATGAATTGTTATACCACTACAACATATATTATTTTTACATGAATGTTATCACAATGAAAACATTAGATTATCCAAGCCTGTTCACTGTCGTTATTGTGACCAAACCATCACATTTCTGTAGACGTTACACGTAGTAAAGCCTGGCTTTGTTCCGTTTATTGCCATACTATAGCTACCAAACGCCACCACAAAAGGGTTGAAATGCACACCAACTATTAAACGACAAAGTAAATAATATTGAGCAAACAGGAGGTGCAATATAATTGCACCAATGTAAACGTCATACGATTAATTGTGATGATTTAATGAATATACATCTTTTCGAAAACTAATTTATCAACAAGATGCCTCTATATGCTGCATAAAATTGTGGTAATTGGTAAACTAAAGTGGCTGATGGACAGTTAATAAAACAGTTTGTACCATGGAATTTTTGCTGACCCCAATTTTTCCTCCCTACGGAATACTTTGAGCAAGAATTTTCTTTTATTGTGCATCATAGACTGATCCACCTTTTTCCCCCATCACATTGAGAAATAAGTTTGGTTCTAAGGACTGAATGAAACAACTCACTGAAGAATGAGAGTAACCAATCGAATGGCTTCAACAGCAACGTCATACTCTTTATCAAGGGTCATTGATACAATGCGGTCCTGTTGGAAGAAAAATGCAACATGTTACACAACATTCAAATTCATCCAAGTGGTAAATGAGCAGTTTGATAACAAAGGCAATCATTAATTAATATCAACTTACACACTGCCATCACCAAACTCCAATCCAGTGAGAAGCTTGTTGGGTTTGCACTTATTTATAGCTAAACATTTTCACCAGGTTTTAGAAACTGACTTACGTGGTACTTTGGAAGGTCTGCAATGTTTTTACTCCTTAGTGACAATTTGTATGAGGAGAATCCTGGGTTGAAAGAAACCAAGGGCGCAGGGGCTGTGAAGAGTGACTTAGCAGAATTATTTTTTGCAGTGAAGATACAGTCTTCCTATGGGTTTCTGTGAAGCAAGTAGAGTTTTTACCTCTTACCTCTTATATCTTTCTTACACCTCTTACGTATTCAGTAGAATGGGCAACACAATGTTTTCGGTTATGTTTGAACAGGTGATAAATCTACATGCTCTTAAGAAATGAGCTGTGTTGTACCATGTGTTCCTATATGTCTGTTGCTTTCCTACTCCTCTGTGGATTTAAGATCTTGGAAGGAAAAGGATGACTGAGAATGAGTAGTTCTTGCAGTTACATTAATTGGTGAAAGTTGGCTAACCAGGGAGATTGCATGTGTTTCTATTAGGGGCATGTATATTCTTGCTAACTCATCTGAATTCAATACTATAAGATATTTGGTGTCTGCGGATTTAGAGCACACCAATGTTCTTTAAAAAGATAAATTCTGAGTTTAATGAAACAAGTTTGGAGTATCACATATGAAAAACATCTTTAATTGTTCTTGAAGAGCTAAAAAAACAAAAACGCTGAAGCCGAAATTAGCATATGCCACAAGCAGCAGGCAAAAAAGAACTTGCAAACTATCAATGGCTTAAAGACCACAGTCACTAGCTTTATTTTTGTGTATGAAAATTTCCCCAATGATAAGTTACTTACAAAAAAATAAGTGATTTTTTAATGGAAAATAACCACCACACAGTCTCTCCTTATTCTGTTCACATAAACAAATGTAACCTATATCTGAAAATTCATCTTTTAGATTTTGGGGATTTGCCTGCAGTACTGGGAAGAATATGTTATACAAAATTTTAATACCACGTTCAAACTAAAAAAAACTCCAGTTGTGTAGTTTACCATACTCCAAATTGAGCCCCAAAATCTTCTTGTTTTAGTTACTGGGGCACTAATAAAATAACCTTAAAAATAACAGCCTAACGTTATTGTATCATTCTTTAGCTTACCTTGAATCGGTTAGTAAAAAGCTCCAGCTTAGGAAACAGTTCTCTGTTAGTGTATAGGCTCTGGAGTGCTTTCAAACATTTTAACCTCACTTCGCCTTGCTAAATAAAAATAAAAGACTATAAGGTGGAGGCACTTCAAGAAACCATTTACAATGTGTATTTCTATACACATCATACTTTTAAATTGTGTATTTATAACACCAAGCAGCAGCTTTAAATCATTAACTAAAAACAAAGGTTCCCGCTTCAGCACTTCTGACATTTGTTAATAAGTGTATTCAAACTTACATCATTCTTGAATAAGAGCTACCCAATCCAAAATTTCTTTCAAATGCACTTCTGGTAGACAGGCACAAGACAGTTTCAATGACACTCACAATCTGGTGTATTTTGTATTTTTTGTAAATACCAAAATTAACAATCAACGTTGCAGTTTTCCTTAGATGCCCAAGTATTTTATTCACAAAAAGATTTTCAAATACTAAAAATTGCAACAGGTGTAAGTCTCTAAAAATTCCCATTGCCTGAACTACACAAAATAGTCAACATCGATTATACAGTCCACAATATTCAGTGTGCTTATCCCCCAGATTACTTACAAATTGGATTTAGAAGTTGGTCAATTTCTATTCTGGCTGCCTCTAAGTTGAAGAGTCTACTAAACACAAGCCTAAATTGTAGTACATTTCTAAACTAAGGAAATGGTAATTGGTGTATATTGCCCAAAAATGCTCTTAAACTTACTTGTTATTAAGAGAAAATTACAATCATTCAAAAAGAAAATATTGTGTAAAGTGTCTACAATTTGTAAATTCATAGCTGCATAACCAATATTTTGTTTGACTTGCAGCTGAGGCAAAACGATTTTCATAGGCTCAGAATGGTGTTACACAGCCTAGAAGCCACACTTAAATTTAATTGTCATTGTGTGCTTACCATTCTCGACTTAAAGTTAGAAAATGATACACCAATCATTTGGCGTAGCAAACTACAGAAACTTAAATAAAATTGTGAGGTCAAACACGACACATGGTTAACCACCATATGTCAATGATTTGCAATACTCAGGCAGTTTATTGATAGCACTGCTTTTGATACATATGTACTAAGTCGGGGTTGCAAACTAATTACACCAAAAAATAACTAAGATCCACTGAAAAACCACACTTACAACTGAGTTATGGTTCTGGCTCATATGTGCAAAGCCAATTAAATTCACCAATTATGGCTGCCAACGCATAAAACAAGGCATAATTTGCACTGCCCACCATGCACCAATATGCCAATAGTGCAGAAACACAGAAAACTGCTATCAAGAGCATGGTAGGTAGTGTGAGTTACGGTGTGCAGCATGTGTGTTGGCAGCCTTAACTGGTGAATTTAATTAGCCTTTGAACCAGAACTGTAGAACAATTATATATATATATATATATATATATATACACACATACAAAAAACAAAGGAGAACTCTGGGAAGTTCCCAATTTTAGGTGGAGAGCCGCTCTAGTAAGGAGCACCCTGCAACACCAGCGACACTCTAGATTTGCTCACCTCAAATGTCTGCTTATCTAGCAAAGTTTTTAAGCATATGCTTCATTTATGCATCACTCTAACCCTGAAAGAGCCTTGGTTTGACTTATGGATAACACTCAGTATTTCAGTAAAATACACTAATCACATTCCTGAGATGGACATAATAGCATATAACCTTAGTCATGTTCACAGTAACCGTATGAGAAAAGCCAACTCCAAGTGAGACACCTTCCTTCTACATTACTAAATAATCTGCAATGTCCAAAACCTTTAGTCAGTTCAAGAAATAACAGCTTACAGCATTTGTCTATACTTATGTATTACATCTATTTAACATGGGCACATGCCTAGATATCCAATGGCGGTTAATGAATTGCCAACAGGTCCTTTGGCCTAACAGATGTATTAGAACAGGCTTTGGCTTTAAGCCACAAACTAACTTCAAACGCAAACAACTGGAGGGATTTACACCAAATAATGAAAAGCATGCTTTCTGAGTAAGGTTTCTGCCAAATCTGCTATCATTTTGTTTATCTAGTTTGTTTTTATGTATTGCTTCTCAAATCCTCTGCTAATTAACATAGAAAATCAATGTTTTTAGGACCACCCATGCCATTTTTGGTTTTGACCCATCAACCCAAAACTTTCCAAGCAGGAGCTGAGGTGAATGATTTCTTATTTTTTGGAGAAACAAGAATCGTTCTTCCTAGGGAAACTGACCGAACTAAAACTACACTACACCACACCACTACAGATATACGCACATATATACACCTACATATACACACAAATTTGGATAGAAACACTGAGGTAATAAGATTCTGTATTCAGATATTAATAACAAGCAGAGCAGTGCCAATAAGGCTCATGTCTAAAATGTGCGGGCTAAGCTAAAGACTTGGCAAGCAGTAAATTGTAACGTACCGGACAGTCATCTCAGAATGATTTTTCTTAATAGAAAAAAACGCTTCTGTGATGATCGCCAGTGTGTCATGAAGCGCTCACATACGTAGGTGTATGTATGACAACCAGAGAAATATTTATAAGGTAAGGATTATGCATGAAAATGTGACCATCTAAGCTGTGCCATGTTTCACTTATTTTGAAATCCAGGACTTTATCTGTTTCAACCTGCCGACTGAAAGGAATTTAAGATTACAGGTATTACTTCTACAAAATAGCCATCAACAAAGTGGTTAAAGGAAGCACAACATTTGTCAAGGCTATTTAAGCACTGCCTCTCCACTGTCAGATCCAGGACTAACTAGCAGAAAATAAATTCTCCAACAGAAAGCTAAACAAAAATCGGAACCCACATCAACTCTCGTAACCAGCTTTACCTGGCTCTTGCACAACAAAATCAAATACATTTTCAAAACCCTCTAAGGCGCTGGACAGATTCCACCATCCCCACTCCACTAAAAAACATACAATGACCCAAGTCTTTGCACCTCCTTATCCACCTACCTTTCTTTTGAAAAATCATTAAGAAAGCAGTCTCCACTCAACTGTAATAAAAAATAAAAATGGGAACCTTCTCCGGAACTACCTATCTGGCATCAAACCACACTGCAGCTTGGAGACTGCTACCCTCCTAGTAACAGACAATGCATTGCACATCAAGATTAAAAAATAAACAAAACAGTCGACTGGCTCTTAAACCTCCTGGTCTTTAACAGCTGAGCACCAAATATTTATATAATATACACCCTGGAAAGGTATTCCATCTACATAGACTAAAAAGTATAGTCTGATCATAATATTCTGGTCAAAATATTTTAACTACAAGAAAATTGTGCATAAAAGTTTTGATTGTATTTTGATTTTTACTAGTTACTTTCATGCTTTTAACTAGGGTAGTTTGTGTTGCATCATTTTGCGTGTATATATATATATATATATATATATATATATATATATATATATATATATATATATGTGTGTAACGCACACTCGGGAAGTCAAAAGCTGGTAATAAAATTACCAGCTTTTGACTTCCCCATTGTGCGTTACTGTTGAAAAGTTTTGAATTTTCCCATTGTGCGTTACTGTTGAAAAGTTTTGAATTTTGTATGGATATTAACCGGAGTGCTCTGCCGGTTTTTACGCACCACCCCTCGAGGGCCGCTGTGAGCCATTGAGTGAGCAGTTTCTGTTGAGAGAGATATATATATATATATATATATATATATATATATATATATATATATAAAATTTATGTTATTAAAAAAGGTTTTTGAAATGTATATTTTTTTCGAGTTTTTTAGTTTTAAATATTTCAGAATGTTAAAATTATGCATTACATCTTGAGTAATAGGTTCTTTGGGGATTAGTCATCTATCTTTTTTAAATTAGATATTTATTGTAATGAAAATGTCACTTACCCAGTGTACATCTGTTCGTGGCATCAGTCGCTGTAGATTCGCATGTTTTGCATAGCTCGCCATCTGGTGTTGGGCCGGAGTGTTACAAGTTGTTTGTCTTCGAAGAAGTCTTTCGAGTCACGGGACCGAGTGACTCCTCCTTTTGTCTCCATTGCGCATGGGCGTCGACTCCATCTTCGATTGTTTTTCCCCGCAGAGGGTGAGGTAGGAGTTGAATTGTAGTAATAGTGCCCATGCAATGGAGTGACTAAGTATGTACCTATTTAAGGTTGAGATGATACATATACAAATAGTTGAAGGTAACTTCCAAACTGCTACAGGCTCCCGGGGAGGCGGGTGGGCACATGCGAATCTACAGCGACTGATGCCACGAACAGATGTACACTGGGTAAGTGACATTTTCAGTTCGATGGCATCGGTCGCTGTAGATACGCATGTTTTGCATAGACTAGTAAGCAGTTATCTCCCCAAAAGCGGTGGCTCAGCCTGTAGGAGTGGAAGTAGTTTGAAATAATGTTCTTAATACGGCTTGACCTACTGTGGCTTGTTGTGCGGATAACACGTCTACACAGTAGTGCTTGGTGAATGTGTGAGGCGTAGACCATGTGGCTGCCTTACATATTTCTTGCATTGGGATGTTTCCTAGAAAGGCCATGGTAGCACCTTTCTTTCTGGTTGAGTGTGCCCTTGGTGTAATGGGCAGCTGTCGTTTAGCTTTAAGGTAGCAGATTTGGATGCATTTAACTATCCATCTGGCTATACCTTGTTTTGATATTGGGTTTCCTGCATGAGGTTTTTGAAATGCAATAAATAGTTGTTTAGTCTTTCTGATGTTCTTTGTTCTGTCAATGTAATACATTAATGCTCTTGACATCTAATGTATGTAGTGCCCTTTCAGCTACGGTATCTGGCTGTGGAAAGAACACTGGAAGTTCCACTGTTTGATTTAGATGGAACGGTGAAATAACCTTTGGCAAAAATTTAGGATTAGTCCTTAGGACGACCTTATTCTTGTCTAGTTGTATAAAAGGTTCTTGTATTGTAAACGCCTGAATCTCGCTTACTCTTCTTAGGGAAGTAATGGCGATGAGAAATGCAACCTTTCAGGTTAGGAACTGTATTTCGCAGGAGTGCATGGGTTCAAAAGGTGGACCCATAAGTCTAGTTAGGACAACATTTAGGTTCCATGAAGGAACAGGTGGTGTTCTTGGTGGTATAATTCTCCTAAGGCCCTCCATGAATGCTTTAATGACTGGTATCTTATATAGGGAAGTTGAATAGGTAGTCTGCAGGTATGCAGATATTGCTGCAAGGTGTATTTTAATGGAAGAGAAAGCCAGGTTAGATTTTTGTAAGTGAAGCAAGTAACCCACTACATGTTCTGGAGTTGTGTGTAATGGTTGTATTTGATTAATATGGCAGTAGAAAACAAACCTCTTCCATTTACTTGCATAGCAGTGCCTGATGGATGGCCTTCTGGCTTGCTTTATGACTTCCATACATTCTTGGGTAAGTTGTAAGTGCCCGAATTCTAGGATTTCAGGAGCCAGATTGCTAGATTCAGCGATGCTGGATCTGGGTGTCTGATCTTTTGGTTGTGTTGTGTCAACAGATCTGGCCTGTTGGGCAATTTGATGTAGGGTACTACTGATAGGTCTAGCAGCGTTGTGTACCAGGGTTGCCTTGCCCAAGTTGGTGCTATTAATATGAGTTTGAGTTTGTTTTGACTGAGTTTGTTTACCAGGTAAGGAAGGAGAGGGAGAGGAGGAAAAGCGTAAGCAAATATCCCTGACCAGTTCATCCATAGGGCATTGCCTTGGGACTGTTTGTGTGGGTATCTGGATGCGAAGTTTTGGCATTTTGCGTTCTCCTTCGTCGCAAACAAGTCTATTTGAGGTGTTCCCCAGAGTTTGAAATAGGTGTTCAGAATTTGGGGGTGAATTTCCCATTCGTGGACCTGTTGGTGATCTCGAGAGAGGTTGTCTGCGAGTTGATTTTGGATCCCTGGTATAAATTGTGCTATTAGGCGAATTTGGTTGTGAATTGCCCAACGCCAAATTTTTTGTGCTAGCAGGCTTAACTGCGTGGAGTGCGTCCCCCCTTGCTTGTTTAGATAATACATTGTTGTCATGTTGTCTGTCTTGACGAGAATGTATTTGTGAACTATTATTGGTTGGAAAGCTTTTAGTGCTTGAAAAACTGCTAGAAGTTCTAGGTGATTTATATGCAGTTTTGTTTGATGTACGTTCCATTGTCCTTGTATGCTGTGTTGATCGAGGTGTGCTCCCCACCCTGTCATGGAAGCATCTGTTGTTATTACGTATTGTGGCACTGGGTCTTGGAAAGGCCGCCCTTTGTTTAAATTTATGTTGTTCCACCACAGAAGCGAGAGATAAGTTTGGCGGTCTATTAACACCAGATCTAGAAGATGACCCTGTGCTTGAGACCACTGTGATGCTAGGCACTGTTGTAAGGGCCTCATGTGCAGTCTTGCGTTTGGGACAATGGCTATGCATGAAGACATCATGCCTAGGAGTTGTAGTACCATCTTTGCTTGTATCCTTTGTGTTGGATACATGCGTTGTATGATGGTGTTGAAATTTTGAATTCTTTGGGGACTTGGAGTGGCTACTCCTTTTGTTGTGTCTATTATGGCTCCTAGGTATTGTTGTACATTGCACGGCAGAATGTTGGATTTCGTGAAGTTGACGGTGAACCCTAGTTTGAAGAGGGTTTGTATGATCTGATTTGAGCACTCTATTAACGAATGGGCCTTGATTAGCCAGTCGTCTAGATATGGGAACACATGTATTTGCTGCCTTCTGATGTGTGCAGCGACTACCGCTAGACATTTGGTAAAGACTCTTGGTGCGGTTGTTAATCCGAAAGGCAGTACCTTGAATTGGTAATGTATTCCTTTGAATACAAACCTTAGGTATTTCCTGTGCGATGGGTGTATTGGTATATGGAAATACGCGTCCTTGAGGTCTAAAGTTGACATGTAGTCGTGTAGTTTTAGCAATGGTAATACTTCTTGTAGTGTGACCATGTGAAAGTGGTCTGATTTGATGAATGTGTTCACTATTCTGAGGTCTAGGATTGGTCTCAGCGTTTTGTCCTTCTTTGGTATCAGAAAGTACAGTGAGTAAACTCCTGTGTTTATTTGTGTGTTTGGCACTAATTCAATTGCATTCTTTTGCAATAGTGCCTGCACTTCTATCTCCAGGAGATTGGAATGATGTTTTGTCAAATTTTTTGCTTTTGGTGGTATGTTTGGAGGGAATTGTAGAAATTCTATGCAATAACCATGTTGGATAATTGCTAGAACCCAAGTGTCTGTAGTGATTTCTTCCCTTGCTTTGTAATAATGACTTATTCTTCCCCCCACTGGTGTTGTGTGGAGGGGATGAGTGACATGTGAGTCACTGCTTAGTAGTAGGGTGTAGGAAGTTGGCTCTGTATGCACTATTTCAAAGTAAGGAATAGTATGCACAGAGTCCAAGGGTTCCCCTTAGAGGTAAGATAGTGGCAAAAAGAGATAATACTAATGCTCTATTTTGTGGTAGTGTGGCTGAGCAGTAGGCTTATCCAAGGAGTAGTGTTAAGCATTTGTTGTACATACACATAGACAATAAATGAGGTACACACACTCAGAGACAAATCCAGCCAATAGGTTTTTGTATAGAAAAATATCTTTTCTTAGTTTATTTTAAGAACCACAGGTTCAAATTCTACATGTAATATCTCATTCGAAAGGTATTGCAGGTAAGTACTTTAGGAACTTCAAATCATCAAAATTGCATGTATACTTTTCAAGTTATTCACAAATAGCCGTTTTAAAAGTGGACACTTAGTGCAATTTTCACAGTTCCTAGGGGAGGTAAGTATTTGTTAGGTTAACCAGGTAAGTAAGACACTTACAGGGCTTAGTTCTTGGTCCAAGGTAGCCCACCGTTGGGGGTTCAGAGCAACCCCAAAGTCACCACACCAGCAGCTCAGGGCCGGTCAGGTGCAGAGTTCAAAGTGGTGCCCAAAACACATAGGCTAGAATGGAGAGAAGGGGGTGCCCCGGTTCCGGTCTGCTTGCAGGTAAGTACCCGCGTCTTCGGAGGGCAGACCAGGGGGGTTTTGTAGGGCACCGGGGGGGACACAAGCCCACACAGAAATTTCACCCTCAGCGGCGCGGGGGCGGCCGGGTGCAGTGCAGGAACAGGCGTCGGGTTCGCAATGTTAGTCTATGAGAGATCTCGGGATCTCTTCAGCGCTGCAGGCAGGCAAGGGGGGGGTTCCTCGGGGAAACCTCCACTTGGGCAAGGGAGAGGGACTCCTGGGGGTCACTTCTCCAGTGAAAGTCCGGTCCTTCAGGTCCTGGGGGCTGCGGGTGCAGGGTCTCTCCCAGGTGTCGGGACTTTGGATTCAAAGAGTCGCGGTCAGGGGAAACCTCGGGATTCCCTCTGCAGGCGGCGCTGTGGGGGCTCAGGGGGGACAGGTTTTGGTACTCACAGTATCAGAGTAGTCCTGGGGTCCCTCCTGAGGTGTTGGATCTCCACCAGCCGAGTCGGGGTCGCCGGGTGCCGTGTTGCAAGTCTCACGCTTCTTGCGGGGAGCTTGCAGGGTTCTTTCAAGGCTGCTGGAAACAAAGTTGCAGCCTTTCTTGGAGCAGGTCCGCTGTCCTCGGGAGTTTCTTGTCTTTTCGAAGCAGGGGCAGTCCTCAGAGGATGTCGAGGTCGCTGGTCCCTTTGGAAGGCGTCGCTGGAGCAGGATCTTTGGAAGGCAGGAGACAGGCCGGTGAGTTTCTGGAGCCAAGGCAGTTGTCGTCTTCTGGTCTTCCGCTGCAGGGGTTTTCAGCTAGGCAGTCCTTCTTGTAGTTGCAGGAATCTAATTTTCTAGGGTTCAGGGTAGCCCTTAAATACTAAATTTAAGGGCGTGTTTAGGTCTGGGGGGTTAGTAGCCAATGGCTACTAGCCCTGAGGGTGGGTACACCCTCTTTGTGCCTCCTCCCAAGGGGAGGGGGTCACAATCCTAACCCTATTGGGGGAATCCTCCATCTGCAAGATGGAGGATTTCTAAAAGTTAGAGTCACTTCAGCTCAGGACACCTTAGGGGCTGTCCTGACTGGCCAGTGACTCCTCCTTGTTTTTCTCATTATTTTCTCCGGCCTTGCCGCCAAAAGTGGGGCCTGGCCGGAGGGGGCGGGCAACTCCACTAGCTGGAGTGTCCTGCTGGGTTGGCACAAAGGAGGTGAGCCTTTGAGGCTCACCGCCAGGTGTGACAATTCCTGCCTGGGGGAGGTGTTAGCATCTCCACCCAGTGCAGGCTTTGTTACTGGCCTCAGAGTGACAAAGGCACTCTCCCCATGGGGCCAGCAACATGTCTCGGTTTGTGGCAGGCTGCTAAAACCAGTCAGCCTACACAGATAGTCGGTTAAGTTTCAGGGGGCACCTCTAAGGTGCCCTCTGTGGTGTATTTTACAATAAAATGTACACTGGCATCAGTGTGCATTTATTGTGCTGAGAAGTTTGATACCAAACTTCCCAGTTTTCAGTGTAGCCATTATGGTGCTGTGGAGTTCGTGTTTGACAGACTCCCAGACCATATACTCTTATGGCTACCCTGCACTTACAATGTCTAAGGTTTTGTTTAGACACTGTAGGGGTACCATGCTCATGCACTGGTACCCTCACCTATGGTATAGTGCACCCTGCCTTAGGGCTGTAAGGCCTGCTAGAGGGGTGTCTTACCTATACTGCATAGGCAGTGAGAGGCTGGCATGGCACCCTGAGGGGAGTGCCATGTCGACTTACTCGTATTGTCCTCACTAGCACACACAAGCTGGCAAGCAGGGTGTCTGTGCTGAGTGAGAGGTCTCCAGGGTGGCATAAGACATGCTGCAGCCCTTAGAGACCTTCCTTGGCATCAGGGCCCTTGGTACTAGAAGTACCAGTTACAAGGGACTTATCTGGATGCCAGGGTCTGCCAATTGTGGATACAAAAGTACAGGTTAGGGAAAGAACACTGGTGCTGGGGCCTGGTTAGCAGGCCTCAGCACACTTTCAATTGTAAACATAGCATCAGCAAAGGCAAAAAGTCAGGGGGCAACCATGCCAAGGAGGCATTTCCTTACACAACCCCCCCCCAAACGAAAGAGGATGAGACTAACCTTTCCCAAGAGAGTCTTCATTTTCTAAGTGGAAGAACCTGGAAAGGCCATCTGCATTGGCATGGGCAGTGCAAGGTCTGTGTTCCACTATAAAGTCCATTCCCTGTAGGGAGATGGACCACCTCAACAGTTTAGGATTTTCACCTTTCATTTGCATCAGCCATTTGAGAGGTCTGTGGTCAGTTTGAACTAGGAAGTGAGTCCCAAAGAGGTATGGTCTCAGCTTCTTCAGGGACCAAACCACAGCAAAGGCCTCCCTCTCAATGGCACTCCAACGCTGCTCCCTGGGGAGTAACCTCCTGCTAATGAAAGCAACAGGCTGGTCAAGGCCATCATCATTTGTTTGGGACAAAACTGCCCCTATCCCATGTTCAGAGGCATCAGTCTGCACAATGAACTGCTTAGAATAATCTGGAGCTTTTAGAACTGGTGCTGAGCACATTGCCTGTTTCAGGGTGTCAAAGGCCTGTTGGCATTCCACAGTCCAGTTCACTTTCTTGGGCATTTTCTTGGAGGTGAGTTCAGTGAGGGCTGTCACAATGGATCCATATCCCTTCACAAACCTCCTGTAATACCCAGTCAAGCCAAGGAATGCCCTGACTTGAGTCTGGGTTTTTGGAGCTACCCAGTCCAGAATAGTCTGGATCTTGGGTTGGAGTGGCTGAACTTGGCCTCCACCTACAAGGTGTCCCAAGTAAACCACAGTTCCCTGCCCTATCTGGCATTTGGATGCCTTGATAGAGAGGCCTGCAGATTGCAGAGCCTTCAAAACCTTCCTCAGGTGGACCAGGTGATCCTGCCAGGTGGAGCTAAAGACAGCAATATCATCAAGATAAGCTGTGCTAAAGGACTCCAAGCCAGCAAGGACTTGATTCACCAACCTTTGGAAGGTGGCAGGGGCATTCTTTAAACCAAAGGGCATAACAGTAAACTGATAATGCCCATCAGGTGTGGAGAATGCTGTCTTTTCTTTTGCTCCAGGTGCCATTTTTATTTGCCAGTACCCTGCTGTCAAGTCAAAGGTACTTAGAAATTTGGCAGCACCTAATTTATCAATGAGCTCATCAGCTCTTGGAATTGGATGGGCATCTGTCTTGGTGACAGAATTGAGCCCTCTGTAGTCCACACAAAACCTCATCTCTTTCTTTCCATCTTTGGTGTGAGGTTTGGGGACTAAGACCACTGGGCTAGCCCAGGGGCTGTCAGAGCGCTCAATTACTCCCAATTCCAGCATCTTGTGGACTTCCACCTTGATGCTTTCTTTAACATGGTCAGATTGTCTAAAGATTTTGTTCTTGACAGGCATGCTGTCTCCTGTGTCCACATCATGGGTACACAGGTGTGTCTGACCAGGGGTTAAGGAGAAGAGTTCAGGAAACTGTTGTAGGACTCTCCTACAATCAGCTTGCTGTTGGCCAGAGAGGGTGTCTGAGTAGATCACTCCATCTACTGTGCCATCTTTTGGGTCTGATGACAGAAGATCAGGGAGAGGTTCACTCTCTGCCTCCTGATCCTCATCTGTTACCATCAACAGATTCACATCAGCCCTGTCATGGAAGAGCTTAAGGCGGTTCACATGGATCACCCTCTTGGGGCTCCTGCTTGTGCCCAGGTCCACCAGGTAGGTGACCTGACTCTTCCTTTCTAGTACTGGGTAAGGGCCACTCCATTTGTCCTGGAGTGCCCTGGGAGCCACAGGCTCCAGAACCCAGACTTTCTGCCCTGGTTGGAACTCAACCAGTGCAGCCTTTTGGTCATACCAAAACTTCTGGAGCTGTTTGCTGGCCTCAAGGTTTTTGGTTGCCTTTTCCATGTACTCTGCCATTCTAGAGCGAAGGCCAAGTACATAGTCCACTATGTCCTGTTTAGGCTCATGGAGAGGTCTCTCCCAGCCTTCTTTAACAAGGGCAAGTGGTCCCCTTACAGGATGACCAAACAGAAGTTCAAAGGGTGAGAATCCTACTCCCTTCTGTGGCACCTCTCTGTAAGCGAAAAGCAGACATGGCAAGAGGACATCCCATCTCCTTTTGAGTTTTTCTGGGAGCCCCATGATCATGCCTTTTAATGTCTTGTTGAATCTCTCAACCAAGCCATTAGTTTGTGGATGGTATGGTGTAGTGAATTTATAAGTCACTCCACACTCATTCCACATGTGCTTTAGGTATGCTGACATGAAGTTGGTACCTCTGTCAGACACCACCTCCTTAGGGAAACCCACTCTGGTAAAGATACCAATGAGGGCCTTGGCTACTGCAGGGGCAGTAGTCGACCTAAGGGGGATAGCTTCAGGATACCTGGTAGCAAGATCCACTACTACCAGGATATACATATTTCCTGAGGCTGTGGGAGGTTCTAGTGGACCAACTATGTCCACACCCACTCTTTCAAAGGGAACCCCCACCACTGGAAGTGGAATGAGGGGGGCCTTTGGATGCCCACCTGTCTTACCACTGGCTTGACAGGTGGGGCAGGAGAGGCAAAACTCCTTAACCATTTTGGACATATTGGGCCAGTAGAAGTGGTTGACTAACCTCACCCACGTCTTGGTTTGTCCCAAATGTCCAGCAAGGGGAATGTCATGGGCCAATGTTAGGATGAATCTCCTGAACAGCTGAGGCACTACCACTCTCCTAGTGGCACCAGGTTTGGGGTCTCTGGCCTCAGTGTACAGGAGTCCATCTTCCCAATAGACCCTATGCGTTCCATTTTTCTTGCCTTTGGACTCTTCAGCAGCTTGCTGCCTAAGGCCTTCAAGAGAGGGACAGGTTTCTTGTCCCTTACACAGCTCCTCCCTTGAGGGTCCCCCTGGGCCTAAGAGCTCAACCTGATAAGGTTCAAGCTCCAAAGGCTCAGTTCCCTCAGAGGGCAGAACTTCTTCCTGAGAAGAGAGGTTCCCTTTCTTTTGCTGTGTTGTAGTTGGTTTCCCAACTGACTTTCCTGTTCTCTTGGTAGGCTGGGCCATTCTTCCAGACTCCAGCTCTACTTGTTCACCCTGTGCCTTGCATTGTGCTCTTGTTTTTACACACACCAGTTCAGGGATACCCAGCATTGCTGCATGGGTTTTTAGTTCTACCTCAGCCCATGCTGAGGACTCCAGGTCATTTCCAAGCAGACAGTCCACTGGGATATTTGAGGAGACCACCACCTGTTTCAGGCCATTGACCCCTCCCCATTCTAAAGTAACCATTGCCATGGGATGTACTTTTCTCTGATTGTCAGCGTTGGTGACTGTGTAAGTTTTTCCAGTCAGGTATTGGCCAGGGGAAACCAGTTTCTCTGTCACCATGGTGACACTGGCACCTGTATCCCTCAGGCCCTCTATTCTAGTTCCATTAATTAAGAGTTGCTGTCTGTATTTTTGCATGTTAGGCGGCCAGACAGCTAGTGTGGCTAAATCCACCCCACCCTCAGAAACTAGAGTAGCTTCAGTGTGGACCCTGATTTGCTCTGGGCACACTGTTGATCCCACTTGGAGACTAGCCATACCAGTGTTACCTGGATGGGAGTTTGGAGTGGAATCTTTCTTGGGACAGGCCTTGTCTCCAGTTTGGTGTCCATGCTGTTTACAGCTATGACACCAGGCCTTTTTGGGATCAAAGTTTTTACCCTTGTACCCATTGTTTTGTGAAGAGGCTCTGGGCCCACCCTCCTGTGCAGGTTTTTGGGGGCCTGTAGAAGACTCTACTATTTTTAGTTTTGGTTGTCTCATCACCCTTCCCCTGGGGAGTCTTTGTGACCCCTTTCTTTTGGTCACCCCCTGTTGAAGTCTTGGACACCCTTGTCTTGACCCAATGGTCCGCCTTCTTTCCCAATTCTTGGGGAGAAATTGGTCCTAGGTCTACCAGATGCTGATGCAGTTTATCATTGAAACAATTACTTAACAGGTGTTCTTTCACAAATAAATTGTACAGCCCATCATAATTACTTACACCACTGCCTTGAATCCAACCATCTAGTGTTTTCACTGAGTAGTCAACAAAGTCAACCCAGGTCTGGCTCGAGGATTTTTGAGCCCCCCTGAACCTAATCCTGTACTCCTCAGTGGAGAATCCAAAGCCCTCAATCAGGGTACCCTTCATGAGGTCATAAGATTCTGCATCTTTTCCAGAGAGTGTGAGGAGTCTATCCCTACACATTCCAGTGAACATTTCCCAAAGGAGAGCACCCCAGTGAGATCTGTTCACTTTTCTGGTTACACAAGCCCTCTCAAAAGCTGTGAACCACTTGGTGATGTCATCACCATCTTCAAATTTTGTCACAATCCCTTTGGGGATTTTTAACATGTCAGGAGAATCTCTGACCCTATTTATATTGCTGCCACCATTGATGGGTCCTAGGCCCATCTCTTGTCTTTCCCTTTCTATGGCTAGGAGCTGTCTCTCTAAAGCCAATCTTTTGGCCATCCTGGCTAACAGGAGGTCATCTTCACTGAGAGCATCCTCAGTGATTTCAGAAATGTGGGACCCTCCTGTGAGGGACTCACTATTTCTGACTAACACAGTTGGAGACAGGACTTGAGGGGTCCTGTTCTCCCTATTTAGGACTGGAGGAGGGACATTGGCCTCCAAGTCACTAATTTCTTCCTCTGTGATGTCATCATCAGAGGGGTTGGCTTTTTCAAACTCTGCCAACAGCTCCTGGAGCTGAATTTTGGTAGGTCTGGAGCCAATGGTTATTTTTTTGATATTACAGAGAGACCTTAGCTCCCTCATCTTAAGATGGAGGTAAGGTGTGGTGTCGAGTTCCACCACCTGCATCTCTGTATCAGACATTATTCTGCTAAGAGTTGGAATACTTTTTAAAGAATCTAAAACTGTTTCTAGAATCTAATTTCAAACTTTTAACAAACTTTTAAACTCTAAAAGACAATGCTAAACAGGGACTTAACACACAAGGCCCTAGCAGGACTTTTAAGAATTTAGAAAAATTTCAAATTGCAAAAATGAATTTCTAATGACAATTTTGGAATTTGTCGTGTGATCAGGTATTGGCTGAGTAGTCCAGCAAATGCAAAGTCTTGTACCCCACCGCTGATCCACCAATGTAGGAAGTTGGCTCTGTATGCACTATTTCAAAGTAAGGAATAGTATGCACAGAGTCCAAGGGTTCCCCTTAGAGGTAAGATAGTGGCAAAAAGAGATAATACTAATGCTCTATTTTGTGGTAGTGTGGTCGAGCAGTAGGCTTATCCAAGGAGTAGTGTTAAGCATTTGTTGTACATACACATAGACAATAAATGAGGTACACACACTCAGAGACAAATCCAGCCAATAGGTTTTTGTATAGAAAAATATCTTTTCTTAGTTTATTTTAAGAACCACAGGTTCAAATTCTACATGTAATATCTCATTCGAAAGGTATTGCAGGTAAGTACTTTAGGAACTTCAAATCATCAAAATTGCATGTATACTTTTCAAGTTATTCACAAATAGCTGTTTTAAAAGTGGACACAGTGCAATTTTCACAGTTCCTAGGGGAGGTAAGTATTTGTTAGGTTAACCAGGTAAGTAAGACACTTACAGGGCTTAGTTCTTGGTCCAAGGTAGCCCACCGTTGGGGGTTCAGAGCAACCCCAAAGTCACCACACCAGCAGCTCAGGGCCGGTCAGGTGCAGAGTTCAAAGTGGTGCCCAAAACACATAGGCTAGAATGGAGAGAAGGGGGTGCCCCGGTTCCGGTCTGCTTGCAGGTAAGTACCCGCGTCTTCGGAGGGCAGACCAGGGGGGTTTTGTAGGGCACCGGGGGGGACACAAGCCCACACAGAAATTTCACCCTCAGCGGCGCGGGGGCGGCCGGGTGCAGTGCAGGAACAGGCGTCGGGTTCGCAATGTTAGTCTATGAGAGATCTCGGGATCTCTTCAGCGCTGCAGGCAGGCAAGGGGGGGGTTCCTCGGGGAAACCTCCACTTGGGCAAGGGAGAGGGACTCCTGGGGGTCACTTCTCCAGTGAAAGTCCGGTCCTTCAGGTCCTGGGGGCTGCGGGTGCAGGGTCTCTCCCAGGTGTCGGGACTTTGGATTCAAAGAGTCGCGGTCAGGGGAAACCTCGGGATTCCCTCTGCAGGCGGCGCTGTGGGGGCTCAGGGGGGACAGGTTTTGGTACTCACAGTATCAGAGTAGTCCTGGGGTCCCTCCTGAGGTGTTGGATCTCCACCAGCCGAGTCGGGGTCGCCGGGTGCCGTGTTGCAAGTCTCACGCTTCTTGCGGGGAGCTTGCAGGGTTCTTTCAAGGCTGCTGGAAACAAAGTTGCAGCCTTTCTTGGAGCAGGTCCGCTGTCCTCGGGAGTTTCTTGTCTTTTCGAAGCAGGGGCAGTCCTCAGAGGATGTCGAGGTCGCTGGTCCCTTTGGAAGGCGTCGCTGGAGCAGGATCTTTGGAAGGCAGGAGACAGGCCGGTGAGTTTCTGGAGCCAAGGCAGTTGTCGTCTTCTGGTCTTCCGCTGCAGGGGTTTTCAGCTAGGCAGTCCTTCTTCTTGTAGTTGCAGGAATCTAATTTTCTAGGGTTCAGGGTAGCCCTTAAATACTAAATTTAAGGGCGTGTTTAGGTCTGGGGGGTTAGTAGCCAATGGCTACTAGCCCTGAGGGTGGGTACACCCTCTTTGTGCCTCCTCCCAAGGGGAGGGGGTCACAATCCTAACCCTATTGGGGGAATCCTCCATCTGCAAGATGGAGGATTTCTAAAAGTTAGAGTCACTTCAGCTCAGGACACCTTAGGGGCTGTCCTGACTGGCCAGTGACTCCTCCTTGTTTTTCTCATTATTTTCTCCGGCCTTGCCGCCAAAAGTGGGGCCTGGCCGGAGGGGGCGGGCAACTCCACTAGCTGGAGTGTCCTGCTGGGTTGGCACAAAGGAGGTGAGCCTTTGAGGCTCACCGCCAGGTGTGACAATTCCTGCCTGGGGGAGGTGTTAGCATCTCCACCCAGTGCAGGCTTTGTTACTGGCCTCAGAGTGACAAAGGCACTCTCCCCATGGGGCCAGCAACATGTCTCGGTTTGTGGCAGGCTGCTAAAACTAGTCAGCCTACACAGATAGTCGGTTAAGTTTCAGGGGGCACCTCTAAGGTGCCCTCTGTGGTGTATTTTACAATAAAATGTACACTGGCATCAGTGTGCATTTATTGTGCTGAGAAGTTTGATACCAAACTTCCCAGTTTTCAGTGTAGCCATTATGGTGCTGTGGAGTTCGTGTTTGACAGACTCCCAGACCATATACTCTTATGGCTACCCTGCACTTACAATGTCTAAGGTTTTGTTTAGACACTGTAGGGGTACCATGCTCATGCACTGGTACCCTCACCTATGGTATAGTGCACCCTGCCTTAGGGCTGTAAGGCCTGCTAGAGGGGTGTCTTACCTATACTGCATAGGCAGTGAGAGGCTGGCATGGCACCCTGAGGGGAGTGCCATGTCGACTTACTCGTTTTGTCCTCACTAGCACACACAAGCTGGCAAGCAGGGTGTCTGTGCTGAGTGAGAGGTCTCCAGGGTGGCATAAGACATGCTGCAGCCCTTAGAGACCTTCCTTGGCATCAGGGCCCTTGGTACTAGAAGTACCAGTTACAAGGGACTTATCTGGATGCCAGGGTCTGCCAATTGTGGATACAAAAGTACAGGTTAGGGAAAGAACACTGGTGCTGGGGCCTGGTTAGCAGGCCTCAGCACACTTTCAATTGTAAACATAGCATCAGCAAAGGCAAAAAGTCAGGGGGCAACCATGCCAAGGAGGCATTTCCTTACATAGGGGTTTTGGGGCTTTGAAATTTTCCTCTATTCCTAGGGAATTGCCCTCCTCTATATTGTCCCCGAAAACCTCCTCTGTACTGTCCCTGGTAACTGGACGGTGTTGCCTGTGAGGTGCTGGCTTGTGTGCTCTGACCCCGAAACCCCCCTCTAAAGGGTGTTTTACGGAATGTGCTGTAATTCCCTCTGCTCTGCGGGGAGTAGAGTGCGCCCATGGCTTTAGCAGTGTCCGTGTCTTTGAGTTTCTCAATCGCTGTGTCCACTTCTGGACCGAACAGTTCTTTTTCGTTAAAAGGCATATTGAGAACTGCTTGCTGAATCTCTGGTTTAAATCCAGACGTTCGGAGCCATGCATGCCTTCTGATAGTTACAGATGTATTAATTGTCCGTGCAGCTGTATCTGCAGCGTCCATGGAGGAGCGGATTTGGTTGTTGGAAATGGTCTGTCCCCCCTCAACCACTTGTTTTGCCCTATTTTGTAGGTCCTTGGGCAGATGGTCAATGAGATGTTGCATCTCATCCCAATGGGCTCTGTCATAGCGCGCAAGTAGTGCCTGGGAGTTAGCGATGCGCCACTGGTTTGCAGCTTGTGCTGAGACTCTCTTACCAGCTGCATCGAACTTGCGGCTTTCTTTATCTGGGGGTGGTGCATCTCCAGATGTGTGGGAGTTGGCCCTTTTCCTAGCTGCTCCTACAACGACAGAGTCTGGTGGCAGCTGTGTAGTGATGAAAGCCGGGTCTGTAGGAGGCGCCTTATACTTTTTTTCCACTCTTGGTGTGATTGCCCTACTTTTGACCGGCTCCTTAAAGATTTCTTTTGCGTGCCGGAGCATACCAGGGAGCATAGGCAGGCTTTGGTAGGAGCTGTGGGTGGAGGAGAGTGTTGAATAAAAAGTCATCCTCGACCTGTTCTGAGTGGAGGCTTACATTGTGAAATTGTGCTGCTCTAGCCACCACTTGAGAATACGCAGTGCTGTCCTCTAGTGGAGATGGCTTCGTAGGGTATGCCTCCGGACTGTTATCTGACACTGGGGCGTCGTATAAGTCCCATGCGTCTTGATCTTGGTCACCCTGGCTCATGGTGGTGTGAGCTGGGGAATGTGATGGAGTTTGTGCTGGTGAGACGTTAATCACAGGTGGAGGAGAGGGTGGTGGGGTAACTTTTTTCACCACTTTTGTTTGTGGTGTTTGTTCAGTTTGGAACTCCAATCTTCTCTTTCTTCTAATAGGGGGAAGGGTGCTTATTTTTCCTGTCCCCTGCTGTATGAAAATACGCTTTTGCGTATGGTCTACATCAGTTGAGTGTAGCTCTTCCTCAAACCTATGCTTTTGCATTTGGGAGGTTAGCGAGTGCTCTTCTGTATAAGAGCCTGAAACTGGGTCGGTTGCAGTTTGTTTTGGCACCGAAACCCTGTCTGCATCTTTTTTCGGCTCCGAGGTGACTTTTTTCTTTTTCGGGGCCGAAACCTCTCGGCGTCGATCTTCTTCGGTGCCGCTGTCTCGGCGTCGAGCCGTGTCGACACCGGTATCTCGGTGTCGATGCTTGTCTCCAGCACTTTCTCGGTCCCGAGAAGGCTGCGTGCCGGTGTCCCGACCGGAGTCGGACGATCTCGGCACTGTTTGGGCCTTTTTCGGTGCCGACGGTCGGTCACCGAATTTATGGGTCGAGCCATGGCCTGGTGGCAGTGGCGTCCCCTGGGCCTTGTAAATCTTCTTCTGAGTGGTTTTCGACGTCTTACTCACGGTTTGTGTATCGTCGAATCCTTCGGAGTCCGATTCTTGGATCGAAAAGGTTCCCTCCTCTTCTTGTTCCTCGAACTCCCGGTGGGCTGTCGGCGCGGACGCCATCTGAAGTCTTCTGGCTCGACGGTCTCGGAGAGTTTTTTGGGACCGGAACGCACGACAGGCCTCGCAGGTGTCTTCACTGTGCTCAGGTGACAGGCACAGGTTGCAGACCAAGTGTTGGTCTGTATAGGGCTATTTATTGTGGCATTTGGGACAGAAACGGAACGGGGTCCGTTCCATCGGCGTTCTTCTGCACGCGGTCGGGCCGACCAGGCCCCGACGGGGGATCGAAAAAATTACCCCGAAGGGCACCGGAGCTCTTCGATCTTAGACGCGGTGTTGAATCTAACTACGCCGATCCCGAACGCAACAATACCGACGAAAATCTTCCGAAATTAGCTATCTTTCCGTTCCGAAACTCGGAGCGACAGGAACACGTCCGAACCCGATGGTGGAAAAAAAACAATCGAAGATGGAGTCGACGCCCATGCGCAATGGAGACAAAAGGGGGAGTCACTCGGTCCCGTGACTCGAAAGACTTCTTCGAAGAAAAACAACTTGTAACACTCCGGCCCAACACCAGATGGCGAGCTATGCAAAACATGCGTATCTACAGCGACAGATGCCATCGAACATTATGTTTTCTTTAAATTATTTGTTTCAATGTTCATTTAAAGTATGTATTACACTGAGTTTTCCTTTAAGTTATTTGCATAGTGTATTGTATTTTAATTGCATTACATAGTGCTTACTACCCCTGACGAGGCACTTAAGAGCTTCATGCGAGGCAGCATGCTGCTCGGGAACCCAAGATGAGGCATACTCTGGTCTCTTTTGTTATTGTTGATTATAGGGTTAAGTCGTGGGCGCTAAAGCAACCATTCCATGTATTCACGCCATTTTTTTTTTGCGGGAGATGAGTTCTTGCAAATGGCTGGTGGTGTTAATAGGTGCACTATAGGAGACTAGGTATTGTTAGTCGGCGTGGCATCTCTTTCATGGAAGTGAGTCTTGAAATGAGTTATTGGTGACTTTCAAAGGTGTGTTAATAAAGACTAAGGAAATCATGCATGTAACGGAGATGATTGTGCTTAAAGTGGGGGTATATGTGAAGAATGGGAGAGAAGGAAAGGACAATTTCACATAAAAAGTACAACAGTTAGGACATTTAAAAATACTCAGTTTGTATAGAGGAAATTAGAAATGTACACTGTTTTTTGACTCAGCATGCAATTTGAGGATGGAAGACTGTAAAAAAAAAAAGAAAAAAAAAAAGAGCATCATTTGCATATGAAGAGAATGCTATTTGAACTATTTGTACTTTTGATAGGCAGTCCGGCCCATTTGTGCACTTAAATGTCCTATGGTATATCGTGCCATTAAATGCAACTTAATGCTGTCTTTATTCATAACTAGCCTGAACACAATTCATGAATCCTCAAAGCCTGGAAATATCAGTGCAACATTAATTTAAACAAAACAATTCAATGCTGCTGTTAAACAATCACATAACCATTTCCAATCCGCTTTATAATTTATTCAGCCTTTCTGGACAAAATTTTTGGACTTTAAACCAAGCAGTAATAGTTAAAATAGAAAGACGTACAGCATTTTTGGGTCGGGCGTGCAAGTGCTTGAGAACTGTTGTAATCTATCTCTGGGCTTTTAACCACGCCCATCGCTTTCATCCGTACCCTCGGCTTCCCTTGCAAAAATATCTTGATGTTATTGGTAAAAGCTTTACCTTTGTCCTGCCTTGAAGCTTAGTCACGCTTTGCAGACTGACCATGTTACATGGATAATTGAACGATTGCTGATATGCTTCAGTGTGGGCAAACAATTTTTTTTCTTTTGTTCATCTCCTTCGTGCTCCATGGCGCCCTTTAAAGTTTCATACAGCGCAAACTCCCTTAGTGGTATTGGGGAGCTTTGCATGATCACCAGTTACGTCACATTGTTTACTTAGTCTTTCCCCTTTGCGCTCCATGGTGGCGAGAGAGCAGAAATGCTTTGGTTTGTCTGATAGGCTTCCACACTTTAAAACTTAAAGCAGAGTGATTTTTAAATTCAGCATGCTTAATTCACCGTTAAACTCAATGAAAATCGCCTTTATTGTTATCAGAGAATGGTATTGTTACGCCACTAAAGTAGCAGTAGAAAACATCAGGAAACATTTCTAGCTTTTAATCATTAACCAACTTTAAAGAATGTTTGAGCCCCAGACTTCCGGGAGGGGTGGAGAGCTCCTGCTGTGATCTTGCGTGTCCGCTCTGTGTGACAATCTTTCAGTTTATAAACCTGCCTTCACTGACTGCTGCATGGCGGCTCACTCGTAAAACACACTATTTGTATGCTGGTTTCTGTGTGAAATTTATACAATGGCGATGCATGTCAGTCTGCAGAGGCGTCGAGACCCGTGCCTGTCTCGAGTAAACCCTCCGCACTGTGCAGAGGGGTGTGAAAACACACATCTTTAAAGTGTGGCACAATAGTGCAACTCAGTCTCTTCCGGAACTCGAAGAAATGTAGCACAAAGTTTCTTCCCTTCTGCAACCTTGTTCGGACGTGACAATATCAGCATTCCTGGGTTTTACTGATTTACATTACTGAACTCGGGAGCAAGGTTCTTGAGAACTGCTGTATTTGACTTTTGCTCTGACACACGGCCCAGTTTGCTGGATGTGCAAAGGCCGCCCCCACAGGGGGCATAAAGGGCCGGCGCCTTAACGGCTGCCTTGGCCCAGAAGGGACCGGTCTAACCGGTTTGGGGAGGGCGCGCCCCAGCGTAGGACCGTCACACCCTCCACCCCCTAGGGCGACCATCAGGTGGGAAGGGGGTCAGGTACGACCCCACCAATAGTGGGGGGTTTGCGTTTTTCAAACCCCCCCAATGAAATCTTCCCAGGTATCGTGAGGGGGGGGTTTGGGGGCAGACGAGGCATTTAAGGCGCGCGTCCTACAGGCCCCCCAAAATCAGGACCAGCCGAGACAGGATGACGCGCGCCAGCAAAAGAAGAACCGGGACCCTCTGACCGTCGAATTCACCTGCTGCCCCCGACCGGCGGATTCAACTAATTCTACCTACCTTCTGCTCCGAGGAGCACGCTTGACTTTTCCGAGTCGCGGCGGTGGAGTCCAGGGTTTTCTCACTTCGACAGTCGGGCTAGTTCCTCCGCCGCGGGTCCGCCTCTCAGATCCGGCGGCATTTCAGCAAGAGACCCCGGGCACTGCCAGCAGCAAGGGCAGATACGAGGCAACCGGGGCGACCATTCCGTTTTGCCGGGGCAGGTGAAACGTTGACTGTCTTCTCCCGCAGCGGCTCTGCCTAGGGGGACCGCGCTCTCAGCGCGACGCGACCCCGGGCCCCGCCTCGAGCCGGCAACACACCCCCAGCGTGCCGGCGAGCACGAGGAACAGCAGCAGCAGCCAGAAAACACTCTCCTGCTCGAGGGACGCGCATCGTGCGCGACGCGACCCCGGGCGTTGCTCCCGAGACAACACTTTCCTTTTTGTGTGTGCGCGGCCGCGCACCACGTGACGGGTGTGAACCCCGCCTTTTAAGTTCTTCCTGGTACTCCAAGCGGGTACTAGGAGACCGCGCCGCAGCAATATTTGAAATTCCTGCCTGGATCGGCTAAATAACTTTCCGGTGTCTCCAGGGGACCGTGCAAAAGCGCGACGAGACCCTGTTTTTCGAGCGCCCCCTCCCTCACTAACAAGGCAACGTGGGAAGTTGTAGAAGACGAAAACAGCTGCGATCCGGCTGGGAACAAGTCAGCTGATCTCCAGTGTTCCAAAATTTAGTTTCTGCTCACAAGGGACGGCGCAACGCGACCGTGAACTGAGCTAGGAGGAGACAGCCACATCAGGCCAAGTGCACAACCGAGCATCTTCACTGGTGGAACTGCCAGTGACACAGGAGTAGCAACACACAATGGAGGAGGACCACGCAGTGGAACAGCAGGATGATTTGGAAAGCAGGATAGAGCACATGAGGGCAGAAGCAATGAGGCGGGGCAAAGATTGGCTTCGCGCCAAGATGGAGGACAAGAGCAGGGAACCCACTGAGCGCGTCGAGGACACCACAGCGCCGCCAGGACTGTCGGGCAATACACCTGAAAGAGCTTCGCTCCCACCACAGAAACCAAGAAGGCGGCGGCGATCAGAGGGGAAGCAAGCAAGCAAACCAACCAAGAAGGCAAGGGTCGTGATCCAGAACGCAGAGGGCGAGGCAGCGGCGACACCGGCGGACAGCAGATCGAGCGCACCTGCAGAGGGTGAGCATATAAGCGCAATTATCAAAGAATGTTTTAAGTCACTGGCGCCACTGCTGCAGCGGGGGGATGGGGCGGGGCCAAACTTAGACAGGACCCAACCCATGGGCAGACAACCAAACACCCCAGCAACTACCTTAGAGCCCCCTGCCCCAAGCGATCCTTTGTCGGCATGGGGCGCGTCGGCCAAGGGCAGAACCCCTGCACCCAGTGCGGGTAACCCACCTGAATCATACACAAGACCTTCATTGCGCCCTCCCTCCATGACAAACAGAGCAGCAGGCCTTGCAACTGCTATCCCACTCCCAGTGAAAGAAAGAATATGGCGAAAGGAATTCATAGATATTTTCACATTGCTAGAAATCCAGCTGGAGGGCCTAGACCTCACGGTATGCGACAAGACGATTATAGAAGGGAAAGGAAGAGGGCTAGAAAAGAGAAACTGAGAACTGGCTAGACGCATTTACAATAATGGCCTGCGTCATAGTAGAAAAATTCCCCCTCAGCGCAGCGGACCTCTGGCTTTACAAATCCAAGATACACGAGGCACATCGCCAATTCCCCGGGGATGCCTGGCTAGAATACGATAAAAGTTTCAGATTGAAAATGCAAGCCCACCCAGAAATGGAGTGGAACCAGGAGGATGTATCTAGCTACATCCACAAAATGATGGTCGCAAGGGAAGTTAGCACTTGGGCGGGAAGAGGGGACCAGCCCTTTCGGAAAGGCTTTGGCAAAGGGAAGCACGAGAAATTTAAAGCACCCTATAGGAACAAAACATGGCACAGCGTGAAATCACAAGGCGAGAAGGGATCACAGGCCATATGTTGGAAATTTGACACCGAAGAGTGTTCCTGGGGGCAGAACTGCAAATTTAAACACTGCTGCTCCACCTGCGGGGGAGAACACCCAGCATCCAATTGTAGAAAGAACAGACACAAGTCAGACAGAAAAGATAAGAAAAAGAAACATTAAGGCCCACCTTCACCCCAGCCTGAGGACCAACCAGTTGAATTTCAAATTAGCCAAATCACCAATCAATACAACCACTCTGAGGAAGCTAGCCAACGCATATCACAATAAGCGGGACGCAATCACACTAGTAAAAGGTTTTGAGGAAGGTTTCTCTATCCCAATAACGGGACAGATAGCTGGGGGGGACCCCAAAGAATTTGAAATCAGCCTCTGAGCATCCCCTGGTCATCCAACAAAAAATCAACAAAGAATTGAAGATGGGTCACCACGAGGGCCCTCTCCTCCCCCCTTTTCCCACAGACCTAATCATCTCACCACTAGGGGTGGTACCAAAGAAAGAACCTGCCCAGTTCAGACTAATAATACACCACCTCTCTTACCCAGAAGGCACATCAGTAAATGATGGAATCCCAGAAGAAGCGTGCACGGTGGGTTATGCCACTCTAGACGATGCAATTGACATAATCAGAGCAACAGGCAAGCGGGCACTTCTGGCAAAGGCGGACATTGAATCAGCATTCCGGCTACTGCCAGTGCACCCGGACAGCTTCCACCTACTAGGTTTCCAACACAAAGGGCAGACATTCATAGACTAGGCAATGCCAATGGGCTGCTCCATCGGGTGTGCATATTTCGAGTGGTTCAGCACATTTTTAGAATGGGCACTCCACAACAGGCACCAAGCAGGGGGGAAAATGCACTACCTGGATGATTTCCTATTCATAGGTGGCGCAGAGGAAGGTACATGCGCCAGCCTCCTGGAAGCTTTCCAAACACTAACAGAAGAATTGGGATGGTAGGGCCCACCACCTCACTCGTATTCTTGGGCATAGAATTGGACACGGTCGCAGGCACATCCAGGCTGCCACGCGAAAGAGTAACTGGGCTAAAAGCAGACATCAAGGCCATGCTTGGCAGACAAAAAGCAACCCTAGGCGAGTTGCAGAGCATGGTGGGCAAACTCAATTTCGCCACCAGAGTTATCCCAGCAGGCAGGGTGTTCGCCAGGCGGCTGAGCCGGTTGACAGCAGGGCTGCGCGAGAAACACCATCACGTGAGACTTGGAAGTGGGGTTAAAAGAGACCTCTCCATGTGGTACTCTTTTCTAGAGGAATTCAACGGCCAGCTCATCTGGAGAAAAGGCTGGGTAGTAGCTAGGGAGATCTCACTGTTCACAGACGCCGCAGGCGGCTGTGGTTTTGGGACCATCCTGGGGAGGGAGTGGTGTGCGGCAAAATGGCCACACAGGTGGCTGGAGCTAGGGATCACCAGGAACATCACCTTCATAGAGCTATTCCCCATAGTAGTAGCCCTAACAATATGGAAATCTCAGTTAAAAAATTTGAAAATAACCCTATGGTCAGACAACCTAGGAGTGGTCATGGCCATAAACAAAGGCATCTTGCCACAACACTCAGATTACGAAGGCGATTATTTTTTATCCAGTTGAGAAACAACCTGGACATCAGGGCAAGGCACGTAGAGGGCACAAAGAACTCACGGGCGGACGCCCTTTCTCGTTCTCAGATGGACAGATTCAGAAAACTCGCGCCCGAAGCAGACCGCAGGATGACAACCTTCCCAGTAGAGCTATGGGATCTAGCAGAGCAGACCTGTCCGTACTAGTACAGAGCGCCTTCTCGCCAGAAACACAGCGGAGGTATGACAAGTATACCAGGGTTTTTATGGACATTGGGGGCTAAGAGTCCTTAACCGACGCCGCAGAAACCAGGCGTGCAGCAGAGCATTTCATCCTTTGGGCCTTTAAACAGGAGAAAACTAAGTCCTGGGCACAAGCACACCTTGCGGCTGTGGCCCACCATTCTAAATTACATTTGGACATGGATCCCACTGGCTCGCACTATATAAAAACAGCTGTGAAAGGCTGGAAACGCTTAGAGGGGCGCAAAAAAGACACCAGACGCCCCATTGACTTCAGCAAACTAACAAAGCTAATAGATTCCCTGCAGCTCATAGCTGAGGACCAGTAAGAGCAGCTACTGTTCAGGGCAGCCTTCACCACAGCGTTTTTTGGGGCATTCAGGGTGGGAGAACTGGCTGCAGCAGCCAAGCATTCAGGGGGCAATTCATGCTTGCAGATTGGGGACTGTCATTTAGAACCAGACGAGGTGCGGCTAACCTTGAGACGATCAAAAACGGATCAATTGGGCCAGGGCACTAGCATCATGTTAAAGCGCATTAATCAACCAAAGTATTGTCCAGTGGACAGCATAAGAGTTTTTGCAGGCACGCCCGGCCGGGCTAGGCCCCCTGTTCAAACATGCCAACGGGGACCATCTGAGCAGGTTCCAGTTCACTGTGGTCATGCGGAAAGCCCTAGGGAGGGAAGGTTTCCTCGCGGCGGATTTCAGTGCCCATTCATTTCGCATCGGGGCAGCCACCACTGCAGCCGCACTAGGTCTAGAAGCAAACGCAATCAAAGCAGTTGGTAGATGGCGGTCCAACGCTTTCAAAAGTTACATTCGACCTCACCTATTGTGACGGTCTCTTGTCATTTTAGGGGTGGGGGCACTCCCCAAGCTCACATGGATCATAGGGCACTCATTTGTTGGAAGCAGAACGGAAGGTTGCACCCAAAGGACAGACCTGCAACCAAGATCCGGTGGTGGGGTTTTCCGGGCATGAGATGGGCACAGCTCCAGGCTACATTGGAGAAAAAAAAATTGACTCCTCCCAGGAACACCCGGATACAATAATCATACACCTGGGGGGCAACGACCTGACCATGCTGGGGAGAAAGACACTCCTCAACAACATTAAGGAGGTCTTAGGGAGCATTTCCAGGCGGCTGGGAAACACCACCATCATTTGGTCAGAGCTAATCTCCCGGATCAAGTGGCGCGGGGCAACTTCAGATAGAGCAGTGGATAACTCCAGGAGAAAGCGAAACCTTGCAGTCGCAAAATACTGCAAATACAATGGTTGGGAAAGTATCCGGCATGGCCTGATCCACCCCAGGAGACCAGAGCTCTATGCGCCGGACGGCGTACATTTGTCAGACGAAGGGTTGGCCATCTTTTGGTCCAACCTGGCGGCAAGCATGGTTTAAAAAAAAAAAAAAAAAAAAAAAAAAAAGAGGCAAAAAGAGGGGAGCTGCCAGGAGACGTGAGCCTCACTGACAGCGTGGCGGAAGACAAAGTTTTACCAAAAAAATTATTGGAGGACACACCTAGTAAGGGGGTGTGCGAACAAAAGCCACACACCTTGGGATGCCTCACGGCCGGGTGAAAGGTGGCAAAGTAAGGGGGCTAAGCGGAACACGGCACTCGCAGCCCAGAACCGCCATGTCGGATGGCAGGGCATTTAACACGCCAGGTAGCGAGTTGGGCCTATTTCCAAGAACGGAAGGCTACCCCCAAATAAACACTGGTAAAACAAACACTGTCGGTGAGAGCCTTTTCCATTAAAAGGAAAGTGGGACTGCTAAATTCAAAGGACAATAGGATGCAGGACAAAGGTAGGCCAGGACTCGAAGGCCACCAGTCACTCATGACAAATTGTGAAATGGAGAACTTAGACGTGTAAAGTGTGAAAACTAAAGAATGCACAAGACAAAAGTTATTTGACATATGTACTAAACGCTTGAGGATCAGTGACCGGTCTGCATAACCTGTAAATATGTTAACATTGGGGCAGTCACACAATCGCTTGTCCACACTAATAAAGCGGCCAATTGATTCCACTATACAAAGGTTGACAAAGTATTTTTGTATGCTCAGAATTGCATGGGCTGTATTGGATGTCAATTGGTGTTATTGCCTGCTCTGTATTGTGTCAAGTGCGGGAGTTATTAGTTGGCTTTTGATTTGTGTCCTCTCGCACATAGTCAAGATATGAACTGCTTGGCCACCTAGTGTGCTGGGGACGCAGGCATTCCTCTTAATGCAGTCACAAATGAAAGGCAAAATTGTCATCACGTTTTTTTTTTTTTTTTATTGTCCCCGAGTGCCCAGACAATAAGTGCTGAAAAGAGCTCTACTCTGACCTGGAATGGCTGAGTCCTCCATCCCACCACCCTGCTCTGGACAGGACGCCCTCGGTATTCCTACCTCAACTGGGTGGCGCAGACCGCTGGTCATGGGGTATTGGGATGAAAGGGCAACTCTCTTTACAACTGGCTTGCTACTATTTTTTCTGGCTGTTTTCTGTCACCTTTCTAACAATTAAGGTAAACTAGAGCATGCAACTGGGATGACGTTTGCTGCATCACTTGTCCTACTGGACAAAGTTTTTTCTCCTATAACCGCTGTCTAGATTTCTAGTTGAAAAACAGACATTTATCTTTTAAAAAGGATTACGCAGCAAAGGCAGTTTCAGGCTGGTGTACATGTTCTAGTTAAATTTTTGCACGAAGCTTGCACTCACTGCAGTTTATAAAATTTACAGACAAACTGTACTTGACAGCGTTTTTAATTGAATTGTCTACATTAGATGTTAACTTACTGCAAACAGCTTGTAGCTGTTTCTAAACGAATGCTTTAATTTTAGAGATTTGTGCAACTTTTTCTTTGTTTATATTTGATTGACAGACTGTATTTATGCGCCAATCTCTACCCATGTGGCCTCTTGGAACTGTCTAAAAGCACCACTTACCCAATTACCAAGATATCACCCTGGGTTTACTATGCCCCCTCTACATAACCACTTCCTGTGGGAATTGGGCATAACCCTGTCCCACTTTTCTAAATTCTGCCATCACCAAGATGGCATAATTTTCGTACAGTGGGTCACCTCAGTCAGCTCAACTCAGGAATGTGTGACCTGGGTGTAGTCGACACCTCCTACCACAGTTAATTTCCCGCCTCTCCAGGTGCCCTATGGGCACCAGGGCAGGAGGTGGCATCTTGAAGGTCTGTGAGATGCTGGAGTTGCATATCAAAAGCGTCAGGGACTTTGAAGTCTCTGGCCTTGGTATGCTAATTCACTAGCAATCCTGCTGGAGGAGGCATGACCACCTTCCTCTGGAGCAGGCATTGTTTCTGACCTCAGAGCATGGGCTCTCACCTGCAGGGGATCAGAAACCTGTGTTTGGTGTCAGGGTGACTGTACCAATCAGCAGGCACACTAGAGGGCTAGTAGGCTTCAAGGGCTACCTGTAAGGTACCCTCTGGGTGCATGTACTAATAAGCCCATCACTGGAATTAGTGTGGGTTTATTAATACAAAGTGTTTGATACCAAACACCATAGGTTTCAGTGGAGCAATTATGTAACTGGAAAACTTGTTTAAACCAGTGCCCAATACCTTAAGATGGCTTCTCTGTTCAATTGTAATGTCTAAGAATCGACAAACATCTGCATGAGCAGAGATGCCCCTCTGATATGTCCACACACATAGTATAATGCACCCTGCCTTAGGGCTAGAAGGCCTGCTGTAGGGGTGACTTACATATATTGCACGCAGTGTCTGCGGGCATGGCACACGATGTGTGCCCTATCGGGTTTTCACTTTTGTCTGCACCATGTCATGCAGCCTGCAATGGCAGTCTGCATGAGTGTGGTGAGGGGCCTCTCAGGTGGCACAAACCATGCTGACGCCAGTTGGGACCATCTTTAATACCCATGCCTTAGGTATCAGAGATACCATTTACTAGGGACTTACAGGAGTGTTAAATATATTGCCAACTGGGGAACAATTGTACAGATTTAGGGAAAGAGATCCGGCACTGGGAACCTGGTTAGCAGAAACCCAGTGTACCTCAGTCAAAATTACATCAACTACCAGGCAGGAAGTGGGGGGTGACCCTATCAAAAAGGGGCACTTTCCTACAATCCCCAGCCTCTATCCTTTCACATGCTATCACTTATGCAAGGTTGGCCTCCGCTTCTCGTGCTGCTCTGGGCTGCTGGTCCGTAAGTAGCAACCAAGCTATTTTACTGCTAGCCAGGCCTGTAGCTTTTGAAGGCTGGAGCTGGGAGGCTGCTAAATTGCCAGGCAGTAAGGATGGTCAAGGGCAAAAGCATCAGGTAAGCAGTAATATGCAAATGCCCAAGCCCACCCTTGTGGAGATCAGAGGGCCCGGCAGCCATGTGTAATAGCAGGGGGTCCACTGCCCTGGGGGAGACCAGCCCACCTCCTGTCATCTTATAACACATGTGAAAAGCACAAGATAGGCTGCCCCCAAAGAAAAGCAGCAGCCAAGAGAGCATTGCTGTATGAGGGCCTTAGGTGGTGATCCTTCTTGTGCCTGGGGTGGGGGACCAGAGTCTGCCTGTCCATCAAACACTTCAAAGGCCATTTGTCCAGACTTGCACAACTAGTCACACCTCTGGCAGTCAAGAGGAAGAGAAGGGGTGTGTAAAACCTTGTCTGGTGCCCCTTGCCTTGCAAACGAGCACAGAGCTCCCTGGGTGCATCTGAGGGAAAGTGACCTCCAGTTTTGAACTGGCACTGTACTTGATATTAGCTTGGCTGGTCTGAATTATACTTTGTGTTCCTTGATCCCCTACACTTGTGCCTATTTTTGGTGTACTCTGTAGGAATGTCTATGGGTACATATGACTGGGTATTCAGGAGCTCTTTAAGGTCATCACTTATTGTTTAATATGCTTTGTAATTAAATATGTAATGAATAATGTCTTTACCTCAAAATCTCCTCAGCAGTGGTCAGGCTCGCTCGCTATGCACCACAAGTGGGTCTGGTCGGAATCTGACCAACCTGCTTTGGATTCCCAGTCCAGGCTGACCTAGCCACCAATGAAACTCAACTTCCCCATCATGGCTGAAGAACGAACCTGGACCTCGTGGCCCACCATCACAGTCATGGAAATTTCTGCTCCATGAAGACACCCTTCCCCCGCCCCCCCCAAAAATCGGACCCTTGCCCCCATCATGCTTTCACCAATGAACTCCTACCAATCAGCGAAGGATAAAAGCCATCCTCAATGCTTCCATCAACTCAGTCACATTCCAGGACATCTGTGCACATGCCACTGTCACACCACTCATCAAGAACACATTCACAGACCCAGTCACACTTTCAACTACAGAAAGATCTCTCTCCGAACATACCCAGCGTAAGATTTAAAGAAACTAAAGAACCAATGTCTCACCGAACACCTCAGGCACCACCAGCTCCATGATGCCAAGCAGTACAGATTCAGGCTCAAACACGTACAGATGACATCTGCATGATCTAATTGATTGTATTAGGGGATCCAAGGACCTGCTCTTCACTGGTCGCGCTCCTTCTTAACAGATATAACACAAGCTGTTAATTTCTGAATTTAATCTGAAGTGTCTCAATGTTCATCGCTCAGCCACACCCTCTTCAAAAGCATGCATGATCCTTCTGGCCAATGTCATCCATGCACACAACATCAACATCCTTTCCTGACCCTGACGACATGCAACCCATACTCTACCTCTCGGACAAGATCCCTAACACAATAACAATTTCACCGCCTGTATTACAGAACTCACTAACTGGATCAAGACAGAACCCCAACGCTCTGTTGGGGTCCAGACTGTGGAGTCTCATCTTCCTTAGAAGGATGTGGGGGCAAGTAAAAAGTAGGTAAACTGATGGACTGGCCTACACGAAAGAGTGTAACCACTTTTGGTAAAAAGGAAGCCCTGGTATGAAGCACCACCTTGTCAGGATGGATGGAAAGGAAGGGTGGCTTCAAGGAAATAGCCCGCAGCTCAATGACCGGCAGGCAGAAGTGATGGCTACAAGGAAGGTTGTCTTTCGAGTAAGAAGCCTAAGGAGACAGAAATGAAGTGGCTCAAAAGGAGCACACATCAGAAAAGTAAGAACCAAGTTCAAATCCCATTGGGCCATTATGAACGGTGAAGGAGGTAACATTTGGGTAAGACCCTTCAGGAATTTACCAGCGATATGATGGTTGGTCAGGTAATCTCAGAAAAGCAGAGATAGCAGACAAGTAACCCTTTTGGGTACCCAAAGCAGAGCCCTGCTGGGCCAGAGAAAGAACAAACAAGAGGACCTCTGATAGAGGGGTAGAGAAGGAGGTCAACAGACTTGTCTGTGCACTATCCCACAAATTTGTTCCAACGACAGGCGTATACTGTTTTGGTGGAGGGACGCCTGGTTGCCAAGATAACGTAAGACTTCAAGAGGAAGGTCAAAAGCTGTCAATTGCTGCCGCTCAATCTCCATGCCAGAAGGTGGAGACCTGGAAAGGTTCAGGTGTAGAACAGTTCCCTGCTGCTGCAACAGAAGCTCCCCTCAAACGTGCAGTCTGATTGGAGGATCGATGGCCATGCTCAAGAGCTCGGGACACCAGAATCTTTGTGCCCAGCCCGGAACCACAAGAATTACTTGGGCCTGTTCATTTTTGATGTCCTGAAAACTCTGGGCAGAAGAGGTACTGGTAGAAAGGCGTAAAGGAGGCCCAAGTTCCACCCGAGACTAAAAGCATCAACGAACAAGTGCCGCCTTGGAAACTCCAACATGCAAAATAGCTGACATTGCACGTTCTCTGTGGAGCGGAACAAATTTAACCAAGGCTCTCCCCACTGAACTAGACCTTGGATCACCACTAGATGGAGACACCATTTGTGATCCACCAGGCATTGACAGCTGAGTTTGTCCACTCTGGCTTTGAGGGCCTACCAGATGTTGAACCACCAGGGATATGCCCTGTTTCAGCCATGTGCAGAGATGCAGATTTTCTTGAGAGTCCACGACCCAACCCAGCCCCGCTTGTTGCAGTACTACAAGCAGTGAACACCTGCACCGCTTTTCCTTTGAGAGGGGGACGAAATGCTCTCAATGCTAGCCTGAATGCCCTGACCCCCAAAAGACTGATATGTTGCCCGAAATCCTCCGGAGACTAGAAGCCAAGATCTTCACCTATCCGGTGTGGCCAAACCATCCCAGGATTGACAAATCTGTCACTACGGTCAGATCTGTTTGGGGAAGGGAGAGGGATTTGCCTCCAACCCAAACGCAGTTCAAACGCAGTTCAAACGCCACCACTGAAGATCTTGCATAGTTCCCTCTGAGATCTGGACCATGTCTGAGAGATTTCCCTGATGCTGCGCCCAAAGGAACTTCAGGTTGCACTGCATAGCCTGCATATGCCATCTGGCATGTGTCACCAGCAGGAGACCCTGAGGCCCAGCAGCCTCAGATCATTCTCACCGTAATCCAGGGTAGAGGCTGAAAAATCACTACCACAGCCTGAATATCCTGGACCCCCAGCTCGGGAAGCTAGGCCTGAAACTGAACTGTGTCCAAAATAGCTCTGATGAAAGGGCATGCCTGAGAGGCAGTCAGGTGTGACTGACGTTTATAGTGAACCCCAGTGAATCCTCTGTAGTCTAGAGGTGAAAGACGACAGCCTGGGGCAAGTCTGCCTTCAACAGCTAGTCAAGGAAGGTGAAGACTCCTGACCTTCACAGATGAGCTGCAACCACCACTATCACTTTGGTGAACACCCGAGGGGCGCTGGTAAGGCCAAAGGGGAGCACAGTAAACTGAAAATGCTCAGCCTACCACAAATCGTAAGTAACATCTGTGGGCAGGCAGGACAGGAATATGTAAATATGTGTCCTCCCAGTCTAACGCTACCATCCTTCCCTATGGCACCTTGCCCACGAGAAACTTAACTTCCTCGTGGAGAAGTGACAGGTGTGAAGGAAAGTGCCCCTTTTGGCATAGTTACACCCCTCCTCCCCCCAAACGTCTTGCCTGGTATTGATGCTCACTTGACAGTGTGTGCTGGGATCCTGCTAACCAGGCCCCAGCATCAGTGTCCTTTCCCTAAACTGTATCAGTTTCCACAATTGGCACACCCCTGGCACAGAGCTAAGTCCCTTGTAAAAGGTACCAGTGGTACCAAGGGCTTTGTGACCAGGGAGGGTACCCAAGGGCTTCAGCATACATTGTTCCACCTTAAGGGACCCTTCACCAAACACACGCACACTGCCATTGCAGATTGTGTGTGTTGGTGGGGAGATCAAGGTAAAGTCGATATGGTAACCCTCTCAGGGTGCCCTGCCAACAAACCACTGCCTATGGCATAGGTATGTCACCCCTTTAGCAGACAATCCAGCCCTAAGGTAGGGTTCACTATACCACAGGTGAGGGCACAGCTGCAGGAGCAATATGCCCCTACAGCGTTTAAGTCCATTCTTAGGCATTGTAAGTGCAGTGTGGCCATTTCGAGCGCATGGACTGGGAGTCTGTCATTACTAACTCCACAGCTCCATGATAGCTTCAATGAAGACTGGTATGTTTAGTATCAAACTTACCAGCACAATAAACTCACACTGATGCCAGTGTTGGATTTATTGTAAAAGGCACACAGAGGGCATCTTAGAGATCTTTGCCGATAAAGCAGTTTATAATTAACACTTTTCAACCTCATGCTTCGGACTGGGTCCTTGGGGTCGGTTCCGGGAAACCAAATGCTGGACAAGTAGGAGAGACGCCCGCTTGGACGTTGCTGGACCGTCTGTCGGATTCCCCAAGGCAAGGGGCTACGGGTGCAGGGATCTCCTTGTGAGTTGGGAATCTTCGTTGGATCCAGTTTGGGGTCCTCTGGATTTAGGCTGCAGGCATCATTGTGTTGGCCAGGAGGGATCAACCCAGGATGGACTCAAGTTTGGAATTACCTGGGGACCTTCTCTGGACCGGTGGGCCACCTGGACTTGGGCCATGGACATCAGGTGCTGAGTGGACAGGGCTTGTGGACCCGGGGCGGTTCTGGAGTCCTTTTTGAAGGTTTCTTCTGGACCAGGCTGTTGTCCTCTGGAGTTTTTGGTCCTCTGCTAGGCAAGCAGTCCTCTGGGCGTTTGTAAAGGTCGCTGGTCCTGCAGGGTGTGTCACCTTCTTGTAGCAGGGGTCTTGAAGCTGTAGACAGGCTGGTAGGGCTGGGGCCGAGTATGTTGTCGTCTGGAGTCTTTACTGCTGTGGTGGGCTTTGCAATCCTCCTTTCTCAAATTAGCAAATAATCTGGTGAGTAAGGTTCAGGGGTGCTCCTAAATACTAGATTTAGCGGCGTTACAGGGGTCAGTAGCCAATAGCTACTGTCCCTGAGGGTGGCTACACTCTTCCTGTGCCCACCTCCTTTGGGGAGCGGGGCACATTCCTATGCCTATTGGCCCCTTTCCTCCAAACCAAGAGGGAGGATTTTGGAAGGAAGTGGTCACTTCAGCTCTGGACACCTTAGTGGTGGTCCTAGCTGGAGTGGTCACTCCTTGTTTTACCTAATTTTCCCGCTGGACCTGCTGCCAAAAGTGGGGCCTGGTCTGGAGGGAAGGGCATATCCACTAGCTGGAGTGCCCTGGGGCACTGTAACAGGAGGCCTGAGCCTTTGAGGCTCACCGCCAGATTTTACTGTTTCTGCAGGGAAGGGGAGGGGGTAGGTGTAAAGCACCTCCACCTAGGGCAGGCTTTTTGTTTCTAACCCCAGAGAGCACAAAGGCTTTCACACCATAGGTTCAGAAACGTGTTTGTTGGTGGCAGGCTGACATAGACTGGTCAGCCCTGCACTAATGGGTTGGTAAGATACAGGGGTATCTCTAAGATGAGAGAACTGGAGTTACAGGTAAGAAACCATTCCTTCTCTCGTAGGGGATTTCCATGTATAGTCATAAGCACTGAATAGATTAGCAAGCCCATCTCAATAACCGCGGTGGAGTAGACAGAACAATACCGAAACAATAAATTACGCAAATAAATTCTTGAGAGGCCTGTCCAACCTGCGCATCTGTCCTAGCATCTGAATCAAGGCAGTAATGCTTAGTAAAGGTATGGACAGATTTCCAGGTAGCCGCTTTGCATCTTTCTGCCGAAGGAATATTTCTCATCAAAGCAGCAGTCGCTGCCTTCCCCCTAGTGGAATGGGCTTTTGGCCTGCCATTGAGGGATTTATTTGCTGATAACAGAATATGATACAAGAAACAATCTACCTGGATAAGGATTGTTTGGAAGTGGCTAAACCTGTTCTAACTGGGCCATAGTTAATAAACAGCTGCTGTGATTTGCGCAAGCATTTTGTTCTATCCAAGTACAATTTTAAGACCCTTTTAACATCGAGAGAATGTAGGGTTCTCTCAGCAGGAGTAGGCGGATTTTGGAAGAAAGTCGGTAATGATATGGTTTGGTTTACATGAAAGTCTGAAACGACTTTAGGTAGAAATTTTGGATGTGTCCTCATTACTACTTTCGAAGAATGAAAAACCATATAAGGTTCTTGAGCGCAAAGGGCCTGGATCTCACGGACCCTGCGAGCTGAAGTGATTGCAACCAGAAAAGTAGTTTTCCATGTAAGATGTTGGAGTGATGCTTTATGTATTGGTTCAAAAGGATGTAGCATTAGACGCGAGAGGACAATATTCAGCTCCCATGGAGGAGATGGCCGCCTAATAGGAGGAAAGATCTTTTTCAAACCTTCTAGGAAGTCTTTTATGATTGGAATCTTAAAGAAAGAGGATTGGGAAGGGCTCTTTCTATATGCCGTTAGAGCTGCCAGGCGTACTTTTATTGATGACAACTGTAAGCCAATCTTCGCCAACTTTAACAAGTATGGAAGAATAGCTTCTTCTCTGCATGTTATTGGGTCGACGTTGTTGTCCAAGCACCACATGCAGAACCTTTTCCATTTGAAGGCATAAGCTGTTCTTCTGGAGGGGCGCTTTGCCTCTCTTAGAATCTCCATTTTAGTCCTGAGGTAGATTCAGGTGACCATATTGTACTAGCTCAGGAGCCATGCTACCAAATTCAGCGATGAGGTTGGGATGTGTAATCTGGCCTCGAAACTTCGTGAGAAGGTCTGGGCGACAAGGTAATCTGATATGTGGTTTGAGTGACTGGTGAAGGAGGTCTGGAAACCACCACTGGCGTGGCCATTCTGGGGCGATGAGAATCATCTTGGTGTGAGAATTGGACAGCTTGAGGAGGACTGTCGGTATCGGGGGAAGCGGTGGAAAGGCGTAAAGAAATGCTCCTGACCAGTTTATCCACAGGGCATTCCCCAATGTTCCTGGATGGTAGTATCTGAAGGCGAAGCTTTGGCATTTTTTGTTTTCTGGGGTTGCGAATAGGTCTATAGACCCCCACATGGAAAAAAAAAATGGAGCGGACAAAGTCGTCGTGCAAAACCCGCTCGTGGTTTTCGTCCATTGCTCGGCTGAGGGCATCCGCTTGGACATTCTGTATGCCCGGAAGGTGAGTTGCCACTAGCGATAGGTTCCTGGCTAGAAGCCAGTGCCAAATTGTTTGGGCCTCTGTCGACAGAGTCCTGGATCTGGTACCCCCTTGTTTAAATAATACATGGTGGCCATGTTGTCTGTCTGGAGAAGCAGAGTTTACGCCTTCAGTGAGGGGAGGAAGGCCTTGCGTGCAAGATGGACTGCGCGAAGTTCTAAAAGACTGATGTGATAGTCACTCACTCTGTGACCACATGCCTTGTATTCGGAGGTGATCGATATGCGCTTCCCATCCAAGCAGCGATGCATCCGTGACTATGGTTTGGGTTGGAGGCTGTTGTTGGAATGGAACCCCCTTCAGAAGATTGTTCGGAGAACACCACCACTTGAGAGATTGTATGGCATGGGGAGAAAGGAGGATGCTGTTCTCCCAATCGTCCACTAGTTGATACCATTGATTCTCCAGACATTCCTGTAAGGGCCTCTCATATGGAGGCGAGCATTGGGAATGAGGTAGATGCAAGACGCCATCGAGCCCAGGAGAGAGGATATCGCTCTTGTAGAGGTCAGAGGCATTTTCTCGAGCTGCTGGCACTTTTGGAGGATTGATAACTGTCGTTCCTCCGAAGGAAACACCTTTCCTTGAGTGGTGTCTATGATGGCGCCTAAGTAATGCAACCTCTGAACAGGTGTTGCTGTGGATTTGGAGAGGTTGACCTGAAGGCCCAGACTCTGGAGGAGCTGGTGAGTCCAGTTGAAATGCTGTTGAGCCTCTAGGTATGTGGATGCTTTTATGAGCCAATCGTCTAGATAGGGGTAGACGAATATTTGATTTTTCCTTAAATGGGCTGCCACCTCCGCCATGCATTTGGAAAACGTTCTTGGTGCTGATTTGAGGGCGAAAGGTAGCACCGTAAATTGGTAATGACTTTTTCCGACGAGGAATCTCAGAAATTTTTGATGCTTTTTGATCACAGGAATGTGAAAGTAAGCGTCGCGGAGATCTATTGCACAGAGCCAGTCACCCTGACGAAGTTGGGGATAGATTTGGTGTAAGGATAGCATCCTGAATTTCTCTCTGCGAATCCATTTGTTGGCTACCCTTAGATCTAGAATGGGACAAAACTCGTGTTTGTCTTTCTTTGGTACCAGAAAATACCTCAAATAGATTCCCTTTCCTTGCTGGTTGATAGGGACCGGTTCCTTCGCTCTCTTTTGTAATAGGGTTGTTACTTCCACTTGGAGAGCGTCTAGGTGGTGACTCACCGGTTTGGGTGGAATAGACGGCGGGGGGCTGATGAACCTGAGACAGTAGCCATTCCGCACAATATTCAACACCCAGGCGTCTGATGTGATGTGTTGCCACTCTTCCAGATGACTTGAGATACTTCCCCCTACCGGAGTGGGTAACGGAGGAGGGGGAAGCGAGGATTCAGGGCTTAGACGCTGGTGCCTGACGAGCTGTTTGGGTTTGTGGCGTAGAGCGACCCCTTGTTTGCTTTCGTTGGGTCGAAAAGGTTCTCTGATGCTGTTGCTGGGATCTTGAAGGCATCCACTGTGGTGTTTGAAATCTTTGAGTAAAGAGTCTACGGTGGTAGGGACGGAATGTTTTCCGTTGCTCCCTTGGTCTCTCGATGCCCACCACTTTTAGAGTGTCCAGTTCCGTTTTCATTCTCGACATTTCGTCAGCATGAGAACCAAACAAAGTGGAACCTGAAAAGGGCAAATTTTGTATTCTCTGTTGCGCCTCTGGTTTAAGTGACATAGGGCGTAGCCAGGCGTGTCTTCTCAAAGAAACTTCATGAGCATAATTATGTGCGGATAACACAGAGGAGTCTGCAGCCGCGCTTATCACTTGATTGGAGACCATGGCACCTTCACTAACAAACTCCAAAAAATCCTCTTTTTTTCTCCTTAGGGAGGTGTTCCGCAAATTGCAGCACAGAGTCCCAAAGGGCACGATCATACCTGCGTAACAGGGCAGTTGCACTAGCTGCTTTCATAGTGATGGCTGAGGTAGAGCACACTTTGCGGCCTGCGGCATCAATCTTTCTACTCTCCTTGTCCGGTGGTGAAGACGGAGACGTAGAATGTAACTTTTTAGCAGCCACGATTACCACTGAGTCATGCACTGGATCCGCCCTCAGAAACAAAGGGTCCTGCTCGGGAGGATGATATTTCTTTATAAGCCTGGAAGAAGCAGTTTTAGCTGTGGACGGTGTTAAAAATATGTCCATTGCCGGTTCAAGTAGTCCTGGGACCAGCGGTAGTAATGGTCTAGAAGAAGAACGCTGGTGTAATGTCTCAAAAATGACAGAGGTTGTTGGAGCGGGTACTGCCAGAGGGATGTTCAACTTTGTAGCACCGCGAACTAGGACCTCTTGAAAGGTGTTCACGTTGTCTATGGGAGAAACTCTCTGAGACGGGGAGTCGGATAAAGTCGGAGAGTAATCCCTTGTGGATGAGGAGGAATGTCTATGGTGGGAACGAGGAGATCTTCGAACTGATTCACGCCGATGATGATGTCGAGATGAAGAAGAGCGTCTCGAAGAGTGTCGAGAATACCTTGTGGATTCTGCAGGAGTCACTGGGGCGGACTCTGAAAGAGGTACCGGCGGAGGAGGCGGTAGGTGCGAGAGGTGTCTGTGGTAGAGGCGACGGCTGATGAGAAGACTGAGGTGAAGGTGGTAAAAGAATGAGAGAAGCCGAGGATTCTGAGGTGGTATAGACCCTCCTTGGTCTCTTTGAGTGCCTTCGACGTTGAAGTACGACGCCGACGAGTACCTCTCGGCATTGACTCCTATCGTCGTTGAGAGCTTCTCGACGGCGATCTCCGTCGATGGGATGACGGCGATCGTCTCCGACGACGAGTACTGTCCACCGACGTCGATCGTCCCAGTCGACGGCGACCTGGACCGGGAACTTTGACGGAGAGTGTCTACGCCGTCTCGACGGCGATACGGCTGTCGATGTCAAGCGTTCTCTTCCTCGACGGTGAGCCGGTCCTCGACGGCGAGCAGGTTGGCACCGTTCCTGGTCTCAGACCTATGATGCTTGTGAGCAGGTCTGGCAGCTGCTCCAGAGGACACAGTGAGAGCCCTGGTAGAAGACTGACATTCTCCTCGCTCTGTGGCAGATTGCCCTCTTAGTCTCCTGTCCTCTTTTGCCTGAAGGCGGATTTTCTCCCTGTCCCGAAGAGTTCTTCTGAAGAAAGTTTTGCAAATGTCACAGGCATCAGGTATGTGACTTGACGGTAGGCAAATAATACAGACTTGATGTGGGTCTGTTTTGGCCTTTTTCCTGCCACAGCTAGGGCACTTATCAAAAAGAGAAGGCATTCTGGAGACAGAAAAACTTCAAATTTGTCAGAATTTGACAGGCAAAGCTAGAAAATGTTCACTCTAGATGAAAAACGTCGAGTGAAATTGAAATCCAAAGGATTTTAGTTGAGTTTTCGTCAAAAAAAGCTATGTAAAGGTAGAGCTCAATGCTTCAGGGTCCTGTCAGAAGGAGCCGGAAAAAAGAACTGAGGCAACTGCCTTTTGCTGTGCATGATGGGATACAGGAAGAGTTTCCTTTCTTAAAGGCACAGCTCTATTTACATCCTGTATAATGGCAGCCTATGGGCTACACTGCCCTGCATTGTTTCATTCTCATTTGAAGGTGTAAATAAAGTTGGAGAATATGTTTTTTACTACATTTCTAGAATAAATACGTTTTTAAAGGTGTATCTGTACTACAGCTTCCTTTCTTTCCAACCTAAAGAATGAACAATTTGGCCTTTGTAGCTTTTCACCTAGGCTGCACATTGATATTCTTAAGTGACTTAACAGGCCTTTTGCAAGAAAGGCAAACAACATCACTTAAGAATACACTACAGAACAGAGCTCCGGGGTCCCCGCGGGCGTGTTGAACTATTCAGTGCTTAAGACTATACATGGAAATCCCCTACGAGAGAACTTCCTCTTTCCAAGCTTGTCTAGTCTTTTGGATTCCCTATCCGTGGTTGCGGAAGGGAATGCGCCTGGGGATGTAGAGGCCTGGATAAAAAAAGCTCTCACAGGTGGGGTATTGTGTCAGGAACACAGGGCCATTAGGTGCTGGCTTATGGTGGCAGGCCTATTAACAGGAGCCCCTATGCTGCGTACGGACCAAGTACCAGCAGAACATCAGAACGGGCTTCATTAAAGGGCTAAAGGTGATCTGATTAAGTCGCAGCCCCAGGCTGAAGGCCTTCAGTCAGGTTAGTCGGGGACATCTAAACCGTTGTCAAGGAAGGCCACAGTGGCACAACCGATGCCGGTTCGTATCCAGAAGCCTCTGGCGCAGTACCCGAGGGGGGGGCCCGGACGAGCTTGTGTGGGGCAAAGGCACTCAGGCAGGGTCAGACTGCCCCAAGATGAGTTGCATGGCCTCGTAAAATTCACACAGTTGGGCAGTAGTGGCTCTGGTACCCGAAAACTCAGGAAGGCGCGGACCCGACCCAGCAGTAGGCTCTAAAGACTGGGACCTAGAACGACGACACTGCTTGTCCCACGTCACGTCATCCAACCAACGGGGTGAAGTCAAAGAACGTTTGCTCTTCGACTTCTTGTGCATACCTCATCGTCCTGAGGACTTAGAGGGCGACAAAGAGAGTGGGCTCCGGCAGCAGTCTCAGGAAATTCCTCACGACGGAGAGCGATGTGGAGCCAAGTACCCTTTATCCTTAGGGACCATTCCCTTAAAGTCTTTGGATTCATGGCCCGGCTCTCACCTTCGTCCATCATCCAGTGACAGGAGTCGCAAATCTTGAATCCAGTCTTCCATTACGAAAATTTGACGCACCAGCCTGTCAAAAAAGCTTTCAGAAGTCGAAAAATCCAGCCAAAAAGTGGCTGATGGGGTAGCTCTTCTTCGGATCTGGGTGTAGGCTGGGGTGGAAAGAAAAGAACAGAAGTAAGCGTGCCAGGGTGGTGCATACATAGGACCTACAACGTCATATCCGGCGAACCAGACAATGGACACGGAGTTGACCGAAGCCACCAAACTCCACGCTTAGGACTGCTCGAAAAAAATCTCTGGATCCAGACTGACACCTGGGGGAAATTCTAAGGTAAGGAATCTGCAACAGGAAGTTTTTTCAGATTGTATTGATTTCAAACTCCACACACACATTCAAGGCACTACACAACTTAGGCCCCACCCACCTGGACAGTTACATATACTTACACCAATCAACCAGGCACCTCCACGGAACTGCTTCTCACACATCCCACACACCTATACAGAACCAGATCAAGCAAACTGACCTTCTCTTATATTGCTCCTCAAGCGTGGTCCGGCCTCCAACTACAAATCCGAGCAGCCTCAGGTCTTCTTAAATTTTGCAAGCAGCTGAAAACTTGGCTTTTCAATTACCCAAGCTACAATGGACAGGGCTAGGCATGCACACCTGCTCAGTCCCGGGATAGCCTTGCAAGTGATAAAGCTCCTTACAAATACATTTAACATGGTTTGACGACAGAGGAAAAAAGCACAGTTGCCCTCCCCGGCACACTCCTGCTCTGTGAAGGAGTGGCCATGGCTCACCCTTCGATTATTTCAAGGACTGTACCTGATTGTCTCAATGTCAGACTAGAAGCAGTCCCCTCTACCTACTTAGGTGCCTCCTTGAGTTCCAGTTTTATGGGCCAGGGGCTGGGAGTAGCTTTCCACAAGAAGTTAGAAACATAATTAGCAGCACACACATAGGAGTAAATGGGTACTTACTGGTAGCCCATTTCCTCTAGGACGGGCACTTGTGCACGCTGGGCTGGGATGGGATCTAGTGCACCGCAATCTCCAGGTTAGAGCAAGAACACCCTCTTGATTTGAAATACATTTATAATATTTGAGTTATGTATTAATTATGCATTTTCTTTTTCCAAACTAAAGTTAAAAATATCTGTTCATATAATTTAATAAAAATAGATAGGATTGTGGGTATATTGAGAAATGGGTGGGTAATTTAGCATTTACATATATAAAAACTTTTCTTCTTTTGAGAGATTTTTGCTTAATAGTTTTAAAGCTTTTTAACAATTCTGTTCATTTTTTTCATTCTGAAACAATATTTTAGTGTTTTTTTTAATTTTAAAATGTTTTAATGATTGTAGTTTTTTTTGCACTTGTCTATTTAAATTCTAACATAATTGTTGATAGGTACTTATTATTTGGATGTAGTGAAGCTAGCCCCCAAAGATATATATATATTCCTAGACTGGACTTAGATTAGTATATCTGGCCCCCACCATTCAATTTACATACTTTGCTGCCTAACAGACATTTAGTAATCAAAATAGTAAATTCAACTTCTGCCACCCGATGTGTGAACTTTCCCCACTGTATCAGACTGAAGTATAGTAAATCTGCAACACAAACCCTAGACCAAATGCATTAATTTTTCCAATATGTGCTAAACTGGAGTAAGAATAGTAAATCAAACCACCCTTGCACACCATTTTCCCAATGTTTTTTAGTTTAGAGTTAAACTAGAAATTAATGTCTATCTCCATTCCTAACCCCTCTAGTTTTGGGCATTGTTGCTTACTACTCCCTTCACCCACTGCTCAGGGAACTAGGTGAAAGGGACTTGCAATGTCACATGACAGGAGTCAACCCATCCAGAATTGTGGCTGTCACATGGAAGCTGCCAGTTGTTATCCCACAATCACCAGCACTATCAACCCTGTCCTCGTTCGGGCGCCCCATAAGCCATGACTGAACAAATGAATACGGTATTCATACATCTACTTCAGGGTTTGAGGCCTCATAGTCCATAAAGGCCACACCCGGAACATGGCCAGGTGCTAGTCTTTCCTGGCTGTTAATAAGGGAGAACTCGGAGTCCTGTTTATCACCTGTGAACAACTGCTTGGTCTCAGCTCTCCACCTGTGTGCCCAGCTGTCGAATCGACCTTCAAGCGAGATGTCAAGAACATCCTCCCTGTTTGCAGTGCTTCTTGGAATTCCCCCTGCAGCATCACCTCAGAGTTTCCTAGCATCCTTGGAAATATTTAACCTCGCCCAGCACTGTCTCCTGCGGCCTCAGGTTAGACTTAGCTAGGGAGAGTTAGATATTACTCGTGTGGGAATTTTGTTGGGCTCCTTATAATATGCCCTGCACCAATGTAGTGTGAGTTTTTCAAGCCATCAAAGATTTGATGTCTTCTCGGGCTCTACAGTGTTATATGCTGACCTGGTGTAAGCCTCAGTTTCTGATCAGTGCGCAACATTGTGGCTTTTACAAATACTATGCAACAGCAGAAAAATACAGTCTTCTGGATGCTTGTTTTGGCTCTGACAAGCTAAAGATGATGTGTTGGTGATTTACTAAATGTTTACCATAGTGCATCAGTTACTAGTTCAGGTCTCATTTTATGTAGAATGTTACCATTCATGCGAAAAAAATGCTTGTGAAAGCACAGAGCAACAGTAGTCCTATGGGCAGTGTAGGAAAGTAGAATCTTTCTAACACAATACCCCCCACTTTTTGCCAGGTGTCAGTGTGTTTAGACTGTAGTGCACTGGGATCCTGCTAATCAGGACCTCAATATGTGTTCCCTCCTCTAAATGTGGTTGCTGATAAACCTTTACACACCACAATGCATACATGTAAGTCCCTAGTATATGGTACATAGGTAACCAGGGCATAGGTACACCAGGGTCTCCCATGGGCTGCAGCAGGTACTATGCATGGGAGGTCATGCAAGCTGAGAGTAGAGGACTGCCATTGCAGCCTGCATGACATTGTGCATGCATCTTTTCACACCAGATATAAGGCTTGCCTTATATCACAGTCACTGCAACTGGACTCTTCAAGTCACCCCTCTGGTAGGCCCTTCAGCCCAAGGGCAGCGTGCATGTCCCTAAGTGTGAGAGTACCCCTGAATGAGCAGGGTACGTCTACAAACACCAAACTCCATTCCCTCGGCTTTGTAAGTGAGGAAGACATCTTAAGGTATGTAGTAGACACTGGACAACACGAGTAGTCCAACATAATAACGGTTTCTCTGAACCTAGGCATGTTTGGCAATCATGTTGGAATCATGCAACTACACAGATTCCAGTGCTAGTTGCAAGCTCCTATGTATTCTGGGGGTTCCAAAGAGGATTCCTCAGGTCTGCCTGTGCAGCCTTATGGGGTCTGGCTGCTGATGAGCCGACCTCAAGCAGGGGAAGGAAGAACAAAGGATTTCCTGCAAGTCACAGGTGTGACCACCTCTCCCTTTGAATTAGGTGTTTCTGGGCTGGGGTGGCCTCTGAGTGCCATCAGACCGCTTTGAAGAGCACATTTGGTGCCCTCCTTGAATAATCCGATCTGCACCAATTCAGGAACCCCCGGTATCTGCCCTGGCCCAAAACTACAGAAAGGACAGTGGAGTGACCACCCCCCTGTTCAGTCCTCCCCTAGCGAGGTGCACAGAGCTCTGCCAGGTAGCTGGTTGATTCTGCCATCTTGAAAAAAAGATGGGCAGAGGCTGCTGCGAGCATCTAACTGGTTAGGACAGGTAGATGGTGTCTCTGACCCCCTCTGATAGTTGGGTCACTACAGAGAGTAACCAACCCCCTTTTAGGGTTAGTTAAGGGCTCCCCCAAGGATGAGTCCTCAGATTTGTTGAGCAAGACTCTTCAAGAACTCTCTGCAGGACATCTTTTGCTCCTAGCCTCCGGAACTTCTGCTGGACTGCTTTTGGAACTGAAACAAAACTGTATCCAGTTGGGAGGGCTCCTACTGCAGCATTGTTTCTCCAGCTCCTGCAAGATTTCTGCAACATCCGTGGCTGTGCATCCTCCAGGGTCACAAGGACTCTGCCTGCATCCATGAAGCAAGAAGGAATCTCCTTTGGAGTGAAGGAGTCACTCCTCTGCATCCGAAGGCACCTCAAGACGACAGCGACCAGCTGGTGGATTCTGCTGTCCCCATGCATGATAGGGCTCTGTTTACGGGGGTTCTGTGGTCCTCTCTGGGTACAACTTGTCTTCTGACCAACTTGGGAGTTAGCGTACCCTTGCTGTAGCCACTAGAATGGAACCCGTGTGCAATGAGACAGTTGCTCTAGCCAAGGTTGGCTCTTCCTCCAAGAGATCTTCGAGCTCCAAGAAGCCCCAGCCTCCAGCACTCTGCAACTTCAAGATCAGCTTCCACTCTGCAGCTCCTGCAACGTGGGACTCCTCTTTTGTTGTGCTGCTGAAGACTGTCTCCTTCTGCCAGTGGGTCACTAGCTGTGGCTCCTCTGAATCGCTTTCCTTGCTGTTGAAGGCCAGCCCTGACTCCCCTCCACATGTGGAGTCACTAGGGCCTTGCTGGTCCTCAAACCCCTGCAATATTCCTTGCATCAACTATTTGCATTTGCCAAGGCTTGATGGTGGTCCTGCTGGCCACGACCCTCCTGTAATCGGGTGACCTACAGGGGACAGCTCGTGGGTGAATCCAATGGACTTAGTAAGTGCAGGGAGGCCATTTTACCTGTGTACTGGATACAGGTCGCTACCTATATCCAGCTACATAATGGTAACTCTGAGCCTAGGCATGTTTGGTCTCAAACATGTTGGAATCATAACCCAATACTGTTCCCAGTATTGGTTGTATGCACTCTGATGGCTCCTTAGAGGACATCCAGCTTTTCTCCTATCAGTTTGCAGCGTTTGCCCAGGCAAGCCCGTGCTACTGCCATCCTACAGACAGGTTTCTGCCCTCCTGCTGCTTGACCAGCTCAAGCCCAGGAAGGCAGAACAAAGGACTTCCTTTGTGAGTGGTAGCTAACACCCTCTACCTTTGGAAGGAATGGTTTCTTACCTGTAACTCCAGTTCTCTCGTAGGGGTATTTCCATGATAGTCATAAGCATTGAATAGTTCCGCGCGCCTGCGGGGACCCCGGAGCACTGATGTGAAGTATATTCTTAAGTGCAAACACCAGCCGTTTAAAGAAAAGGTCTGTCAAAAAACACTTAAGAATAACATTGTGCAGCCTATGTGAACAGCTACACAGGCCAAATTGTTGAAAAGAAAATCAATAGTAGTGTAAATTAATGTTCAAACACCTATTTATTCTAGAAATGTAATAACAAATACATTCTCATACTTTATTTACACCTCTGATGAGAATAAAACAATGCAGGGCAGTGTAGCCCATAGGCTGCCATTATACAGAATGTAAATAGAGCTGTGCCTTTAAGAAAAGTAAAGTCTTCCTGTTTCCCATCATGCACAGCAAAAGGCAGTTGCCTCAGTTCTTTTTTGGAGGCTATTACCTGACATGAAGAAAAAACAAAACATTTGTTGGAGTACCCACCTCCATAATATTCATGTTCTATGTCAACTCCACCGGGGAGGAGGGAGGGTTGCTTATGACTATCATGGAAATACCCCTACGAGAGAACTGGAGTTACAGGTAAGAAACCATTCCTTCTCTCGTAGGGGATTTCCATGTATAGTCATAAGCATTGAATAGAGTAGCAAGCCCATCCCCATAGCCGCGGTGGAGTCGATATAAGAATACTGAGAAAAACATGAATCATGCAAACAAATTCTTGAGCAAAGCCTGTCCAACCTGAGCATCTGCCCTAGCGTCTGTATCAAGGCAGTAATGCTTAGTAAAGGTATGGACCGACCTCCAAGTGGCAGCCTTGCATATTTCTGCCAAAGGGACATTTCTCATCAAGGCTACAGTAGCTGCTTTCCCTCTGGTCGAGTGGGCTTTTGGTCTACCACCAAGGGATTTGTTTGCTAACTGATAACATAACATTATACATGAAACAATCCACCTGGATAAAGATTGTTTAGATGTGCCCAAACCTGTTCTGATTGGGCCATAGTTAATAAAAAGCTGTTGTGATTTTCGTAAGCTTTTTGTCCTGTCCAAGTAAAATTTCAATACTCTCTTTACATCCAGAGAGTGCAGAGTTCTCTCAGCAGGAGTAGCTGGATTCTGAAAGAAAGTCGGTAATGAAATTGTTTGGTTCACATGGAAGTCGGAGACTACCTTAGGTAGAAATTTTGGATGAGTTCTCATTACCACTTTTGCAGAATGAAAAACCGTGTAGGGTTCCTGAGCGCAAAGGGCCTGGATTTCGCTGACCCTACGCGCTGAAGTGATTGCCACCAGAAAAGCAGCTTTCCATGTGAGATGCTGCAGCGATGCCTTGTGTATCGGCTCGAATGGCGGCAGCATCAGACGTGATAAGACAACGTTCAGTTCCCATGGAGGAGAAGGCTTTCTAATGGGAGGAAAAACCTTTTTTAAACCTTCTAGGAAATCCTTAATAATCGGAATCCGAAAAAAGGAAGTTTGTGAAGGACTCTTTCTGTATGCTGTTATCGCCGCCAAGTGAACTTTTATTGACGACAGTTGTAAGCCCGATTTTGCCAAACTTAACAAGTATGGTAAGATAGATTGTTCTCCACAAGAAACCGGGTCAATGTTGTTGTGTAAACACCAAATGCAGAATCTCTTCCACTTGCTTGCATAGGCTGATCGTGTGGAAGGGCGTTTTGCTTCCCTCAGAATTTCCATACAGTCCTGAGGTAAGTTCAAATGTCCATATTGCACTAGCTCAGGAGCCATGCTGCCAAACTCAACGATGAGGGGTTGGGATGAGATATCTGCCCTCTGAACTTCGTGAGAAGGTCCGGGCGATATGGTAGCCTGATGTGTGGTTTGAGTGACCGGTGAAGAAGGTCTGGGAACCACCACTGGCGTGGCCACTCCGGAGCAATTAGGATCATTTTGGTCTGAGCATTGGACAGCTTCTGGAGAACTGCCGGAATCAGGGGAAGCGGTGGAAAGGCGTAAAGAAATGCCCCTGACCAGCTTATCCATAGGGCATTCCCCAGTGTCCCTGGATGGTAATATCTGGAGGCGAAGTTTTGGCATTTTTTGTTTTCTGGGGTTGCGAATAGGTCTGTAGAAGGGGTACCCCAGAGTGCGAAAATGGAATGAACGACGTCGTCGTGTAGTACCCATTCGTGGTTCTCGCTTATTACCCGACTGAGGGCATCCGCTTGAACATTCTGGATGCCGGGCAGGTGAGTTGCCACTAGCGACAGGTTCCTGGCTAGAAGCCAATGCCAGATTGTCTGGGCCTCTCTGGATAAAATTCTGGACCTGGTGCCTCCTTGTTTGTTCACGTAGTACATAGTGGCCACGTTGTCTGTCTGAAGAAGGAGAGTTTCCGTTCTCAGAGAGGGAAGGAAGGCTTTGAGCGCAAGGTGGACTGCGCGAAGTTCCAGCAGGTTGATGTGATAGAGACTCTCTTTCTGTGACCACTCGCCTTGGACTCGAAGATGTTCCATGTGCGCCCCCCATCCGAGCAGTGACGCATCTGTTACGATGGTTTGAGATGGAGGTCGTTGTTGGAACGGAATCCCCACCAAGAGATTGCTGGGCAAACACCACCACTTGAGGGATTGTAGGGTGTGAGGAGACAGCAGGACTTTGTTCTCCCAATCGTCCCTCAGTTGACACCACTGATCCTCTAGATTTTCCTGCAATGGTCTCATATGGAGACGAGCATTGGGAACCAGATGGATACAAGACGCCATCGAGCCCAGTAGAGAAGCTATTATTCTTGCAGTGGCTTGAGGTCTTTCCTGCAGTTGTTTGCACTTTTGGAGAATCGATAACCGTCGTTCCTCCGAAGGAAACACCTTTCCTAGCTTGGTATCTACAATGGCCCCTAAGTAATGCAACCTCTGAACAGGTGTTGCTGTTGATTTCAGAAGATTGACTTGAAGACCAAGTTTTTGTAGCAGTTGTAGAGTGCATTCGAAATGCTGCTGTGCCTCGAGATAGCTGGAGGCCTTTATGAGCCAATCGTCTAGATAGGGATAGACGAATATTCGCTGTTTCCTCAAGTGGGCGGCTACTACCGCCATGCATTTGGAAAAAGTCCTTGGCGCTGATTTTAGGCCGAACGGTAGAACTGCAAATTGGTAATGGCGTTTTCCGACAGTGAACCTTAGGAATTTTCGATGTTTCTTGGCTACTGGGATATGGAAGTAAGCGTCGCAAAGATCTATCGCACATAGCCAGTCGCCCTGACGTAAATGTGGGTAAATTTGGTGTAAGGCTAACATCCTGAATTTTTCTTTGCGAATCCATTTGTTTGCTGTCCTCAGATCTAAGATGGGACGAAACTCTTGTTTGTCTTTTTTCTGTACAAGGAAATATCTCGAATAAATCCCCTTCCCATGTTGGCTGATGGGAACGGGTTCTATGGCTCTTTTTTGCAATAGGATATTGACCTCTAACTGCAGAGCTTCGAGATGGTGGTTGGCTGTTTTGGGTGGAACAGATGGTGGAGAACTGGTGAATCTGAGAGCGTAACCATGTCTCACAATATTCAATACCCAGGCGTCTGTTGTGATGCGTAGCCACTCGTCTAGATGATTTGAGATACTTCCCCCTACCGGAGTGGGTAACGGAGGAGGGGGAAGCAAAGATTCAGGGCCTAGACGTGGGAGTTTGTCGAGGTGTCTGGGTCTGAGGTGTTGAACGACCCCTTGTCGACTTTCTGGAGAAGCCCCTCTGATGCTGCTGCTGCTGCTGTTGCTGAGGGCGTGAAGACGACCAATGTGGAGCCTGATACCTGTGGGTGAACAGTCTTCTTTGATATGGGCGGAATCCCTTTCGCTGTTCTTTAGGTCGCTCTATGCCTACCGCTTTTAAGGTATCCAGCTCCGACTTCATTCTGGCCATCTCATCATCGGCATGAGAGCCGAATAAAGTGGAGCCTGAGAAAGGCAGGTTCTGTATCCTCTGCTGTGCTTCGGGTTTAAGCGATGTAAGCCGCAGCCATGCATGTCTCCTGAGCGCTATACCATGAGCATAGTTATGTGCGGATAGAGTTGAAGCATCTGCCGCAGCACTTATGATCTGGTTAGAAACCATTGCTCCCTCGCTCACGACCTCTAGGAAATCTTCCCTTTTGTCCCTAGGGAGATGCTCTGAGAACTGTAGTATAGAGTCCCAGAGGGATCGATCATATCTCCCTAATAAAGCAGTGGCACTGGCTGCTTTCATGGTGATAGATGCCGTCGAGCATACTTTTCTTCCTGCAGCATCGATCTTTCTGCTTTCTTTGTCTGGGGGAGCAGAGGAAGACGGTGACGTCGAATGCGATTTCTTCGCTGCCACTATAACTACCGAGTCTGGTACTGGGTCCGACCTCAAGAATAGAGGATCTTGCTCTGGTGGACGGTACTTTTTAATGAGTCTGGAAGGAGCAGACTTTGTTGTAGCCGGCGTGAGAAAAATGTCCATTGCCGGTTCAATAAGACCCGGAACCAGTGGAAGTAAAGGTCGTGAAGATGTCCTTTGATGCAAGGTCTCAAAGATTACTGATGTCGATTGGGCTGGAGCTGCTAGCGGGATATTCAGCTTGGTTGCCCCTCTCACTAAGACCTCCTGAAATGTGTTGACATCATCTATGGGAGACACTCTTGGGGATGGTGAGTCTGATAAGGTTGGAGAGTAGTCTCGTGTGGACGATGAAGAATGTCCATGATGTGATTGACGACGGTGCCTTGAGGTAGATGTACGTCTCGAGGAATAACCAGAACGCCCTGCAGATCGCGTTGGAGTCCTCGGAACAGGTTCTGGAGGAGGCGCCGGAAGAGGAGCCGTAGGTGTTACCGGCGTCTGTGGTAAAGGCGACTGCCTTTGTGAGAGCTGTGGTGATGCTGGAAGTAGGATAAGCGAGGCCGAGGATTCTGAGGTTGTATAAACCCTTCTAGGCCTCTTAGATGGTCTTCTCGACGTCGAAGCACTCCTCGACGTCGAACTGCGGTGACGCCGAGTGCCTCTAGACGTCGACTCGTCTCGCCGCTGAGAACCTCTCGACGACGAACCTCGACGTCGGTGCAGTGACGGTGAACGCCTCCGACGGCGAACACTGTCTCTCGACGGCGATCTCCCTCGCCGTGTCGACGGCGAGCCCGACTCGGATCTCCTTGGCGTGGACTGTGTTCGCCGTGTCGACGGCGACCCAGATCCTCTCGACGTCGGGTGTCTTCGCCGCCTCGACGGCGAAATAGCTGTCGACGGCGAACGATGTCGTTTTCTCGCCGGCGAAGCACTCCTCGACGGCGAACATGTTGGCGCCGTTCCCTGCTTCGACGTCGACGCTCTCGACGTCGTCGGAGATCTATGTCGTTTTTCAGCAGGTCTGGAAGGAGTCATGGAGGAAACAGGTTGAGCCCTGGTAGAAGTCTGACCTTCTCCTCGCTCTGTAGTGGAATGGCCACTTTTTCTCCTGTCCTCTTTCGCCTGGAGTCGGATCTTCTCTCTGTCACGAAGGGTTCTTCTAGAGAAGGTTTTACAGATGTCACACGACTCCGGTTTGTGGCTGGATGGAAGACAAATTATACAGACCCTATGTGAATCTGTTTTAGCCTTCTTTCTTCCACAAGAAGGACATTTATCAAAAAGTGAAGGCATTTCTAACTAGAAAAACCTCAAAATTCTGTCAGAATTTAACAGAAATCAGTAGAAAATGATCACTCAAAGGTAAAAACGTTGAGTGAAAATGAAATTCAGAAGATATTTCAATGAATTTCTGTCACAAAAGCTTTTGTGAGGTAGAGCTCAATGCTTCAGGGTCCTGTCAGCAGGAGCCGGAAAAAAGAACTGAGGCAACTGCCTTTTGCTGTGCATGATGGGAAACAGGAAGACTTTACTTTTCTTAAAGGCACAGCTCTATTTACATTCTGTATAATGGCAGCCTATGGGCTACACTGCCCTGCATTGTTTTATTCTCATCAGAGGTGTAAATAAAGTATGAGAATGTATTTGTTATTACATTTCTAGAATAAATAGGTGTTTGAACATTAATTTACACTACTATTGATTTTCTTTTCAACAATTTGGCCTGTGTAGCTGTTCACATAGGCTGCACAATGTTATTCTTAAGTGTTTTTTGACAGACCTTTTCTTTAAACGGCTGGTGTTTGCACTTAAGAATATACTTCACATCAGTGCTCCGGGGTCCCCGCAGGCGCGCGGAACTATTCAATGCTTATGACTATACATGGAAATCCCCTACGAGAGAAATAGGTGTTACATGGCTTGGGAGGGGTAGTCTCCCCAAGCCACTGGTATGCTTTGAAGGGCACATGTGGTGCCCTCCTTGCATAAACCGGTTTGCACCAGTCCAGAGACCCCTGCTCTGGTGTGAAACTGGACAATGAAAAGGGGAGTGACCACTTCCCTGTCCATCACCACCCCAGGGGGGGGTGCCCAGAGCTGCTCCTGGTGGCCACTTGATTCTGCCATCTTGAATCCAAGGTGCTACAGAGGCCCCTGGGAGCATCTGAGTGGCCAGGTCAGGCAGTTGACATCACAGCCCCCTCCTAAAAGGTGGTTTCCCTGCTAGTTGACTAATCCCCCTTCCTGGGCTATTTAGGGTCTCCCTCTTGGGTAGGTCCTCAGATTCGACATGCAAAATCCCAGCAGGACTCCTCTTCATCATTTACTTCATGTTCTGGCCATCAGGGAGGCAACTGGATCTTCCAGGAACTGACAACTTGCAACTCCAGCTGTGACTCCACTTTGCAACATTGTTTCTTCGGCTCCTTTCAGCAACTGCAATATTTCCCTGGCTGTGCATTCTCTCAGGGTGACGAGTCTTCAACCTGCACAAGAAGCAAGAAGCAAGAAGGAATCTCCCTTGGAGTGAAGGAGTCATTCCCCCACATCCGCAAGCAACGACGACCAGCTGTGCGAGTCTCCTCTCCAGCAAGACTGTGTGGCTCATGGAACACAGGATGGTAAGTCCCTGCCTCTCCTTGCAGGACAGTATCCCTGTGCACTGCTACTCTTGCAACTACCAAGCTTTGTTGGCTGTTCTTCCGAGGGATCTTAAGGCTCTGGGTAGCCCCAGCCTCCAGGACTCATCCCTGCAAAGCACAGTCTCCTAGCTGCTACTCCAGAGACGTGGGACTCTTCTCCAGATGTGCTGAGTGGGCCTCACAGACTCCTGTGCTTGCGAGTTGCCTATGGGGACTGAATCCTCGACTTCTGACTCTTCTCACTGTTGAAGATTGCCTGGGACTCCCGTCCTTGGGTTGAGTCCCCCACCTACCTCTAGAGAGCCCTGGCTTTCTAGACACTGTCTACACCTCACTAACAGGGGATAGCTGGACCTGGTATAATGTGATAACGTCAGTATAATAGGTGTTACATGGCTCACCACACACAAGCCTGCTTCCTACAGGGACCCTGTAGTCTGTCAGAATGGGTGTCATAACAAATTCTGGGGTTCACTAATGCTCCAAAAGAAAATCAACAACATGGTGAACTGCTTCAATCGCATGACCATAGTGCCAACATATTCTTTCATCTGTACAGATTCCTGCCCTGGCCAACATGATTACTAAAAAGGGTAGTATGCCAAAATGGAAGATGAGTTTGCCACACTGTTTGGTTCAAATCATCAGAAGATATTATTAGATCTAAACTTATAACTTCAAACATACAGTGCAATGTTTCAAAACCTGTAAAAAAAAGCTAGCAAATATTGAGAGCTTTAAAATGAGTTTTCATAACGGGAGCTTAAGATGGCTGAGCGTCATCTGATAACACCATACTTAGGGTCAGTACCTAGAGAATAAATTTGACTTCTTAGAACTTCTTTCTCGAAGTGGAGTCTCCTACTTGTTCCAGCTTCATCAGGGTTAGCAGGGTGCCACAAGCAACCCAACTGCTGTCTTAATGCAGGGTTCACATACATGTATAAGGCACTACTCCACGCCGATTATAAGGGACAATTCTCATCCAATTATTCAAGGTCTAGTTTTATAGATGCCTATCACTTTTTCCAAAACAAGGCCTCCATTGAAATTGTCACTGCAACCAACACACCATTATTGTGGACCATAAGTCAGAGTTGGCACAACTTAGCTGAACAAGTCTTTGTGAAGGCCATGAGTAAGTAGCCAATAGAATCAGTTACATCTGGTTAATATACCCCTGCAAGAGCTCCGAACAACCAGCTCTTAAAATCGAATCAAGGTCACACTTAAATTACAGTTCAAAATATCTGCAAGTGAACAATTTCTACTTTTTTGGGAACTTGGGGGCCAGTTCATTTTGAGGATCTCACAACTCCATTAACCAAAATAAAAAATGTTTTCCTTGCATTTCAAGAAGTTTTCCAAATTGTATTCTTCCAGAAAATATGTGCTTTGCTGCAAACTTAGTTCTGTCAAGGATTACTACACTGTCCACATAAGTTTGAAGCAAAGTGCTTCCCCCTCCCCAACTTTGTCAGGAATCTCACAATTCCCAATCTTTTTTAGGCATAACATGGAGATAAATGTTAAAGAAGCACGATCAGAGTATGCAGCCTTGGCTTACTTCAGACTTACTTGTAATTGGGTGAGAATACTGCCTACGAACTTCAGTGCAGCCCAAGCCTCCCATATGTATCACTAACATGAGCTAGCCATTTGGGTACAACCCAAAGGGCCATATTTCCCCAATAAACCTTTGTATACCTTATGAAAAAGTTGTCGAGAAGTCCACCAAAGCCTAACACCACGTATGTTGCTCACATGTCATAACGTGTGCACTGGGAGATCTATCCATCATCCTAAATATTATGCCAGACCGTAACATTAGCTATTCACTGCAGGTGCATCTTTAATAAATTTGTATTCATTCCTTGAAGCCTGGCACCGAACCAGGAATGCTTAACTGACGTGTTTGGGGAAGTGTTTCATAAAACTCAGCACCCATGGGTAATAGACTAGGCAGTCAACAACCCCATTCAATACAACCCCCTTTTGCTTTACTTCTGCTGTTGCACATGATGTACATGAGACTGCCCTGGCAGTTGGGGGAAGAGATGTAGCGATTGAGCAGGTGAAGAGGCTTGGTACTAAATGCTAAGATAGCTCTTTGAACGAATTATCTTTCTCTGGATCAAACTATGGAATCTCCAAAACACTCTTAAAGATGGGAAATGTTTTTTGAAGGTTCAGTTGCCTATCACCTGTATCAAGAGGTGTGCTTTCAACCAGTTAACAAATACGTAAGCATCTATCATACGATTAAACAAACTCAACTCTGTGGAGCTACTCAAAATGTATACAATGTGGCTGAGGAACAACTAATGAAACTCACAATGGTGATAAAAACTCATCTGACCGCAACAAGATTATACAGACGCAAGATCGTGACATCAAAACTGCCAAAGCAATGTCCAAACTAACAGTGTCACTAACCCCCAGCAGCACAGCTTCAAGTAACTTAGTGTCCTGTAGTTAATCTGCTAGCACAGACTAAACAGAGGGCAGTTTATTATAAGGAGGAAATGTGCTTTTGTCCCATTGAAATGGGTAATTCAGTAGAATGTAACAGAGGGATGTATTTTGTGTACTTATTAAGAGAACACGTAACAGAATCAAAGTACTTTGAATAGTGTTGCTTATAGCTGTACAATTTTGAGGTACAGCATATTCCCTCAAATCTATTTTAAAAGTTTTAAAAGCTTGACAAACACTTACCCGGTCGTGAAGAGTCCAACCAACATATTTTAAATAACTGTCATTCAGGAACGCATCACTGTACATTTTCATCCACACCCCAATTTCCTCAATGCAAATTGCTCGAATTTCAGCTATTGCATCACTGAAAAATAAAGAATACTGAACTGAATTATCAGAAATATTACATTATATAACATATATTGGATTAGGCTCTAAATATATATTTGAAAAATAAACTGCAGAAACTGAGATCAAATAAATATTGGCAATAACTGCAAGGGAATGAGGATACACAGTTTGAGACCAGGCCTAGTAGTGGAGGTACTCTGATCTAGGGTAGGATGGAGGGCCATTAACACTGCCTATATTTTAAAGTCCAGACAAAAAGCTATCTCCCTTTAGAATGGCAAAAACACTTCACAAAGCTTTTTAAAATCTGACCCAATCAGATAATGTGCATTTAGGTTCATATCCAGCAGCAGGCTCCATCCCACCTTTGTTCTTTACATGCATGAACCTGGCACTAAAACTAGAGCTAACCTGGAAATAAAGGTTTGTTGTGTATAATGGACGACGCCTCTAATTTAAAAGTTACGTAGTTACCATCTTGGTATCTATCTTATCTCACACGTGAACGTCTCCTGCCCGCAATACTTTAAAATATATTGAAGCAAAACATACAAAGTAGTAATGACCACACACTCAAAGTCAGATATTGCATTAACAAATTTCAACAGCTATTGGTCATACTAAGCACCAACTCTGAATGAACCACTGTGAAAGTACTATTTCGGTACAGCCCGTATCACTGCAGTGCAGCCCTTAGCTGGGACGTCTCTGAAATGTGACAAAAGAAAAAACACTTACCCGCAACACCAGTTCTCCACCATGGATATAGTCAATGTTTACATAAATATCTCCATTTATAACAAAAAACGCCTATGTACAGGCAACATTCTTGTTCTTTTGGGGTTGTTCAGGTGTTCTGAAAGCATCAATTTTCTCCCTCTGAATAGCTGAAAAGTCAAAGTATACTGCTCCAAGAGATAGCTCATCATATAATGGGCAAACACTACACTTTCACTTCAAGCACAAGGCAATCCTAGCATGCATCGAGGCAGGGGATCTATTAGTTTGTTTTGTCACAATAGTGATGAAAGTAAAGGGGCACTAAAAAACTGACTCAATTTCGATGTGCCTCCCTAAAGGACCCCTCACCGAGCACAAGCACCACGGTCATTGCAAGCTGCGTCTCTTGGCGCAGACAAATGTGAAAACACGGCATGTCACATCCCTGTGTGCCATGTCCCCTACCACTGCATATGATATTTGTAAAGTCACCCCTACAGCAGGCCTGTCAGCTCCAAGTCAGGGAGCATAGTATCAGATGTGTCAGCATATCTGAATGAGCAGATATGCCTATGTGCTGTTAGTCCTATTAATGCCAGTACAAGTGATCAGGGAGCCATCTTACGACATGTGCTGGACACTGGTGAGAACGAGTTCCCCAGTTACATGATGGCTTCACTGAATATAGGGATGTTTGGTATCAAACATCTCATATGAATAAGCCCACACTGATTCCAGTGATGGCTTTATCAATACATGCACCCACAGGGCACCTTAGAGGTGCTTCTGAAAACCTACCAGCCTCTGATGTGCTTGCTGACTGGTTTCTGCCAGCCTGCCACCGGTGAAACAGTTCTGGTCCCCTAGGGACAGGGTCCTCTGCTCTCCAGAACAAAAGCCTGTCCAGGAAGGGAGTACAGTACCCTCTCCCACAGGATGAGCTGCTGATAAGCCTTCTTAAGATGGCAATCTTCAAAGGGCTGCCGCCTTTGAAATGCAAATCAAGGCTCTCCCTCAAAGGAGGGAAAGCCAACACTCTTGTCCAGAGCCCCTTGGCACCTGGACAGGAGGAAAAATTATAAAGTTAGGTAGGCATTGGTTCAACCCGAATGGCCCCCTGGCCAGAGCCCGGAGCTTCTTTTCTCAGTAACCGATCTTCATTGAAATGCATTAGGCACCCGGTGCTGTTTTGCACCCGGACGTCCCGTGCCAGTGGTAGTCTACAACTCGTGCTGCCTTGAACCATACCCACTACTCACCTTAACTCCTGGAGAATAATCTTAAGTCGCTGTACGCTACCTGTTTGCAGAACTTGTTTTTTTCTCCCATAGGATAACATTGCATTGAGTCCAATTTTTGAAGTGAAAAGAATCCCAAATTAAAAACCTACTTACCAGAACAATTTTTCTCTGAGGCCTAAACATACATAAAGATACTTGCTATTTTTTTAAATAAATTGCAGTGGATCTCCTGTTCAGTCAATAAATGAGACACATGACTCACTGTGTGTATTTGTGGATGTCTTGAACTCCTGTGTTAAGCCTAAGGCTGCTTGACCACACTACCTTCAAATCGAGCACTTTGGGATTGCATAGCAAGCCCGGTCCACTCTTTGGGGAACCCTGGACCCTTTACACAGTATTGAACTACCACATAAAGGACCAGCTTCCTACAGTAGTCTGGGTTTGCAAGATCATCAGCGGACCTTTTCCATCACAACAGTCCTTTTTATCCAGATGTGGACAACTACAGGAAGTGGAGGGGGCAGCGTGGTGGAGGACATTTTCCTGGTTTTTAACCCTTTGCCAGATGAGGTCAATAATCAGTATGGTTCTCACGGCTTCCTTTGGTCATTCTGAAAGGCAAACAGGAAGCAGTCTTTTCTGGCAATGGCTGATTTCACATCTTTGACACCAGCTTACCTTTTGATTGAATCTTAGCAGTCATCAAGTCCTCTTATGTAGTAGTGGCTTTACAATGTTCCTTGAGGTACTTCCCTCCACTTCTACATCTTCAGCCTCTGTGTCCTCTTTATTATCTCCTTCCACTTGTGGGCAGATTGGAGCTGAAAGCAATGGCAGTAGCTTTAGAGATGGCAGGAGTGGCCGATCTGCTACTTAGTCCGGGACCCAGAAGTACAATCTCTTGTGCTCCAAGTCCGACAGGAGAGCCACTTGGGCAAGGAGCATCAGACAACAAGGACCATTGCGGAGGGGGATAAAAATCACATGGTATTAATACTTTCCACGGGGACATGGCCTAATGATGGAGTATGAAGCCTTTCTACGAGGCTCCTGCCGGAAACTCCCCATCAAACATCATCCTGAACAATAACACGGACCACTGGGGCCCCCAAATCATCAAGAAAAGCGTCTGGGCGGGGGCCCAAGTAGGTCTTCCTCAGTGATGCTTCCTTTGACAAATGTGTGACTACAAGGGGCATCACCCCTACACCAGACCTGGGGCTAACTGCCCTTAAAGTTTAGGGTACCTCCAAACTTGAGTAAATTCTCAGGGAGGCCTTGAGTGTGTTGCATATGAGCCTCTCACCATTAAGATACGATAGGTTCTTCACACTACACTCAGTAGGGATCTCAGACCAGTTATGACTTAGCATGTGGGCAGAAAGATGTTGGCCGTTAGGATTAGAGCAACGGAATGAGTCAATACACTCAAAAACCATCCATTTCTTGTTTTTATTTTACCAGCAGACACCACTTAAAAGGTGTGATTTTACCCTCTTGATCTGTTAGGTAATTTTATTACAACTGGATCACTGTATTATCCAGAAAAAATAATTTAAGAACTTGCTCTGGTTTCATTTAACTACGAAGCTGAGTCCGCCCAAGTGGCACCGTCCTACCTGGGAGGGGGTAGGTTGCCAAATGATGAAGCATGACACTATTATGTGTGTGAGACCACCTATTCCGTAAGGAGGAACCCCTGAGATAGGTCTCAAATACATGGGTTTCACAACCACTTCTTATTAGACTGAATCACTGCAATAGTGGTACCACCACAAGCTGGTCTGGTATTCCATTCCCCTCATACTCTGTGTTCACCGTTTTGATTTGGGGAAGTAGTATTGGGGGTTATAGCCCTCCATGTCCCTACGTGTAAAAACAGCCCCCAAATACTCGTCAGTGACTCCCAAAAATCCCCTGCAGACGGTGGATCGAATGTTGCTGAACTACTACCACAGACGCCGTTAAAACAAAACTTTGATAAAATACATGGACGAACTCGATTTAAGAAGGTGGCTGCGGCCGAGCGTCTAACCCACGGGCAACCTACTGAGCACAGTGGAAGATCAAATGCCAGCCGAGTGGAGGGCACCAAGCGAGACAGCACTGCCTGACAACCCTGGACAGCTCAGGACATGGCACAGAAGGTCTACCCAACGGCCCTGAGACATCGAAGACTGAGCGGATGTCCAACCACCACAGAGGACTCACTCGGCAGGAGCGGAGCACAGGGAAGCCTGGAGAAGGCAGAGGCAGGCAATGCATCGGCAACGCTAAGGAACTGAGATGGCCGGCGCTCACCACAGCACTAAGGAGCAAGAGACTCTAGTAACCAGACCAGTAAGAAGGTGGATTCCAGTGTACAGAGGTCTGACACTGGAGCACTGGCCTGCTCCCGCACGTAGGCTGCGTGTGACGAGTGCCCATTTTTATTATTGGGGGAGCCCGAACTTGGCTCACTAATGTAGAGTGACAGATCCAAGAGCAATCATTAGCTGAACCTTGGGGCCCAATGAACTATTGCCCCCCCCAGCTGCATGAAAGATGTCAGCCCCCGTATGCAGCACCTCAACACCATGACAGCGCAGCTCAAACAGACCTGGGGCCCCTTTGTCACACTTGTGACCCCAGAAGGCATTGGAGCCTAACCTGCTCCTGGAATAGCGATTAAAAACTGCCCTAGCGTGAGGGAGGTGCGTCTCATAGTTGCCTGGGGATAAATACAGGAGGAAATACCAGACCTCCTCGTTGAAAAGATCTGACAGAGGTAACGGGGATAACACTGCCCCAACTGGACTAACCACTACAGAGCGCAGATCCCACCTAATAAGACATCCTCCAAGCCATAAATGCCTCCCGGAAGGTCCTAAAAAGCAAAATTGGCGACAGATATGACTATACTTCAGGATGATCATTGTCGATTGGTGGAATGAGTCACAGCAATGAAAAAAAAAAATTGAGCACCCTAGAAGGGAAATGTCACTTACCCAGTGTACATCTGTTCGTGGCATGAGTCGCTGCAGATTCACCTGCTGTGCACAGTCCGCCGTCTGGTGTTGGGCTCGGAGTGTTACAAGTTGTTTTTCTTCGAAGAAGTCTTTTCGAGTCACGAGACTGAGGGACTCCTCACACTGCGATTTCATTGCGCATGGGCGTCGACTCCATCTTAGATTGTTTTCCCCGCAGAGGGTGAGGTAGGAGTTGTGTATGTTAGTAATAGTGCCCATGCAATGGAATGAATACGTATGTACATAATAAAGGTTAAAGTAATATATTTACAAATGTACAAATGTTCAAGATCTACTTCTAAACGGCTACAGGCTCCCGGGGAGGCGGGTGGGCGCATGTGAATCTGCAGCGACTTATGCCACGAACAGATGTACACTGGGTAAGTGACATTTTCCATTCGATGGCATGTGTAGCTGCAGATACACATGCTGTGCATAGACTAGTAAGCAGTTATCTCCCCAAAAGCGGCGGTTCAGCCTGTAGGAGTTGAAATAGTTTGAAATAATGTTCTTAGTACAGCCTGACCTACTGTGGCTTGTTGTGCAGTTAACACATCTACACAGTAGTGCTTGGTAAATGTATGAGGCGTAGACCATGTTGCTGCCTTACATATTTCGTTCATTGGAATATTTCCTAGAAAGGCCATGGTAGCCCCTTTCTTTCTGGTTGAGTGTGCCTTTGGTGTAATAGGCAGCTCTCTCTTTGCTTTAAGATAGCAGGTTTGAATACACTTAACTATCCACCTGGCAATGCCTTGTTTTGAAATTGGATTTCCTGTATGAGGTTTTTGAAAGGCAATAAATAGTTGTTTTGTTTTTCTAATTAGTTTCGTTATGTCAATGTAGTACATTAGTGCTCTTTTGATGTCTAATGTATGTAGTGCTCTTTCAGCTACAGAATCTGGTTGTGGGAAGAACACTGGTAATTCTACTGTTTGATTTAAGTGGAACGGTGTGATAACCTTTGGTAAAAATTTAGGATTTGTTCTTAGAACTACTTTATTTTTATGTATCTGAATAAATGGTTCTTGTATGGTTCTTAAATGCTTGAATCTCGCTCACTCTTCTTAGAGATGTGATGGCAATCAAAAATGCAACTTTCCACATTAAGTATTGCATTTCACGAGAATGCATGGGCTCGAAAGGTGGACCCATGAGTCTTGTTAAGACAATGTTGAGGTTCCATGAAGGAACAGGTGGTGTTCTTGGTGGTATGATTCTCTTTAAGCCTTCCATAAACGCTTTAATGACTGGTATTCTAAATAGTGAAGTTGAATGAGTAATTTGTAGGTAAGCTGATATTGCGGTGAGATGTACTTTTATGGAAGAGAAAGCTAGATTTGATTTTTGCAAATGTAGTAAATATCCTACTATATCTTTTGGAGATGCGTGTAATGGCTGAATTTGATTATTCTGGCAGTAATACACGAATCTTTTCCACTTGTTTGCGTAGCAGTGTCTAGTGGTAGGTTTCCTAGCTTGTTTTATGACCTCCATACATTCTTGTGTGAGGTGCAAGTGTCCGAATTATAGGATTTCAGGAGCCAAATTGCTAGATTCAAAGATGCTGGATTTGGATGTCTGATCTGTTTGTGTTGTGTTAACAGATCTGGTTTGTTGGGTAGTTTGACATGAGGTACTACTGACAGGTCTAGTAGTGTCTTGTACCAAGGTTGCCTTGCCCATGTTGGTGCTATTAGTATGAGTTTGAGTTTGTTTTGACTCAACCGGTTTACTACATATGGAAGGAGAGGGGGAAAAGCGTATGCAAAGATCCCTGACCAGTTCATCCATAGAGCATTGCCTTGGGATTGATCTTGTGGGTACCTGGATGCGAAGTTTTGGCATTTTGAGTTTTCCTTTGTTGCAAATAGATCTATTTGAGGTGTTCCCCAAATTTGAAAGTAATTGTTTAGTATTTGGGGGTGAATTTCCCATTCGTGGGTTTGTTGGTGATCTCGAGAGAGATTGTCTGTCAACTGGTTCTGAATCCCTGGAATAAATTGTGCCATTAGGCGAATGTGGTTGTGAATCGCCCAATGACATATTTTCTGTGTTAGGAGGCACAACTGTGTCGAGTGTGTTCCTCCTTGTTTGTTTAGATAATACATTGTTGTCATGTTGTCTGTTTTGACAAGAATGTATTTTTGGGTTATTATGGGTTGAAATGCTTTCAGCGCTAGAAATAATGCTAACATTTCCAAGTGATTTATGTGAAACTGTCTCTGATGTATGTCCCATTGTCCTTGGATGCTTTGTTGATTGAGGTGTGCTCCCCACCCTGTCAGGGAAGCATCTGTTGTTATGACGTATTGTGGCACTGGGTCTTGGAAAGGCCGCCCTCGGTTTAAATTTGTACTGTTCCACCATAGAAGCGAGATGTATGTTTGGCGGTCTATCAACACCAGATCTAGAAGTTGACCCTGTGCTTGTGACCATTGTGATGCTAGGCACTGTTGTAAGGGCTGCATGTGCAATCTTGCGTTTGGGACAATGGCTATGCATGAAGACATCATGCCTAGTAGTTTCATTACCATTCTGACTTGTATCTTTTGTGTTGGATACATGGCCTGTATTACTTTGTGAAATGTTTGAACCCGTTGTGGACTTGGAGTGGCAATCCCTTTTGCTGTGTTGATTGTCGCTCCTAAGTATAGCTGCGTTTGACACGGCAAAAGGTGTGACTTCGCGTAGTTGATGGAGAAACCTAGCCTGTGAAGGGTTTGTATGACATATTTTGTGTGCTGTGAACACTGTTTTAGCGTGTTGGTTTTGATTAACCAGCCGTCTAAGTAAGGGAACACATGTATTTGCTGCCTTCTGATATGTGCAGCTACTACTGCCAGGCATTTTGTAAAAACTCTTGGCGCAGTTGTTATTCCGAATGGCAACACTTTGAATTGGTAATGTATTCCTTGGAATACGAACCTTAGGTATTTCCTGTGTGAAGGATGTATTGGTATATGGAAATACGCATCTTTTAGATCTAATGTCATGTAGTCTTGTTGTTTGAGCAGTGGGATTACGTCTTGTAACGTGACCATGTGAAAGTGGTCTGATTTTATGTAGGTATTTAGTGTTCTGAGATCTAGTATTGGTCTCAGAGTTTTGTCCTTTTTGGGTATTAGAAAGTACAGTGAGTAAACTCCTGTGTTTTTTTGTTGAATTGGTACTAATTCTATTGCGTCCTTTTGTAGCAATGCTTGAACTTCTAGTCCTAGAAGATCTATATGTTGTTTTGACATAGTGTGTTTTCGGTGGGACGTTTGGAGGGAATTGGCGAAATTCTATGCAATAACCATGCTGGATAATTGCTAAGACCCAAGTGTCTGTTGTTATTTCCTCCCAAAGTTTGTAAAATTGGCTTAGTCTTCCCCCCACAGGTGTTATGTGATGGGGGTGTGTGACTTGTGAGTCACTGCTTATTTTGAGGGGTTTTGGGGCCTTGGAATTTTCCTCGATTTTTTGGGAATTGGCCCCCTCTAAATTGCCCCCGAAACCCTCCCCTCTGATATTGACCCTGGTAGGTAGGCCTTGTTTGTGAGGTTGTGGTTTCTGTGGGTTGACCTCGAAAACCTCCCCTAAAAGGTGTTTTCCGAAATGTGCCTCTGCTCTGCGGGGAGTAGAGTGCGCCCATGGCTTTGGCTGTATCGGTGTCCTTCTTGAGTTTTTCGATGGCAGTGTCTACCTCCGGCCCAAACAATTGCTGTTCATTAAACGGCATATTGAGCACAGCCTGCTGGATTTCCGGTTTGAACCCAGAAGTGCGCAGCCATGCGTGCCTTCGTATTGTGACTGCAGTGTTTATTGTCCTTACAGCTGTATCTGCTGCATCCATGGAAGACCGTATCTGATTATTTGAGATACTTTGTCCCTCTTCCATCACCTGTTGCCCTCTTTTTTGGAACTCCTTGGGTAAGTGTTCGATGAAATGTTGCATTTCATCCCAATGAGCCCTGTCGTATCTTGCCAAAAGTGCTTGTGAATTGGCAATACGCCACTGATTTGCTGCTTGTGCTGCAACCCTTTTTCCCGCAGCATCAAATTTGCGGCTCTCCTTGTCTGGAGGTGGTGCGTCGCCTGAGGTATGAGAGTTGGCTCTCTTACGAGCTGCCCCACAACTACTGAGTCTGGTGTTAGTTGTGTCGTAATATATATTGGATCTGTGGGCGGTGGCTTATATTTTTTCTCCACCCTTGGAGTTATGGCTCTGCCTTTAACTGGATCCTGAAATATTTGTTTTGAATGTCTTAGCATTCCTGGGAGCATGGGAAGGCTTTGATACTGGCTATGGGTGGAGGATAGGGTGTTAAAGAGAAAGTCATCCTCAATTGGTCCCGAATGTAAGGAGACATTGTGAAACTCGGCTGCCCTTGCGACCACCTGTGTATAGGATGTACTGTCCTCAGGTGGTGACAGTTTTGTAGGATAAGAGTCTGGGCTATTGTCAGACACTGGAGCATCGTAGAGGTCCCATGCATCGGGATCATCCTGACTCATTGTGGTATGAGCTGGTGAGTGCATTTGTGGTGGAGTTGTCGCTGGTGATGCATGTGTTGTTGGTGGTGGAGAAGGTGGTGGGGTTGTTTTCTTTGCCACCTTTGCCTGTGGTTGCTTGTCCCCTTGTTGAAAGGCAAGTTTCCTTTTAATCTTGATTGGGGGAAGAGTGGTTTTCTTCCCTGTGTCTTCATGAATATGAAGCCTTCTCTGCGTGTAGTCAGGCTCTACAGCTTGAAGCTCCTCTCCAAATCTATGTAATTGGGTGGTTAACCCTTGTTCCTCTGTATAGGAACTAGTTTTCAGCTCCGAGGCTGGATGTTTCGGGACCGAAACTTTTTCGGAAGTCTTTTTCCGCTCCGAAGAAATTTTCTTTGGTTTCGGCGCGGTGGCTCGGTGCCGAATCTCTTCGGTGCCGCTGTCTCTGTGCCAAAGTTTCTCGGAGCCGCTGTCTCGGCTCCGAGGTTGCTGTGTGGCGGTATCACGACCGGAGTCGGATGACTTCGACACCAGCATGCCCTTTTTTGGTGCCTTGGGTCGGCCATCTAGTTTTTGGGTTAAGCCATGGCCTGTTGGCAGTGGCGTCCCCTGGGCTTTTGTGGACTTTGTGAGTCCTTATTTTCGACGTCTTACTTACGGTTGTTGTTTCTTCGGCGTCGAGTTCTTCTGAATCCGACTCGTGGATGGAGAAAGCTTCTTCTTCCTCCTCGAACCATTGTTGACCTGTCGGCGTGGATGCCATTTGTAATCTCCTGGCTCTTCGGTCTCTCAGCGTCTTCCTCGACCGAAACGCTCGACAGGCTTCACACGTATCCTCCTTGTGCTCGGGGGACAAGCACAAGTTACAGACCAGATGCTGATCCGTATATTTGTTATGGCATTTTGGACAGAAGCGGAACGGGGTCCATTCCATCAGTCTTGAAGTCGCACGCGGTCGGGCCGACCAGGCCCCGACGGGGGATCGAAATTACCTCGAAGGGCCACCGGAGCTCTTCAAAATTCGGTGTCGATTTGTTCTAACTAACCAGATACCAAACGCAACAATACCGACGTTTTTTCCGAGATTCTAACTAACTTTCCGACCCGAAACACGGAGCTAAAAGGAACACGTCCGAACCCGATGGCGGGAAAAAAACAATCTAAGATGGAGTAGACGCCCTTGCGCAATGGAATCGAAGTGGGAGGAGTCCCTCGGTCTCGTGACTCGAAAAGACTTCTTCGAAGAAAAACAACTTGTAACACTCCGAGCCCAACACCAGACGGCGGACTGTGCACAGCATGTGTATCTGCAGCTACACATGCCATCGAACCAGAAGATACATGGGTTAAAAGTTAATGAGACAGAAAACAGATCCCGGCGCAATGATATCTGTGTAATTGGCCTACCAGATTAAGTGGAAGGGAAGAATATGGTTGAATATTTGGAAAGATGGCTTCAGGAAGAAGTAGCAGGAGATACTCGCCCTAGAGAGGGTGCAGAATCCAGACACCTCCACCACCAGGTGCACTCACATGCCTGGTAATAGCGAGGCTTCAACACTACAAAGACAGGAACTACCTCTTCAGTCAAGAAAGAAAAAGGAGGAAAGAATGGGGACTGCACAGTTGAAAACAGCACAGTCTGCCTTTTCTCTGATTTTTCATGAAGTGCAGAAGCAAAGGTCCACCTTCCGGGAGGCCAGAGCAAAATTAAGACAGATAGGTGTACCATACAGCATAATGTTTCCTGCCTGCCTCAGAGTGGTAACTGTGGCAGGAACCCCAATTTTTCAACACCCCTGAGGCAGTTTGGCACTGAATTGATACTCAAACCACTGGCTTGGGCTGCTACAGAAGTTACCACGGTAAATCCAAGGGGAAAACAAAACCTTCTCAACCACATTTTGTCAGCCCTTCCAAAGCAGAGACCCAACAAGAACAACAGAAAGTAATGGAGGTGGTGGCTTCTTTTAACAGCTGCAGCCAGAGCCTAAACCGAACACAGTTCGGGGACACATCATAAGTCCTATACCACCCACACATCGGAGGATGCTCTGCTAATAGTGACTCCGGGGACATCTCATTATATTATCTGACCACTATTCCTGCCGGACTCAGGCCTGATGCGCAACTGCATATAAACGAGGGGACAATCACTGAGACCGTCCAATGCCTTTAGAGAGACATGATAGAGGAACATGGAGATGAGAGCACCAGGCGGACCATTGCCAGATAGCAAAGTGTAAGACTGGGTGGGAAGAGAAAAATGGAGACACCAGCAAACACATTTACCAGTTAATGGTAGGGAAGGGGCAGAAACACCTTGTAAAGTTTGCCCCTCAGACAGAAGCCGAGGAATCTGGGGGCTGATGGCGGCGAACAGAGACGGCCTTCGAAGCTGAGCCAGCCGTGTGCTGCAGAGCGGTTCTGGCCATCATATCGAGCACCAAGGAAGGGGGAGCCGTAGCGCCACCTGCTGCCTCACAACCGTCTAGACTCCAGGCTTCACTCCATCCTCTGTGTCTTGCAAGGTCTGTCGCCACCCTCCGTTTTTCTGTAAAGCAGCTCTGTCCATCCCTGATCCTGACCCTGGATACGCTGCTGTCAGCTTTGCGCTGGGGGACCTTGTTCGGAGGTGGAACTTTACAGCTTGGCAAGCCAGGGTATCTCTCGGATCCGTGAGCGCTGGCATTCCATCAACTGATCCCAGGCGTGCTGAATTCCATGCCGGCTGGTGACTGCAGAAGATCCCGCTGGCACCCAGAAGTGACAGTGAATCCGTCTCTTGGAACAGAACCCAGTTCTGTCCTCAATGCAAGTCAAGCTCTCACTGCGGGGCCACGGGGTTCCTTGTATGTAACAACGTCGCTGTCAGACTAAAGTAAATTACTGACAGACACACGCGTTTGCAGGGAAAGCTCACCGGGTCACGTTACTGTTGCCTGGGGTGGGACTATGTCACCCAGGCTGCCTTGCCCACAGCCACTGCCTCCTGACTTGCGCTACTAAAGCGACACTGGTCTCCACAGCGCGTGATGCGCCACTGCAGGAAAAGCTCCCCAGGTCACGCAGCTGTTGCCTGGGGTGGGACTACGTCCCAAGGCTGCTTTGCACACAGCCAGTACCCTCCTGACTTGCGCTACTAAAGCGCCACACTCCAGGTATTGGTTTTTAGAATTTGATTTATCCTACTTCAATTTTTTCCCCAACGCCAATTAAGAAATGGGGAAATGTAAAGTAGCAGATGCCCTTGCACACGAGTGGTTAAAAAAAAAATCTAAAAAAGGTCAAACAACAAAACTAGTTCTTTGGGTAACGATGAAAACACCTTAGAAGATATTGACATTTTAATCGAAGAAGTGGAGGCCATTTTGAGAATAATTCCAACCTATCACCTACAAAATGTGACAACCCTGCCATAAAAAAAAATCCAGATGCTTAAAAAAAGGTCGCAGGTGCACAAAACTTCCAGGGAGCTTGACCAAAAGGTAGCGTCTCAAGCTTTAAGATCTGATCCATCCCCTGTGCTGACTATTACTCAGTGCAGTGGTTTGGACGCATTGCTGTGTGCCTCAGGTGGCCCTTCTGCAGGAGAAGAGGCATATCGCCTTCCCTTAAGCCCTGAGGCCCTGGTGATCCCGAATATTTTGTGCTCCAATCGGTACAGGCCTCTATCGGAAAATGAGGGACCCTGTGACACTGCTACTTATGCATGCACCGGATTATGTGCTGATGACAATGCTGTGGCTAACATATCTGTGGGCATGGGAAGGCTGCTGCCACCGTGTAGCAATTTTGATTTGGCGTCTGTTCACCAGAAACTGGATGAATTTAAGAGCTTGGTGCTGATGTTGTTGAACAAATTATCGAGGCAATCTGGTTAGATACGTGGGTGTTGGTGCCCTAGGCCAAGTACAGGAGGGATCCTGCCTGTTTCAGGGGAAAAGCCCATTGACACTGTTGTGTCCAAACCTAGGTCACAAACAGGCAATCTTCATTCACGGTCTGTCATTATTCCCCCCTATTACTAATATTTCTGTCCCTCATACTTAAAGAACACAGGCCCGTCTTGAGGCCGATCGGTTTAAGTGCAGTCTTGATGTCAAGGGCAGGAATCATACCGGGTATGTCAGCCCTGATGAAGTTCAAACTGCTGATTTTCACGGGGCCCCCGGGGGCGGTTGGTACCTCGGTGCTAGTTGGAGAAGTCAATTCTACAACACATCAAACTTGGCCACTGGACCGTGCCTTACAATGGGCTGAAGCGAGATGCCCAACACCTAAGCAACAGGCCTAAGGTATAGGGAGAACTGGAGGCACCATATACATGAGAGGTACCAAAGTTGACACTAGGATTCTCTGCTGCTATTGCCCGAACAACCAGGTCTTGAGAAGTGTCCGGAAGGTAAGGTCGTCTTTGGTCTGGCACAGGTGGGTGGGAAGAGTGTTACACGTTTTGGCTGCGAGGTGCAAGAATGATTGGTATTAGATTTAAACTTTTTTTGCCCGCCATCAGTCCACCCACAATATGTAGGGGTCTAGTAGATGGGAAGTGAGACCATAGCTAAAATCATGTCCCGGCTTTAGCAGCAAATAATCCCCACACACTATCAGATGTTGACTGACTATCCACTGATTCCTATCCATCAACCCCAGTTTTGGTCTCTGTGGGTAGGCGCAGGGTGTCAGATGAGTTAGTAGATTGCAGGGAAACTCGGTATCCTGGGTTTAGAGCTTTGGAAATAATTCTGAACTATCTATGATGTCCTGGAATCTGGCCGGGCTGGGTAGTAAATTGCTGGACCCAGAGTGGGCCACCTACATTAGCAAGCAGGATGTATGCATATTCCAGGAGACTTGGGCTGAGGGCCCAGTCTTCCTGGATGGTTTTTCATCCTATTGTGTGGCAGCCCAACCTGCAGATGGGGGCACTGGTCGGGCTAAAGTGTGGGGGGGGGGGGGGGGGGGTCTATTGATATTATTAAACAAGAAATTGCAGTGTGATCATTCAGCACTAAAAATAGATTCCCCTGATATACTGGGTGACCAACTTTAATTCAATCAGTGTCTTAAGGTAATAGTAATCAATGTATATGTTAGGTCAGTGCCACGGGGGATAGAGTCTCAGACCTTGGCTCAACTAATTGAATTCACGGATACCTTACATTTCTCCACTAAGCTTGTGGTTGCAGGGGATATGAATTGTACATTTGAACCCTCTCCTATAAACAGCGATCTAACAGCTGAAGAGGATGAACATTGGAGCATTCCGCAACTGACGAGCGAACGTGTGTACTCGCTCCCGTGTCGCCCTCCAGCTGACATCATTGTGTTTCAAGTGTGGGCTTCGGGCTTGAAACGGTCACACGCACACCGATCCAAGCATCGTCCCCACCTTTAAGCGCAGCCAATCTACTAGTGCTATTGGCTATATCCTAGTGGATGTTAGGATGTGGCCAATGTTGGAAGATACAAGGGTTGATTTTCGCCACGATAGTGATCATAACCTCTTGCTCCTTACTTTATGCAGTGGTGAATTTAGGAGGTTTCAAAATACTCGCCATACTATGGTCCCAGAGCCACTTGTGGCCAATAATAATAAACGTGTTAGCTGGCCAAAAGTGATGACCAATCCGTACTTGATCAAGGAGATCTATAAATTGTTTGTTGATGCCATGGCTAATTATGAAAAGAAAGAGGTCAGAAATATCCCAATTCTCAGCATCCATGAGATGCTGGTACAGAATGTCCTCTGTAAGAAAATTACCACCAAGCAAACTGCTGTCACATATAAAACAAGGGAGTGGTTTAATGAGGATTGCTCTAAGGCTACATTATCATTAAAGTCAGCTATTGTGTCTCGTTCTCGGGGGGGGGGAGATTTGAACAACCAGACTATCATATAATAGGACTATAGTACAGGCAAAGAAAAGCTGGGAAGATTCAATCTGGCAGAATCTGCTTGATGCAACTAGACACAATGATAATGTGAATTTTTAGAAGTTACTTTCCAATAGACAGGGTAGGAGTACAATTCGTACTCATATTAAACCAGTGAGCTGGCTGGACCACTTCACTACTCTTTATGCTCCGTTCTGCAATTCAACCCACAATTCCTCCCCCCAGCAGCTGGCTAAAACTCATTTATTGTCAGACGACCTAGGAATTAACGTTTGTAACTACAATGATCACATTGTCTTCACCTTCGGGGAAACTATTGCTGCAATCGATTCCCTAAAATCTTCTAAAGCCCCAGGTCCAGATAAGATACCGGGGGACTTATAAGCCCGAGTCAGTAATCTGGTCCAGTTATATCAATATGATATCAATATAATATCAAATGCAATAGCAGCTGGGGGCCCAATGCCCAGTACTTGGAAAGGGGCAGAAATAATACCCATTTATAAGAAGGGTGAAGTGAGTTCCCCTGCTAACTACAGACCCATCATCCTTATTGATAATCTCCAAAAACTCTTTGCAAAACAACTTTTGGGTAGGTTGTTGGATTGGGCTGATGCTCATCAAGTGATCTCGCCACTCCAGGCGAGTTTCCGCTCCAAAAACTAGTATAGTGGATCAAGTTTTTAGGTTGGCACTCCTCTACTGGAAATATGTAACCCTTGCTAAACAAAATGTATATGTTGTTTTTGTGGATCTTCGGTCTGCTTTTGATATGGTACCTAGAGAGAAACTGTGGGGTGTTTTACACGACATAGGTACTCCAGGGAACATAATCATCTTTTACAGCGACTACACGAGGGTACATATGCTTGGTGAGATAGGGTAATCGGGGGGGTTAACAGACCATATTGTCATCCAGTGGGGGTTCGCCAAGGCAGTGTCCTGGCACCAACACTATTTACTTTATATATAAATGAGGTGGTTCAAGTTGTGTCTCACTGCCAGAACGATGTTCCCTCCCTAAATGCTCAAAAAATCCCTGTACTACTCTTTGCGGATGACTCCCTCCTCATCACTAAGACTCAAATGGGGCTCCAGATTCTGGTTAGTAGGTTTTCAGCATTCTGTGCAGACCGTGGGTTGGAAATGAACGTTAGCAAATCCAAACTAATGGTGTTTACCCTAGGACCAGCCACGAGATGCAGTATTAATATAGCTGGTGTTCCTTTGGATAAAGTCAGCTCGATAGACTATTTGTGCGTGAGGATTTCCAATAATTTAAATTGGGAAGTTCAGATCAGTAAAAGTGTGTCCCTCCTCCAACACAGATCAGGTGCCATTTTACGCCTACATAAAAGTACAGCCATGAAAGCCGTTTCTCCGACTTTTAAGATCTATTTGGCAAAAACACAAAATGAGGCTACCTTTGGTGCCGAGGTGTGAGGATTCTGCAAAGCTCCCAAAGAGTCTGAGTGAAAATAGCTTTGCCAGAGCATTGTGTGCGCGCCCAGGTGGCACACCTTTGATTCCTATCTTTCTGGATCTTGGCTTTAATCACATCTCAGATTCGTTAGCATTAAGAAAGCTACTTTTTTGCTTAAGGATTTGGACCACCCCAGAGCTTACTATTTATAGGGACTCACTTCTTGACATTTAAAAAAGACCTAATGTAGCTTCTATCCCATGTTTTAGGCATGTGTCAAACTGGTTCCGCACTTTGGGTCTTCGGGGTTACTGGGAGAACCCACAGGACTTGGGGAAGGCCCAGAAACAAACACTGAAAATAGCCTACTGGTCTCACATTAGGAATAACTATCTCCTTGGCACATCTCATGGGCGGTCAACTAACCAATTCCTCAACTTTAAATGGTACCCCCAATATGAACCTTTTTTAGATCTGATCTCCGATCCCCTAGGAAAGAGCATGTATGCCCATTTTTGCTATGGGTGTTTACCGTTAATGTCTTTTACTAGCAGTTGGAGGGCAGTGTCAGTACTCAACCTATGTTGAGGCTGCAACGATGTTCCAGAATCGGTTGAACACTTTTTGTTCTTTTGCACAGCATATGCTTTTCCACGACGCAAGTGGATCCGCCCAGTCTGTCAGAATTTGGGCATTAGACAATATTTTATTGCCCTTAGGATTTTAAAGAGCGACACTTCTATTGTATTGATACATGCAGTTAGCAAGTTCCTTATGGCCGCATGGCATATTCGCACTCGCCATTTACAACATCAGTGATATGTAAATATGTGTGTCATAGGGCAAGGACAGAGATTTAATCAATTTTTATTCTTAATATTGTATGATTTTTTTTAATTGATCATATTTATCTTTATAATCCAACTTTGTATTTATTTGGTGCATTGTGATTATTTGCTTTGATGTTTTTTTATGACCGAATAAAGCTTGTGTTTTAAGATATAAAATGTCCTCATATTTGCATGAAAGGGGCATCCATGTGGCAATGCTCCTAGAAACACATCTTACAGCAGCAAATGGAAAAGCCCTTCAAAGGCGATTGAGGAGCAACACATTCTTCACCACCTAGCCGGCCTGTGCTAGAGGGACCCTAATATGAATTTTGGGGGTGGGGCACCCCCTTCCAATACAGAAAGTGTCATAGACCCAGAAAGGCAATACATCACAGTGAAGGGTATGTAAGAGGGACAAAACTTATATAAATCAACATTTATGCACCTAGTATGGGTCAAGGTACTTTTTTAGCGAAACTTTCAGGGGGTGTAGCTCCATACCTTTTGCACTCTGTAGTGATCGAAGACTTCAACTGTAAAACTGATCCACAATTGTATCACTCCCATCCTCCACTGCAAGATTCCCCAGTAATTAGAGTAGCACCTTAATTCTCGAACTGCCACTCACAATGGGGTCTCGAATATAACTGGCACAACCTCTATCCACAAACACAATTACTTCTTTTGACATTTACATGATTTACATATGTGCCTAGACGCATTTCTTTACACAAAATAAAACCCAAATATAGGATGCAGAATACCTAGCCGCACAATCTCAGACCATAACCCCATATTATTACATTTGAACATTTTTCCTACCTGGAAATTAAAGCCTGAATCGCTAGAGGACTCTCAATATCGGGAGGTGGTTAAGCAGCACAGACAATTTATTCTCTGAAAAGAATGGGACAGCTAACAACCCCTTAATAGAATGGAATTCATTTAAAGTGGTGTTTTGGGGAAGATGCCTCTGAGTCTGTGGGGGTACGACAAACTCTACTGAAAACAGTCATGGCAGCGGACGAAGAGCTGTGGGTGGGAGAAAGACTAGACATTGGCGTCCGGACCGACAAAATAGGCTCTTAGAGCTAAAAGAGGCAGTAGGGAGCCAGATAGAAAAAGCTATGCTGCTTCGATTATAAAAGGGGTATGTCCAGGGCTCATGGGGAGAGAGATTTAACTGGGACATTGCTAGCTTTGTTAACGACTCCAGCTAAAAGAGGCTCCATCATAGTAGAAATACAGACTGAAATAGGATAAAGGCTTTACAGACAAGAGGAAATTATTAGCCAATTTATGCAGTACTATGAGCGATTATATAAAAGTGCTATCCATCGCGACATGAGACAACCGGGCATTTCTGAACTCACAATCACACAAGATGAAGCAGAGACATTGGGGGTGAAATTACAATACAAAAAATTAGGAGCTCCATACAGGGTCTAGCCAGAGCTAAGACACCTGTGTTCCAGATTGAGTTTTATGAAGGCATACTGTGATATCTTAGCTCTGATACTGACCTCACTATATAAAGCCACGAGGGAGAAGGGATAGTTACCACTTACAAAGTGAGAAGTGCTAGTTATACCACTGTTAAAACCGGGTAAGTCACTGACTGACTATGGGGAGTATAGGCCCATATCAATGTCCCCTTATCAATGTTGAACTTGCATTACAAGCTTCTCAACAAAATCAGCTACGAGGTTGCTCTAACTAATATCGCGCATGGTCCACCCTGATGAAGCAGGATTTATCCCGGGCCGTAACACTGCCATTAACATCAGACGCTTACTGGCTGTCATGACCGACTGACTACTCATATGCTAAATCAGAGGCAGGAATACTAGCAGTAGATATTGAAAGGGCAACTGACAGCCTAGAATGGGAATTTCTGTATGCTGTTATGGCCAGGATGGGGCTGTGTGCCATGGGTGCAACTGTTACACTTCCCCTGTGGCCAGGGTACGAACAGGTAGAGTGATAACTAGTTATGCAGTGGAAAGAGGAACCAGACGAGGGTGCCCCTTATCCCCATTGCTATTTGCATTGGCCATGGATCGCTTAGCCAGTGTAACTAGGGAAGGACACAACTGTACAGGGATCCGCATAGGTGCAACATATCATCGAATCGCCCTATATGTCGATGACTTGCTCATATTCCAGGACAATCTGCAGAGCGATCTCGAAGGCACTCAAAACATGCTGACAAATTTTGTGACCTTATCAGGCCTATTGGTGAACTGGCAGAAATCACATCTTTCATATAGAGCTAAATTGTACAACGCCACCTGACCTGGGCGCATTACTTTGGGAAACATGTTGCTTATACTGAGAAACCAGACTATACCATGATAAACAGGATATTTTAGATGGCAATGTGGTCAAGCAATCTGCTCCATTTGATCGGCCATGGCGTTCTGGCGGATGCTCCTGCCGTCGTTGGCAGTGAGGGTGGCCCTCCTTAAAAGGAAAGTTCTGTCACACCTGCTTTCATTTTTCACGGTACTTCCTATATGGATATCCAAATCAATATTTAAAGACTTGGACACAGGGGCAGGTCGAAAAAGGGTAGCGCTATCTAAAATGCAGAGAAAGAACAGATGGTGGACTGTCAGTACCAGAGTTTGAGTCTTATTACCTGGCAGCACACCTTCAGTGGTTTGCCCAATGGCTATCGAGTAGGATAACACAACCTACACCTGTGAGACCTTTCACATCCTCAGTAACATGACTAACGAACGTCCTACTGAGAGTTCGATGACCGCAGGCGGAGAACACTCCCGAAATAAGTTTTATTAGCCAATGCTGGACACGATATCTACATAAATCAAAGACGGACGTCCCACACTTCCTCCTGTGGTCCCTGCCTCACGGCGGCACTTGGGAAGGACTGACTGCCTGGACTGAGCCAGGGGCAACAATACCAGGCAACCTATTCAGTGTCAGAATGTAAGACGCTGGCCTGGTGTGTGGTGGGTACCTAAGGTACCTACACCTTATACGAGGTCCAGGTGTCCCCTATTAGTGTAGTGAAGGTAGTGTCTAGAATACAGGCTCTCTAGAGGTAGCTATGGATGACAAGCCAAGGCTTATCTAAGACATGCAAAGCTCATGCAATACCACTGTAATCCCACAGCACTTACACACATTAAACAAAACACTGTTACGAAAATAAAGGTGATTCATAACAGTCACAGTACCAAAACACTATTGATAGGCAATACTCCAATAGGAGGTAAGTAAATACCAAATATAATCAGAAATAGGCATATATAGCAATGGAAAACAGTGCAATAGCTAATAGACAATAGTGACCCTAGGGGGAAACCAAACCATATACTACAAAAATGGAATGTCAATACGGGACCCCCGGCTAGGTAAGTGGAATCTGTAGATGGGAGCTGGAGGAACTAGGAAACCCCAAAGGTACGTACCACAGTGCCCCCAGCGACCAGGAAGAAAGGAGTAAATTTGCTAAATTTTCCCCAAACCACCAAAAGAACTAAAAAGAAGAAGAATGCAACACCCAGACAAGACTGCAAGAAAACAAAAGGTGGGATTCCTGATGAGGACGACCTACAAAAGAAGGGGACTAAGTCCAGAAGTCGCAGGAGTGTCTGATGATGGCAGAAGCCACTACCCACCCATTTGTGGTTGCAGGAGTTGGTCGGCGGTAGGACGAAGACTGTCAGCAATGCAGCCCTGGAGTCGGTGAAGAGTTCCTGGAGTATTCAGTCGATGCCCCACGCTGGATATAAAATTGCAGTTGGTCTGTGGCGTAGAAAAGCCACCAAAAAGCCTTGGTAAAAGCAAGAATTGAGGAAGAGAAAAAGTGGAGCTGCTGGGGACCAGGTGGACTCAACCCATGGAGGGGAGTCCCAGCGACCCTCAACAAGGCAGAGAGTCCATAGAAGAAAAGGCAGGCCCCAAAGGAGACCCACTGGAAGTGGATCCTGGAGTCGCACAGGAGCCCATGCAGCACAACTGAAGAAAGGTCCCACGCAGCAGGAAAAGTACACACAGGGCTATGTGTCGCAGGGAGGTGTGCTGGGGCTACACGGAGCCTAAAGATCCCTTGGAGGAGATGCCAACAATTCTTGGGAACTGCAAGAGACACGGTGTACTGCTCTGCGTGGGAAGGCAAGGGCTTACCTTCACCCAAGTTGGACAGCTGGTAGAGAGGACCAACGGGACCACTCCAGGCCACCACCTGTGATGCAGGATCCACGCAGCTCAGGATGAGAGGAGATCCACTCAGCCGGTCATCATTGCATTTGGTGTCTGCTGAGGCAGGTGGAGTAATTCCTTCACTCCAAGGGAGATTTCATCTTCCTTCACATGCAGGCTTAAGACATGCTGCCCTCAGAGGATGCACAGCCAGGGAAATGTTGCAGAAGCTGGAAGAACCCGTGGAAATAATGTTGCAAGCAGAGTCTTAGTCATGGATGCAGAATGTCGGTACCTGGAGGGTCCAGTCACAGTTCCAGTGGCCAGAAGTTGAAGTAGAGGTTGCAGAGAAGTCCTACTAGAATCTTGCAATAAATATCTGAGGACCCACCCAAGAGGGAGACCCTAAATAGCCCCGGAAGGTGGATTGGTCACCTAGACAGGTGACCACCTATCAGGAGGGGGCTCTGATGTCACCTGTCTGACCAGGCCACTCAGATGCTCCCAGAGGCCTCCGTCCACCTTGGATTCAAGATGGCAGAATCAAGGGACCCTCTGAAGGAGCTCTGGGTATCACCCTTGGGGTGGTGATGGACAGGGGAGTGGTCACTCCCCTTTCCATTGTCCAGTTTCAGACCAGGGACTGGAGGTCCCTGAACCGATGCAGACTGGTATATGCAAGTAGGGAACAAAATGTGCCCTTCAAAGCATCCCAGTGACTTGGGGAGGCTACCCCTCCCAAGCAATGTAACGCCTATTTCCAAAGGGAAAGGGTGTTACCTCCCTCTCCCAGAAGAAATTATTTTCTGCCTTCCTGGGCTTCAGCTGACCAAGCAGCAGGAGGGCAGAAACCAGTCTGAGAGGAGGAAGCAGCTTTGGCTGCCTGGAAAACCCCACAAATCTGGCAGGAGCAATGCTGGGGGTCCTCTAAGGAGCCCCCAGAGTGCATGGAATAATACTTCTAATATTGGCAACAGTATTGGCGTATGATTCCGACATGTTTGATATTAAACATGCACAGGTTCGGAGTTACCATTATGTAGCTAGACACGGGTAGTGACCTATGTCCAGTACACGGGTAAAATGGCTTACCTGCACTCACGAAGTCAAGGAAATAGAGCCGGAGTTTGTGATGGCACCCCTGCTCATGTCCTTGGTCTAGGAGTGTCTACCATAGGGGTGACAAAGTGACCTGGTGCAATGACCTGATGTGAAAAGTTGTATGCACCTTTTCACTCAAGCTGCAATGGCAGGCAGGCAGACATTTTACATGTGCTCCCATGGGTGGCATAATACACGCTGCAGCCCATGGGCAACTCCTGGTGCCCCAATGTCCTGGGTACCTAGGTACCATATACTAGGGACTTTTATGGGGGTACCAGTATGCCAAATGTGGTGTGTGTGAAGTCCCAACAACTAAGTTTAGAGGGAGAGAGCACAGTCACTGGGGTCCTGGTTAGCAGGATCCCAGTGAACACTGTCAAAACATACTGACATCAGGCAAAAAGTGGGGCTAACCATGCCAAAACGAAGGAACTCTCCTACAGGGTGGTACTTCCATTTGAGGAATTTAGGGAAGAATTTGATCTACCAAGAGGAAACTTATTGCTCCATAGAGCAGTCACTGCGGATATTTGCCAACATTGGAAGTCGGGCCTTGACGAAACAAAACCACAAAATAACTCAATACCTGGCCCCAAGAGCAAGCACATTTAAAGTGGTCATGTGTCTTTATTGTAGAATACTCAACATGAATTATCCTTTAGAATCATTGAGACTTAAATGGGAGAAAGATTTGGGTACTCCGATACCAGCTAAGGCTTGGGAATCTATTTCAGAAAGAATCCTGAAAGCCTTGAGGAATGCCAGATTTAAATGAAACAACTTCTTTATCCTGCATAGGGCATATATGACCCAGGGGCAGATCAATCGGCATTTTAACACAACAGAAACATCTTAACCACGCTGTTGAACAGAGGGGTTTGAAATCTAACACAAGTTATGGGATTGCCCCTACTTAGGAACATATTGGGAAGAAGTAACATGCACAGTAACTGAGGTAATAGACCAGGAGATCCCTTGAATGCCTGGCCATTGTTTACTGGGGTGGTTCCTTCACACGCCCAAGACTAAAGTGACGAGCAGATTCCAGGACCTAGCCTTTGTCCTGGCCAAACAAGACTATCACGAACTGGAAAGGAAAGAGAAGAGAAGGTCCAGCATCACAAAATTATGCAGGTAATTAGAAAAGTGGGCGAGCTATGAAGGGGACTCATTACTTAGGGAAACCAAAAGAGGCCTGGGACCGCTGGACATAGCTAGGGCATGGGAGGCTCTGGTATACTGCCTGAAAGACTCCGGTAGAGGCTCTGAGGGATCATCTTGAGCAAGACCATAAATCCATTCGGCTTAAGA